>NC_134013.1:60110000-60420000 GCF_040712315.1 Castanea sativa | reverse complement strand
AAACTAATATAAAATTTTTTTAACAAAAAATTTCAAGTCAGGGGGTTCAATCGAACCTCCTGAGCATAAAGTAACGCCGCCCATGACCTAAAAGCCATATACTGCTTAGCTATTTATCACATACCCTTTTTTGGTATCCACATACCCTTTTTTGGTATCCATATACCCTGTTTTCTTCTACTGCTATATTATTGGGCTTGGTGGAACCTAGTTATGTTTGATCCGAATTATGATTCGATCTAAAATAATATTGTTATGGTTTTTAATGGGAGATTTTCTGAGACGTAGAAAAGTTTTTTGGGCCCATTTTGTAGCTTATTGTACATCCTGCACGCAGAATAGAAAAACTGTTGTTTTGGAGATTAGAAGATTTGATGATGTTTTTAGAAAGAAAAACTGAATTGCCACATCTTGTATTTTTTCCTTGAAGATAGTGAAATTTTTGCAATTCCGTGGATGTAGACAAATTGCCAAATCACGTAAATACTGTCTTGTGTGTGATTTTTTTTTGCATATATATTTTTTCTATTTTTTGCATTTCACAAATCTAGAAATTTTGTGTATATTCTCATCATAAATTGCTATCTAAAGTCTGTGTTGACACCTCTGGCTTTAGGGAAGTTAAAAACTTTCATGATTCTTATCCTTTTTGGAAGAACATAATCTCGATTTGTTGGGTTCAATCCAATTTTACTTACGAGAGAGATGTAAGTGAGATGTATGATCTCTGATGGGCTTTACTTCAGCTGTTGAAAGTTCTATTTATTGCACTTGGTTTATAAATGATCAAAATACTTCTTCATCCTAATAGTTCCACTTATATCCTTTGAAATACACACTTGATGCCAATCATAGTGCTTAAATGCTTTAATCTATCTATGGCTGTAATTCATTTGGTAATGGCAAGGAGAGGGATAGGAATAGGCATGCCTTTGAATGGATGCTCTGCTGCAGGACAAACATGACCAAAAAAAAAAAACCAATACTTAAGGTTGACCGAAGTGAGTAAAGAAATTTTATTAATCAAAACACTTTAACCCTGAGTCTATTGAACCTGAGTTTTTAAAATAAAGTAATGTTAATTGTAAGGTCGCAATTCGTGCCTAGGCCCAACAAGAAGGAGGTATAGGCCCAAAGAGCCCAATACAATAAATTTATAGAATGTAGGTCAGAAATCTTGTTTCTAATGAGCTTAAACGGTAACAACAATAACCCAAGATTACAACACAACAAGGATGAACGAATTTATATGATGGAACTTATTCTCGGACTCAAGCTGAGGACCAAATGCTTATATTTCTCCTCAATTAAAGATTCATTACAAATATCCATTCCACAGTCTTTTTCTTTCTATCTCTCGATCCCCCTTTTTCTACAGGACCTTCCTCTTTCTTATAGTTCCTTCTCCCCTCCATTCTTGCTCTCCACGTGTAGATTCAGACCGCTCCCCTTGATACTTGTCCCATCAGCCTTTTCTTGAAGTCCTTAGGTAATAGCTGTAAAGTTGAAAATCACTGTTCAGGGATCACTTCCTCATAAATGCAGCCATATACTTAGGTACAGAGTATTCAATGCAGTGGTAGCAGCTTTCTCTAAGATATTTCCCAACTGCCCTTGCTCTCTGTGCCCTTATGAAACATATCTTTATCCCCAAGACCTTCCAAAATATCATTCTAGTCAACATGACGTGCCACCTGATCCTCACTGCACTTAGCCGAGGAGGTACTCCTCCTCGGATTATTTACGTTAAGTTCGTCCACCATACTTACTTTTGGGGTTGTAAGTTTGATATCATTATTACCATCAATCCGTCCTTGGACAAGTAAGCGTCCTCGGACTAAGCCCATAGCCCAAAAACATATCTTGGGCCTTTTATCCGTACAATAGCCCTTCAAAACTTCAATTTTCTCCCCCTTCTAAGGAGAAAATTGGGTTTTTGACCCACCATAACAACTTCTACACGCTTCTAAAATTTCCACATGTGAGAATGTCGTTTCCCACTTTTGAAACTATTTCTAACACTTCGAAGCCCGCGATGCCCCCATTAAATGCTTCAGACGGCGCTCTGTCCTCCACTTTCAATAGTACGATGTGAATCCCACGGTCATAATCTCTCCCTGAATTTTTAGTGGGATAACTCCTGCTCTATCATGCCTCTTATATAAAACGTTTGGGAGGATACGATCTTCTCATTATTTCACAAACCAATTAGCCCTTAAAAATCCCTTACTTTTCTAGTTCCCAAGAAGTTCCTGAAGAGTCATCCGTTCTTCCCCTCATAAGTTTTCACGCTCCTAGATTCTTTTTCTCCTTAGCCATTCTCCTCAACCTATTAATTTTTTCCCCTTTTTCAAAATCTTCATTTCTATTTTGTTTAAATGGGTAGATTCAAAGACCTAGTAGACACTTCTGCTGGTATGGAGGGCTTTCGAGCCAAATACCACATCGCCCCAGGAGTTGGTTTGAGATATTACGCCCCAGACTAGATATATACCCATAGGAAAGAATGGGAAGTTTTCATTCCCATAATCGCATTCATAGAAGGAGGAATGACACTTCCCATGGGGGGCGTAACTCGAGATTACTTATATAACCATAGGTTGTGCTCTCACCAATGTGCATCTAATGTATTTAGAATCTTAGGTAGTGTCGACGCTTTCAATGAGTAAATGGGTTTGAGACTCACATGGCACGACGTTGTCCATATGTATGAGTGTCGCTCACTTACTGACTCGAGATATTACCTCAAGTCTAGATCTAGCGTCGTTAGGCTTGTGTCGTGTCTTCCCAAATCTAACAAGGGCATGAGGGAAGACTACCTAATCACCTCTAGGGAGTGGCGACGGTCTTCACTACCCAGTCGAGGAGGGAACACCAGGTGCGAGTCCATAGGGTTAGGCCCCTTGGCACAGGGTTTAGTTCCTCCAACTTTATCATTCATATTTTTGTTGTATATTAGTTTCCTTTTGGTGGTGGATGTTATTGGTCTGACCATGATTGGCTTCTCGGATATTTTTGCAGACAGGCAACACGTAGCGCCCCGCTTGAGCCTAACCAACGTCAAAAATCTCAATAGAGTTTTAAGGTCCGAGGTGTTTATGAGTAAAGACGGACAATTGAGGGCAGTCCATCTCATCCTAGGCTTTGAACCCATATCGATTGTCTTCTAAGACGTAGGTAACGCAATCACAGCAGGCGACTGTAGGCGTCGAAGAATAGACGTCTCTAAAGAAGGATTTCTTGCCTCACGAGAACTGCCCGACGAACCTCCTTTCCTCCTTCTCGCATGCCCAATAGCAGCAATCTCCCCTGTACGCCCCGAAGTAGCAGCCTCTAGGGAGGAATCTACCTCCTCGCGCTTGTCACTTGAGGAAGAAATAGACAAATTCCAACTAGAGAAGGAAGAAAATGAGTGGATTAATCCTATCAACCTCTCAGACTCCAAGAGTGAACCTGACAGGTCAACAACCAATTTTCCTCATTTGATAATCGTCGAGGTTGATAGCGAGGCCGAGGAAGAATCGATGGCTTTGAATCTGAGGAAGGGTTGAAGGAAATAATGGCTAGTAGGCAGAAAGGGTCATCATCCAAAAAGGCCCCAAAAACTCAACTTCTGCCCACCCTTCCCCCTCCCACAACCACAACAGGAACCGGCCTGCTTCCCATGGATAACCTGAAGAAGAAAAGGAAGGAGCAGGAACTGGAGGAGGGAGAAGTGGTTCCCCCAAAGGGGGCCAAAAAATAGAAAGTGGCCAAAGACACACGTTGCTCCTATAGATAATAAGGAGGAGACAACTGTTCCCGAGGTGCGCCAACAACGCATTTGGGCTCCTCAGCTAGAGGTAGTGAGGGCTGCCATCCCATTAAATGCCTCCATTAGAGAATTTTAGAGAGGGCATTCGGCCTACATCATTGAAGCCCTGGAGCAGCCTTTCCTCCTACTAAAGGACATGGATGCTCTGAAGCGTATGAGCCAGCCGAACCTCTTTATGTCGCTGAAGAAGGATCTTGTTATGGTAAGTCCCACTATCATATTAGTTAGATAAATGCTAAGGCACTTTTTATCATCATTTTTTTTTATGGAAGTATTACTATTCTTATGCAGGCTATCCAGGAAGTCTTTATTGCTGAGGAATGGATCAATGATGCTAAGAAGGAGACCAACGCCGAGATCCAAGCCCATACTAAGACCATCAAGGCCCTGGGGACCTTGAAGGAAGAGAAAAAAGAGTTGGCTGATAAATTGATTGCTGAGGAGAGAGCGCGGAAGAGCGCTGAATCTGGTATAGAGAGTGCTCAGAGGCAGGCTGAAGATCAATGCAAACAACTCCATCTCAAAGAGATAGACCTAGCCACTCAGCAGAAGATGGTTCTGGACCTTGAGGCCGAGTTGGAGAAAGCCAAATCGCTGTTCAGGCAACCGAGGAAGCTACAGAGGCTTCACGACAAGCTTCATACAACCAAGGAGTTGAAGAAATCGAGATTCGGTTAGCTGAGGAGCTGGCCGAGGTATGCTGGGATTACTGCAAGGAGACTTGGGAAAAAGTCCTCAACCTTGCAGGGGTTCCTGCTTCCTCGAAGTGGAGGTAGCTTGGGAGTGTATACTACCATCTCGATATTTGTGAAGTCCCAGCTGCCTCTACGCTTCCCTCTACCACTGTCCTAGAATCTTCTGAGCAGCTCATGGCTGCGTAAAACCTCCCTCCTTCTCCCCTTGAGGCCTCCAAAGGGTCTAGCCAAGTTGGCGACCAGAGCAAAAAGGATGGAGTGGAGAAGGATAAAGGTAAGGGCAAGGAAGTCAAACCTCTCCCAAAGACCAAGGAAGCTACAAGGCCAAGGATGCAGCGGTCAAGGTGAAGAAGGTAGAGGCCAAATCCAAGGAGGTGGGGTCCCAAGGCAAGGATGCTATTACCTCTCAGCCAGGCAAAACAGAAGACCTTCCTCCCTCGACTAAAGCCTAGTCTATAGGGTTTTATTCCTTTCGCGGCCATTTTCCCTTTCTTTTGTAATTTTATTTATATACCTTTTCCTTGTGGATGGCATTTTGCCCCTATATGTAATGGGGTTTTTGTAAGCAAATTGTCCTTCCACGTGGCTTATATTAATGAGAATTACAAGTTCTTTGTTCATGGCGTTTGTTTATGCTTGTGCTCTTCCTTTGTGTAATTTCTATTTTCCTTAGCATTCATTTAGTAGGATAGTGAAACACTCCCCATTTTAATATCTACATAAACAATAATACTAAAACAAACATCTCTAAATTCATAACGAATGTATTCAACTATTGAGTAGACAACATATATATATATATAATGTGCTTACAAATGCTTTAAGTGATGCTCATGAACTCTAGTTTACCCAGATCACTGTGGTCCGAGGAACAAAATGTAACCAAAAATCAACGTCCACACTTATAAAAATAATAGAATGTATCAATCTTTCCTAAGGCATGTGGTTTGAGGATCTAGGTATAGCCAATGTTCAGTTTGATACTTAGAGAAATAACGAATGATATCAATTTTTCCAAGGTATGTGGTCCGAGGAGACAGACATAGCCAAGGTTCTGTTTGATTCTTAGAGAAATAATGGAAGATATCAATTTTCCCAAGGTACGTGATTCGAGGGGCCAGGCATAGTCAAGGTTCTGTTTGATTCTCAGAGAAATAATGGAAGATATCAATTTTCCCAAGGTACATGGTCCGAGGAGCCAGCCATAGCCAAGGTTTTGTTTGATTCTTAGAGAAATAATGGAAGATATCGATTTTCCCCAAGTACATGGTTCGAGGAGCTAGGCATAGCCAATATTCTGTTTGATTCTTAGAGAAATAATAGAAGATATCAATTTTCTCAAGGTATGTGG
This sequence comes from Castanea sativa, assembly GCF_040712315.1. Lineage (NCBI taxonomy): Eukaryota > Viridiplantae > Streptophyta > Magnoliopsida > Fagales > Fagaceae > Castanea > Castanea sativa. The sequence continues at coordinate 60,414,140 of NC_134013.1, read as the reverse complement.
TCCGAGGAGTCAGGCATAGCCAATGTTCTGTTTGATTCTTAGAGAAATAATAAATGTAACGCATAAAGTAATAGGCTATATAGAACTAGAAAATATTTCATTAATAATAATACCTTCGTAGGTTATTTACATTCCAGGGATGTGGTACAACATTTTCATCTAGATCTTCAAGATAATAAGCCTCTATTCCAGCTACTGAAGTGATGTGATATGGCCCTTCCCAGTTTGGCCCTAGTTTTTCCCAAGCTGGATTTTTTGTTGTACCCAAAACCTTTCTTAACACCAAATTCCCTGGTGCTAGTGGTCTTAATTTCACATTCGAGTCATAACCCTGTTTAAGTTTGTGCTGATAATATGCTAGCTGAACCATAGCATTTTCCCTTCGTCCTTCAACCAAATCCAGACTCTTCTCTAACAATCCATTATTGTTACTTGGACTAAAAGAACTTGACCTCAACATTGGCCCTTCCCAGTTTGGCCCTAGTTTTTCCCAAGCTAGATTTTTGGTTGTACCCAAAACCTTCCTTAACACCAAATTCCCTGGTGCTAGTGGTCTTAATTTCACATTCGAGTCATAACCCTGTTTAAGTTTGTGCTGATAATATGCTAGCTGAACCATAGCATTTTCCCTTCGTCCTTCAACCAAATCCAGACTCTTCTCTAACAACCCATTATTGTTACTTGGACTAAAAGAACTCGACCTCAACATTAGGAAACCCGTCTTTAGAGGAATTATTGCTTCAGCCCCATAAGTCATTGAAAAAGGAGTTTCTCTTGTGGACCTACTGGGTGTAGTTCTATAGGTCCAAAGGACATGTGGCAGCTCTTCCACCCATCTCCCCTTAACATCATCCAATCTCTTCTTAAACCCATTAATAATTACCTTATTAACGGCCTCAATCTGTCCATTCCCTTGTGGATAAGCCGGAGTGGAATATCTATTTGTAATACCCAGATCGTAGTGATATCTTCTACAGGCCTTACTATCAAATTAAACACCATTATCCGAGATAAGGGTATGAGGAATTCCAAACTGGGTGACAATATTTTTCCAGACAAATCTTCTTGCGTCCAGATCCCTAATATTTGATAGTGACTAAGCTTCAACCCATTTAGTAAAGTAATCCGGGCCGACCAGCAGAAATTTCTTATTCCCTGCTGCCTTGGGGAAGGGTCCTACAATATTCAAGCCCCATTGAGCCAAATACCAATGAGTAGATAGAGGATTGAGAACTTCTCCTGGTTGATGAATATTAGGAGCAAACCTCTGACACTGGTCACACTTTTTTACATACTCTAGTGCTTTTTTCTGCATATTAAGCCACCAATATCCTTGAGTAAGGGCTCTATGAGACAAGGATCTTCCTTCTGTATGACTTCCACAAATCCCCTCATGCAATTCTTCTAGAAGCAACTCTATTGCTTCAGGGTGCATACACAGCAGATATGGTCTAGAAAAAGAGCGCTTGTACAACTTTTGATCCTTGGACAATCAAAATCGAGGAGCCTTCCTACGTACTTTGTCAGCTTCAGACTTTTCCTCAGGTAAGATATTCTCTTTAAGATACAGCACAACGGGGTTCATCCAACTAGGTCCCACTTTAATCTGATGAACACGGACTATGTCTACATTTATCTTTGTAGGCGTATACAAATCTTCCACTAAAATAACCCGATGTAAACTCTGTGCCGAGGACGTTGCCAAGATGGCTAAAGAGTCGACATGAGTGTTCCTGCTTCTGGAACTTTGTACTAAAGTAAAAGATTCAAAATTTGATTGCAAACGTCTAACTTGACTTAAATATTCCTGCATTCTCGAGTCTCTTGCTTCTAGCTCCCCTTCCACCTGGCCTACAACCAACCTTAAGTCCGAGAACATCTCCACGTTCTTCCCTCCCATTTTTTGAACCATAGTCATCCCTATTAGCAGAGCTTCATACTCGGCTTCATTATTCGTGGCCGAAAAACCCATTCTCAAGGACTTTTCAATGACGATCTTATTAGGAGATATTATAACCAGCCCCACTCCAGATCCTCTTTGATTTGTTGCACCATCCACGATAGAGATTCTTTCAGGGAGATCATGCCAACTGATTTTTCATCCATGTTTGATCTCTTCGTATGTTTATCTAATGAGGGCTCAGTGAACTCGGCTACCAAGTCAGCAAGGACCTGACCTTTCACAGAGGTGCATGACATGTACTTTATATCAAAAGTCCCAAGAATTATTCCCCACTTGGCAATCCTTCCTATATAATCAGTGCCCCGAAGTAGAGACCTGAGCAGGAGTTGGGTTAAGACCATAACTGTGTGAGACTAGAAGTAATGGGTAGCTTTCGCGTGGCATGCACCACTGCCAAAATGGCTTTTCTAGTGGTAAGTAGCGGATCTCAACTTCTTGCAACGATTTACTTACATAATAAACCGACTTCTGAACACCGTTGTTAACCCTTATTAGCATCAAGCTGACAGCATGGGAAACTACAGCGATATAAGCAAACAATACCTCATCTACCTTATTCCTAAACATAATAGGTGGCCGAGAGAGATATTCTTTGAGCTGTTGAAAAGCTAAAGCACACTCCTCAGTCCATTCAAATCCCTTCCATTTATTCAACAACTGGAAGAAAGGCCTACATTTTTTCGCGGACCGAGAAATAAACTGATTTAAAGCAGCCATCATCCTTGTTAATCTCTGAACTTCCTTAGGATTATAAGGTGGCTTCAAACTATTAATTACCTTAACTTGATCAGGATTAACTTCGATTCCACGATGTGTAACCATGAAGCCTAGAGATTTACCAGACCCAATGCCAAAAAAGTATTTGGAAGCATTTAGGCACAACTTATACTTCCTTAGTGTCTCGAAGACATTTTCAAGATTCCCAACATGCTCAGACACCATCTTACTCTTTACCACCATGTCATCCGCATAAACTTCAATGCTCTTCCCTAACTGTGATTCGAACATCCTAGTCATCATCCTTTAGTAAGTAGCCGCTACATTCTTCAAATCGAAAGGCATTACCTTATAATGATAGTTTCCTGTAGGAGTGACGAAGGCTATTTTCTCTTAATCGTCCAAAGCCAAAGGTATTTGATGATAACCTTGGAAAGTATCTAGGAAACTCATCCGAGGATGCCCAGTCGTAGCATCCACCAACTGATCAATGCAAGGCATGGGGAAAGGATCTTTAGGACATGCTTTATTCAAATCAGTAAAGTCTACGCATACCCACCGTTTGCCATACTTCTTCTTAACCACCGCCATATTGGCCAACCAATCAGGATAAAACACCTTTTTGATAGCTCCTACTTGCTTGAGCTTAATTACTTTTTCTTTGACAGCTTTAGAATGTTCTTTAGATGATCGCCGAGGTGGTTGCTTTCTTGGTACAACAGCGGGGTTGACATTCAAATGATGACAAATGAAATTCGGTTCGACCACCGGGGCCTCATAAGCATTCCAAGCAAAAATATCTAGGTTTCCCTTAAGGAACTTCACCAATTCCTCTTTCTCTTGAGGAGGCAACTGTGCGCTTACCTGAAAATACCTTTCTTTATCATCACCTATAGAAACTCACTCTAAAGTTCACATTCTACTTCCATTAATAGGCTCCCTGATAACGCCGGCTCCTTTAATTGCTACAAATCATGATCATCTGATGCCGAGGACCTACCTCTAGATTGATGTCAAATTGCAGTCACCATACACTGCCTCACCGTAGATTAGCTTCCGATCAGCTCTTCAACTTGGTCCCCGGATGGATATTTCACCTTCAAATGCAAAGTGGAAGGGACAACTCCTATGGCATGAAGCTAGGGTCTCGCCACAATGGCTATGTATGGAGAATAGGCATCCACCATTATGAAGTTGACCTCTATAACTTCTGAACCTGTTTGTACCGGCAACTTGACTTGCCCCATTGGTATAACCATCTTGCCATTGAAACCTACTAGAGGTGAATCATAACTAGTCAAATCTTTTGGTTTTAACCTTAAGCCTTTATACAAATGCGGGTACATAATTTCTGCCCCACTACCTTGATCCATCATTACGCGCCTCACGTCATACCCCCTATCCTGAACGTGACCACCAAAGCATCATCATGTGGTTGTATAGTTCCAACCTTATCCTTCTCCGACAAACTTAAAGCCAGTTGTAGTGCAACTTTAGCCCTCTTCAGCTCATGATTATAGTTGGGTAGTGGCCGAGTCATTACCCGGGAAGGACACGAATCCGTCCTTCCAAGAGTCGCAAAGATGACATTAATGGTGCTCAAATGAGGCCTTGAAGAGGTATTCCTTTGAGTACTTGAGCTTGTATGACCGGCTTGCCCATTGGGTTTTATAGGAACTGTTGCAACCTTCCATCTTTAACCAATTGCTCTAAATGATACCACAAATTTTTACAATTTTCGGTGATATGTCCTCGCTCCTGGTGATACTGATAATGAAGGTTCTGGTTATGTCTTGTGGGGTCTCCACTCATCTTGTTAGGCCATTTGAAGTAGGGCTCATTCTTAATCTTCTCCAGAATTTGATGAACTGGCTCTCGGAACACTGTGTTGACGGCTTGTGGCACAATACCAGCCGTAGTCTGCCTGGTGAAATCTCGCCGAGGACGATTATCGTTATATTTTTCCGACTTGAAGTCCCTCTTATCCTGAGAGACCACCTTCGCCTTTCCTTTACCTAATCACTGATCCTCTTCAACTCGCTTATACTTATCAATACGGTCCATGAGTTGGTGCACACTACTAACTGGTTTCCTAGTTAAAGACTTCCTCAAACCATGCTCGGCTGGTAAACCGACCTTGAAAGTTCTAATGGCCACATCATCAAAATCCCCATCAATCTCATTGAACATCTCCCAATATCTATTTGTGTACGTTTTTAAGGTTTCACCCTCTCGCATAGCCATAGACAACAAAGAATCCAAAGGCCAAGAGACTTTATTGCATGTAATGAAGCAAGATCCCAATGGCCGGGGGAGTTCCTTAAAGGAATCAATAGATCTTGATCCCAGGCCATCAAACCACCTCATCGCGACGGGCCCCAAGTCGGATGGAAAAACCTTGCATATCAATGCCTCATTCTTGGAGTGCACAGCTATCCTCTGGTTGAAATGGCTTACATGTTCCATAGGGTCAGTTCGACCATTATACATGGTGAATGTTGGCTGAGTGAAACGTCGAGGAAGTTTTTCCCCTTCAATCTTACGTGTGAATGGTAACTTAGAAATTTGATTTAGTGCCCTACTCATAGCACCAATTCCCAAGTCCCTGCTGGACGAATTCCTATTCCTCTAGTTATGGGGGCTACTATCTTCATACGAGTAAAGACTCACTAGGGGGAGTTCTCGACCTTGGCCTATAATTGTCCTCCTCATTCTCATTCTCATTCTCACTAGAAGAAGAGTCAGAGATAGACTGAATCTGCCTCCGTCATTTGTGACGTAACTTTCTCTTCAAACGGTCAATCTCCAACTGCATGACCCTAGCATTCTCCCCGTAGGAGACTCTGCTTCCACCTCGTGACTGACTTCTGCTAGTATGGGTGGTATGTACACTTCCCTCCTAGTCTCCACCTTGTTCAAGATTGTAGAAGTCATCTTGACACTGGGACCCCCTAGACTCTACCTGGTGTGGACCAAAATTTGTCATAACCAAACTTCAGACTCACTAAAAACCCAAGATTCCCACAGATGGCACCAATTGTAAGGTCGCAATTTGTGCCTAGGCCCAACAAGAAGGAGGGTATAGGCCCAAAAAGCCCAATACAATAAATTTATAGAGTGTAGGTCAGAAATCTTGTTTCTAATGAGTTTAAACGGTAACAACAATGACCCAAGATTACAGCACAACAAGGATGAACGAGTTTATATGATGGAACTTATTCTCGGACTCAAGCTGAAGACCAAATGCTTATATTTCTCCTCACTTAAAGATTCATTACAAATATCCAGTCTACAGTCTTTTTCTTTCTATCTCTCGATCCCCCTTTTTCTACAGGATCTTCCTCCTTCTTATAGTTCCTTCTCCCCTCCATTCTTGCTCTCCACGTGTAGATTTAGACTGCTCCCCTTGATACTTGTCCCATCATCCTTTTCTTGAATTCCTTAGATAATAGTTGTAAGGCTGAAAATCACTGTTCATGTATCACCTCCTCATAAATGCGGCCAAAGACTTAGGTACAGAGCATTCAATGCGGTGGTAGCAACTTTCTTTGAGATATTTTCCAAATGTCATTGCTCTCTGTGCCCTTATAAAACATATCTTCATCCCCAAGACCTTCCAAAATATCATTCTAGTTAACATGACGTACCACCTGATCTTCACTGCACTTAGCCGAGGAGGTACTCCTCCTCGGATTATTTACGTTCACTTCGTCCGCCACACTTGCTTTTGGGACTGTAAGCTTGATATCATTATTACCATCAATCCGTTCTCGGACAAGTAAGCGTCCTTAGACCAAGCCTATGGCCCAAAAACATATCTTGGGCCTTTTATCCCCACATTAATAATGCCTCAAACTCCTAATTCTATTTGGTTTGAGTTTTTTTGACATAGTTTTTTCTTAGTGTAGAAGACAAATATACATTAAGGAATATGATTGTAGTGTTATTAATATACATTGTTGCAAAGGGTTTGATGGAAGGTGCTCTCACACTAACTCATTAGGTAGATTCTTGCAATATGTGCTAAAAAAACTCTACCATATCCAAACATCCAAACTCTACCATGTCTAAACACCCTAGGGAAAAAATAATTTTCTACCATCAGTAAAAAAGCCTCTGCCATGTAAGCATGTTAAAGTGGCTGCAATGTGAATTCACTAATCACAAATTTAAAGAAGTAGTCTTAATCTACTATAAGACAGTAAATGAATATTACTATCAAAGATCACAAATTTAAAGTAAATAAATATCACTATTAGAGGTCACAAATTTAAAGTAAATCAATCAATCAATTAAATTAAATATCACAATTAGACATACAAATTGAAAGAAGAAAAACTGAGAAGATCACAAATTTAAAGAAGGAAAATTAGATTTTTTAAAGAATTTTAAACTAGGAAAAATGAGATTAGATTTTATAAAGAATTTTAAACTATAAGTCTGAAGTAACTAAGTTTTCATGGACATGAATATTCTGCCCACATAATTTCCACATAATTTAATAGTGTCTTCTCTATTGGTTTATTCACCACGCATCCTTCATATAACTTGTTCTTGCTATGACATAACCAATCTTAGGGAGACCTTTCAACTGATGGAGGTAGGGATGGCAATAAAAGCCCGACTCGCGGGTACCCGGCCCGGCCCGACCATAATGGGCCAGATTTTACATGGTCAGATAAATAATTGGGTCGGATATGGATTTAAAAAAAAAAACCCGAAACAGGTCTGGGTTTTATGCATACCCAGCCCGAACTCAACCCATATACATATATAATATATATATTTTTTAAAAATCCTAGATATAAATACTCTCTTTCTCCTATCAGATTTCATTTCCCAAACCCTAACCCTCACCCTCACCTCTCTCTCTCTCTCTCTCTCTCTCTCTCTCTCTCTCTCTTACATAGGCTCTCACACACTGCCGCCGACCACCTACTTTTGCTGATCTTTGAACAAACCACAATACAAATCCAAATCCTTGCTGCCGTCGTCATCTCTCATCTCCGTCGTTGTCTTCGATTCATTACTGGTGTTACACCATCATCTTCATCGCAAATCTGACAGCGAGACTAAAACGGCGCCATCGCAGCATAGAGCCTCTCAATGATCCCATCTCTTCGTTGCTTCAACTCGCTACCATAATCCATAGACGCCATCGAAATTGCTGTCTCTATAAACGTCCACACATTCACTCCTGAAGTCTCTAGAACTGTTCTTGAAATCATCTATATCCATTGTTTTGTCCTCTCTTTTTTTTTAAAAAAAAAAATTATAAATTGTATCCGAAACTAAACAATATCATATTGAAGATTGAAAATAGTTTCTGATAGGGGAATAATATAGCCCATCTCCAAGTCGTCCATACAGGTCGTCCATAGCCCACCTACTACCATAAACACCCTCAGAAACTTGCCTACAAGTGCCTCGTCCAGGGAAGAAGAGATCAAGACGAAGTACGCACCATCAGAGTGATGCACTCGTCCAGAGTGTCGACATCCTCGTCTTGAGCAAATTCACCCGTTAGACGAGGCAGCCCCCGCGTGTGAAACAAAGCACGCCCAACTGAGGAACTCAAGGACGAGGGTGTCACACTTAGGAAAATCTCCAAAGGAGATATGATAATCCCTTATCCCACGCGTAACCGCCAGGTATCCGTTGTGAAACAAGAGCATAACTTCCAGACGGTTATGCAAGTTACGTTTGATTTCTATCTCTCCTTGAAGTCAGGAGAAGTTCAAATTTTGGTAACCGCCTATGATAACACTATATAAAGGTACATTTCGGACAAACCCAAGGTATGTTCAGTTTTTACTCCAAAAAAGTTGGAACTCAAATAACTTAGAGGAAAAAACTAACTTTGCCATCGGAGGACTTTTGGCCGGCAGCCCCGGTCGCCTTTGATACGCTTTTCTTTCTTTTTCAGGCCGTAGAAAGATCCAGTAGTCCTTTCCAGTCCGAAGCATCCAGCCTACTGATTTTCTTGGCATCATCAGTTTTTATTTGTGATTTGCATTTTTTTTTTGATGATGGGTGTGATTTGTATTTGTATTTATGTTTGTGATTGAAACAATTTGTGGTTGTGATTTCTGTGGTTGTAATTTTTTTTTCAAGATTAGATTGGATTGGGTTTTTGAATAGGCGGCAGAAGTGGCTGGACGGGGCCCATGGGGCGGGTCTGGGCCCCACAAAAAAATTCCATTTAATAATCAGGTCAGGTCCGGGCCTGCGGGTCGGGTTCGGGTATCAAAAAACCCGGCCCGAACCCGACCAGTTGCCATTCCTAGATGTAGGTGGCCACATGATGATATGCTAAAGCACGCACCTTGAAGGCATCCACGTAAGATATATATCAGCAATTTCAATGTTGTCAAGATCTAACCAAGTTATTAAATACTATCTCTATTGCATTGTTTTTTAATTTCCTCCAATATTTTACGTGAAAAATTATATACAAAATAGATTGATATATATATATATATATATATATATATATATATATATATATATATATATATATATATATATATGATAATTCAATAGTTGAACGTAAAGGTATTTGAACCTTGAAGGTAGTTGTTGAGCTATAAGATGGTATTTTATATGCTTTAATCACATGAAACGAGTGTCCAAATAGTGATGGAGTTCAAGAAGAAATTCACAATAAATGTATGTGTGCTTAATCATATCATATCAGGCTAGTTATAATTAAAAATAGAAAAGCTTTTAAATCTAATATCATCCAAAATGAGGAGATGGAAAAAAAATTCTTAAAGGGAATTTTAAATATATTAGATAGGGGTTACGTCACATGACATTTTTAATGGGCCATGTGACTTCTATTTAAATAATATAAGTGGATGGTTTTTTTAACCACCACTTAGTGGGTTGCATAAAAATTCCTATAATCTAGGTGGTATAAAAACATTGCTCTTTATTTATTTATTTTATAGTGAGAAAAGAGAGGTGAGAATTGAACCACAAACCTAGTACATTGTCATTACTATTGGATTATCACTTGAATTCTCACTATTTTTCATTTTCAAGTGGCTGATATTTTCTTGATTATTTAAATATATCATGTGCCAAATATTTAAACCAAGCACGTGCCTTGTATGTTTCTTCTTGCTAAATACCCACTTTATCTATATAGCTAGTCATTTTAGTTACCCTACGAAAATTTGGCTGCTATCTTCTTGAACTTTCACTCACAACTCAAGCTGTAGCTAGAAATGGCAACGGATCAGGTTTTTGCATACCCGGACCCGATCTGTGAGCCCGGACCCGGCCCGATTATTAATTGGATTTTTTTTTCCGAGGCCCAGACTCGCCCCGCTGGGTCCCGCAGGCCCCGTTTAGATTCTTGGGCCCAAATCTGGCCAAGCCAAAAAAAAATTTCAAGCCCATTAAGATTTTTTTTCCTAGATTCAATCCCAGATCAGACGGTGAGGAAGTCCGAAGGTAGAGGTCGCCTCCCTTTGGATCTGCCGAAATTACAAAATCGCAAAGTCAATCAAAAATAAAACAAAATAGCAAATTGCAGCAGCTATGGAGGCTATGGAGATCTGTAGTATTGAGGAGATAAAAGCAAGAGATGCAAAGCCCTGGCTATAGAGGCAGATCAAACAAAGGAAGCGAGACAGAGAGAGCGAGATGAGATGAGATGAAGAGCATGGCTGTGAGAGGTAGAGACGGTAGCTGTGGCTGTGAGGTGTTAGGTGTGAGGTGTGAGGTGTTAGGCTATGTGCTAATTGTGCTTTTTGTGAGGCAGTGAGGGTGAGGATTGAGGAGGGAGGCGTGAGCTGTTGGGCTGCTGCTAAAAAATGAGGGAGTTAGGGTTAGTTTTTATATATATAGGGGGTTTTAGTAATTTCATAAATACCGGGTCGGGTTTCAGTTCGGGTTCGGGTTTGGGCCGGGTTTTTTATAAAACTCGGACCCGACCAGGACCTGCTTTGGGTTTTTTTTTAAAACCCATACCCGACCCTATTTCTTATTGGATTAGGTAAAACCCGGCCCATTAGGGTCGGGCCGGGCACTCGCGGGTCAGGCAGAAATTTCCATTCCTAGCTGCAGCTGTAGTGGCTGCCTCAATTGCAAAGGTCTGTATGCAAAATATGAACTTTGTATTGCCATTTATCAATTTTTTAATTGCTCAATGCGAATAATTCTTTTTGGAAAAATACAAAGTGGCAAAAAGGAAGTCTAAATGGCAGTTTGAGAGGTTAGATTTAAGCAAATGATATGGAAAGGGTTGGGCAAAGGACAAAAAGAGAAGGATATTTGAAACTAGCCATGATAAGGGAAAGAAAAAGTTAGACTTGATTATGTTAATTGCATCAAAGAGTTCTATTAAGGGAACACTAGATGAAGGAAAGGGAAAGTAGCTACTTTGATGTATTCTTTGATTCAATCCATGCAGGGAATTGGGGAGAATTTCCAATTTAGTAACTCCATTCATGATATAAATCATAGGTTCGCAGGGAGAATTATGATAGTCTGAGGTAAATTATGCAAATAAGAAAGAAGTGATTCATTATGTAATTCAAAATTGATTTTCATATTCTCCATACTTTTTTATCCGATGCAATTGTTGGAGTTAATTAGGAACATTGAAGTCATTATTAAGGAGGGCAAGGGTCATGGTTTAAGTTTCTAAAAGGAAGCTTCATACATATATACACTTAGATTAGGCTAGACTAGAATTTCTATCTTATATTAAAAAAAATAACATTGTTACTAAATTTCTTAAATTAGAAAATTGATTTTTTTTTCTTGAGCAATATTGATTTCTAAAAATCTTTTGGGGCCATTCGGACAGTCAGATATTTTGCTCAAGAAACTTATGCAGCCTCAAATACTCAGTAAAAGTTGATGAGACATTGAAGCTTGGGTCTCTCTCTCAGACAAGCTGTGGTGAGTGTCTTTGACTAATTTATGTCTCCTCTTACTCTTTCATTCTATAGGACTTGCGCACTATTTTCAAAAGAATTTACAGTTTGGAATTCTGGGTTTTTGAGATTCTAATTTTCATAGCAGGATTAATTTAAAACTCGGAAATAAGTACATCAATTACCACAATGTGGTAAATTTTACATTTTCCCCACATTTTAGAGATAAAAATAGTAATTTTGCCATTATTTATTGGGTCATGCTAACGGGTGCCTTTAGAGCAATGATTAAAAATTCATTTTAGGAAATTTTGATACTACTTTTATGAGAAACAGAAAAAATTGTCAAAATATTAATTGTTTTTTTTTCTATAAAAACTTTCTTTAAATGAATTATTAACTATTACCCTAAAGACATTTGTTAGCATTTTCCTTATTTATTTTGTGGCGGAGTTTACTGTTTACACGCAAGGAAATTTTAGCTTGTCACTTTATATTCTTTTTTTTTTTTTTGGGATTGAATTGGTTCTAAACACCAATAGAAAGTTGACATTTATTTTTATTATTTATAGTTGCACATGACTTACTTAACCCAACTATCCAAGTGACTCATAAGCATTAATATTTTTATTGGATGTTGGAACCCGAAACTTCAAACATGTTTAAAGTGAAACTTTTTTTTTCCTTAAGATTTGGTAGAAAGCCTGCATTTGAATACAATTTGTGAAGTAATTCATGAAATACTAATTTATTGTTTCTCTCCCCAATTTTTAATACAAACTCTAATTTACTATGAAGTTTCCATTAAAAAAAAAAATACAAGTTGAAAATAGCTTCTGAAGTGGGCCTAAAAGGTTAGATAGGACAAGTGGGCTAATCGTCAAGGCTGGCCCAATAAATAACAAACCTAGATAGATTAATATACAAATCTTCCACTTAACCCCCACCAATGTTTCTCATCTTCATTTCTTTACCTGGCGGCGGGAAAGAAAAAAAAAAGAAAAAAACACCCAAAACAATTTTTTAAATGCAAATTCCCAATTTCGAAGCATTACGTTTACATTTTACATTTATTACTATTATTTTTGGTTAAAAAAAGAGAAAGAAAGAAAGAAAAAAAATCCACAAAGCTTCAAAAGTGACTGAAAAAAGAAAAGAAAAGTACACGACTCCACGCGTGTCGAAAAGCGCGTGGAATCCGCATATCCCGATCGCCACTTTTTCCTCCCCCAACAATAAAGTACGTTCTATTCAAATCCAGACCGTTCAAACTTCCTAAAATATCTCAATCAAACGGGTGAAACCCCATTAACCCACATGGACCCGCGAAACACGACAACATCGCTCGTCTAGTTTAGGTTCGGATAGTACACCGAACCTAAGGCCCGGGTTCCGGGCCTAGACCGGCGTTTTTTTCATCGCCAAGTTGAAAACTAAAAAAAAAAGAAGAAAAGAAAAAAGAAATACAGTAAAATATTCCAAGTCACTGTTTGGATCGCTTTATCTTCGGCTCTGGTCCGAAAATCCAAACTTTCTCACTCTTCTCTTCTGCAAGTCCTTTTAGACAGAGATAGAGAGAGAGAGAAAGAGAGAAAGAGAGTGTTCTTTTAAAACAGAGCCAGAAAGAGAAAGAGAGAGAAAAACTGTGAGCCATTACAACGTCGTCGTTTTGGAGCTTTTATAAGCACTCTAGAGTCTATAGTGTTTAGTCTATAAATTATAAAACCAAAAAACAAAAAACAAAAAAAAACAAAATTTTTTTTTTGTTGTTGTTGTTTTGATCAGTTATCAGCTACTACTACAACAACAACAACTACTACAACTACAACTACTACTTGTTGTAGCTTTTAGGAAACGACGCCGTAAGTCTCTCTCTCGCTTTCTCTTTGAAGAACCCTAAAATTCTCTCTACTTTTTTGGCCATAGCTCAGCTCAGATCACAACCTTTCTCTCTCTCTCTTTCTCTCTCTCTCCAAGTCAAACTGCACCTTCAACTTCCCTAGGTGGGCCTTTCAGTAATTTTCTCTACCTCACTGTGAATTCACTTCATTAATTTGTGCTTTCTTGTGTTGAATTTGCTTGGAAATGTTTGTGCATGGTGTTTCTTGTTGAGAATTTTGGGGGTTTTTGGTGTGGAAATAGTGGGGGGGTTTTTTTTTTTTAGGGTTTTGAAGTAAATGGGTTTGGGTTTTCAATTTCACTAGAATTGTGCTATTTTATGCTTGAATTGTCTTTTTTGGTCTAAAGCATAGTGTTTGTGTGCAATATGTTTTGTTTCTGATATATATAATATATTGTTTTTTGTCTCAAAGAGCTCACATTAGCTTAAATTTTACTGAATTTGCCTCTTGGTGGTTTCTGGGTCTGCAATACAACAATTGAAGATCATGTTTTTGGAGTAGTTCCAATTGTTTACTTAAATGGTGGTTGAGAAAGTGAAGGAAGTTTTGAAATCTTTCTGGGTTTTTTGTTTTGAATGTTTTCCCCTAGTTTTCATGTTCTTGGCAATTGATTGAAGCACAAAGTTTAAAGTTTAAACTCTTGTGGGGTTTGTTCATTTTGGCAATGGTCGATGACAATTGGCTGACATTTAAAGCCTGGTTTCCAAAATATGGAGTATAATAAACTTGGTTTAAAATTAAATCATGTCTGTTAATGTGATGGTGTGATACTACTTTACAATAGCATTTTCTTTTGCTTTTGCTTTTGCTTGTGTGGTTCGTTTCAATGTGCCTTTTTTATACATTCAAATGATTTGCCATAAATATCAATGTTTTGTTACTCGGCATTGTTGACTAGTATGTATCATTTATCAACTGCAACATTCTTGTGCAGGGTAATGTTTGAACAGATGTGCTGTATCGTAGATTTGCTGGTGTGAGGTGGTTTGATACATGATGATGTTTATATATGGGAAGAACTACTTTCCACAAAAAGAATTAACTGAGTGAATCTTGGTGGCTGGATTTTTAATGCCTGGTAACGAAGTTGAAGAGAGGATCCATAATTTATATGAGCTAGACAATTCTTCCCAAGGCCAGTATCACTCTCAAGCTTTGGATGGAAATTGGCCAGTTCTTAACTACAATCAGTGGGTTGGAAAACAGCGGCAGATTGGGGAAGCTCTGAGTTTCAAGCTGAAAAACAGCAACACTCAACAATTAGGTATCAGCGATTTATATTATTTGTAATAGTCTTTACTTTAATGACTCTTTATGACTCTGTATTGTAAACAGTGGCAATATAAGAGGAATTTTTTTTCGCCCTTTTGCTTTCTAAGTCATTGAGTCAAAATTTATTTATGGTAATTTGAAAGACCCATTTCATTCTCTTTATAACACAAACTGTATAGTGTTGCCTTTTAATAAATCATTTGATCATATATATATATATATATATATATTTATTTATATATAACACTGTATGTCTTTTCATATTTGCAGATTCTTTGTTGTTTAACCAAACCGATACACAGTTGACACCAAGATCTGAGTATCCCAACATTTACTCCCAAAACCAGCAGCTGAATTCAAATGGATATATGTTTGGACGCCAGCAATTCCAGGCAAGCCAAAGTCAACCAGAGTTTTTGGGTGAAAATACAATTTATGATCCACATAATTTAACTTCCAGAGGCATCTCTTTCCTTATACCACAGCAAGAAAATGCATCTGGGGACAGTCCCACCTTGACAACAAATTCAGAAAGGTCAGAAATTACTGAAGCTTCCACTGACTTCAACTTTGTTGGTGGGAAGCATCAGTTTGTGAGGGGCCAACAACCAGATACAACACAAACTCACCTAATGCAGCAGTCTGGATACAGTGATATGCAGATGCTGCAGCAGCACAGAATGTTCAAGCAGTTGCAGGAACTTCAGAGGCAGCAACAACTTCAGCACTTTGGTGACCCAAGGCAACAGAATTCTTCAAACCAGATTTCTGCATTGACTAAACAGGTTACTGGGGCTCAGATTTCACCTGTCATCAATGGAACACCTGTCAATGACACATCACAAATGTTTATGAACTGGATGCAGCGAGGTACGCCTCCCACTGCTCAAGGTGTATCTAACAGAGTTATATTTTCACAAGATCAAGGTCAGGCTTTGCGTTCCATTGGTCTGGCTTCTCAGCAGCCTGATGCATCTTTATATGGTACTCCGATCACAAGTGCAAGAGGAAATATGGGCCAATATTCCCATCTCCAAGGGATGTCTCAAGATTCTACCAATCTGTTGACCAAGGCTAGTGGTCAAACACAGAAACCTATGATGCAGTCATCAGCCTTCAGTAACACCTTTGTAGGTGATCAGGTTAATGTTTCTTCAGATCGGGTTTGCTTCCCCCAAGGAGCTTTCATACCCAAACAAGGACTTCAGGGAAAAAATGTTTTTGGACAGGTTCCTATTCAGGGGTTGAGTAGTGGAGTTATTTCAGGGAACATCCAGCTCGGGAATACTTTGCAAAAAAATGCATCCCCAGTGGAATTTAATGGGAGGCAAGAGCAAGCTGGTTGGCCTGGAACCTTGCAGCAAAAGATGCAGCTTGGCCCTTCTCAGGGTTTGGTTCCCCTAGATCCGATGGAAGAGAAGATTCTGTACAATATGGATGATAACATGTGGGATGCTTCTTTTGGCAGGCGCAATGACATAGGTGCTGGAGGTTTTGGGCCTACAGTGGAACATACAGATTATTCCAATACGTTTCCTTCCTTACAAAGCGGAAGCTGGAGTGCTCTTATGCAGTCTGCTGTAGCAGAAGCTTCTAGTAGTGATACTGGACTACAGGAGGAGTGGAGTGGCTTAACTTTTCAAAATACAGAACCCTCAACTGACAATCAGCTGTCAAATGCTATGGGTAGTGAAAAGCAACAAACGGGTTGGCTTGATAGCAACCTGCTGGTTACGTCCTCAAATTCTAAACCTTTTCCTGTGTTTAATGATTCTAGTGTGAACTCTAGTTTTCCCGGCTTTCAGCAGTCAGGTGTCCAATTCTCGATGGAGCAGAGAGATGCATTGCGCCCAGTTGACTCTCATGAATCAATTCAGAAATCCACCAAAAACACTGTTGAGTGGTTAGATTGCAATCCTAAACAAAAGCCATCCATTGAAGGAGTTCAACCTGTACAACCGCTTATGCATTTGGACAATGCATGGGCTGGTCAGATTTTCGAGCACCCAGAAACGGATGCCCATCAGCTGAGAATAGCCTCAAGTAACAATGCTAGCCAAACATGCAGTGGACCAAAAGGTAGGAATATTATGTCTTGATCACCCATTTTAGTGTTGCTATTTTTGGCACTCATAATAACGAGAACACTTTGGACAATTGTTGGACAGGTGATGTTAATGAAGCTACATACAAGGAGAGGGATTCTGAGGAATGTCCGTGGGAGGCTGATAGTAATTGTGGGGTAAGTTATTTTTCTAGATCAACTGGAGGATTGGAGCAATTACACTCTGGCACGGATAGTACTCTACCAAACAGAGAAGGTTCTCAGATATTTAACTTTGCTGCTCTACCAAATTCAAGCCCTTCTAAGGCCTGTCAGGAAACAAGTCAACAAGTCCAACATAGTAATCAACTTGATTACGTTAAGCATGTTGATGTATCTAGGAACAAGGAAAATCAGAGCATGGAAAAAAACCAGCATCAGATGAGTAATGGTTCTCATGTTTTGCATAACTATCATGTGGGAGCAGGTGGAATGTATGAGATGCAGCAGAACTACTACCAAAAGGACAACTCTTATGAAAACTATGGTTCCAAAGGATTGAGCAGGCAAGAGCAAGAACATGCAGGGCAGCTCAAATTCATTGGTAATGTTTCTAGCAGTGCTATGAACCTGGATAAGGTGAATACTGGTTTTTTTTTAATATCCATTTATGATACTTCTGTTGATTTTTTGTTTCAGATTTCCATTGTTGATGATGTAATTTTCTTATGTTACAGGGGCACTTACACGATTTTCATAAATGGGGTAGTCAAGGAAACTCAAAAGTCTCAGAGAAGGTGCCTTCTAGAGGTGATCTTGATAAATCTACTACCTTTGACAGATCAGTTGGTCATCATTGTGCAAATGTTACTGGTCAAACAAGGTAGTTGATTATGAAATAATGATGGTTTGGAAATGTGGGTTTGAATTTACTAATTGTTATTATTTCACTGCTTTATAAGTCAAACCTTTATTGATCTAGTTCATCCCTTGCTTATAAATCGCACTGGCCTTCTGTTTCTGTACTCCTGTATCCCTATTGTTTTGCAGAAGTCATTATTTATCTTATTTTTCAGTGTTTATCTAAAACTAGTCACATTAGGGACTGCTCTTTCACTTATATTTTGTCTGTCTTATGGAGGCTTTGTCTGACTTAATCATGGCAGTGAAAACATGCTTGAGCTTCTTCATAAGGTTGACCAGTCAAAGGAAAACAGCACACTACCTTATCTTGGATCTAGAGGCTGTAATTCATTAGTGCCTGAGGGAGAAACGCCAGATGTGTCTGTTTCTCAACAGTATCATCATCAGTCTCCTGCTTCTCAAGGCTTCACTTTGAAATTGGCTCCGCCATCTCAACAGTTGTCCAATGTGAACCCTTTTATCTCATTTTCGGAAGTAGCAAGTAATATGAATTTCAGGCAAGCCAATTCCGAGTTAGGAGAGAAAAGCCAGACCTGGTTAGCTTCTCCATCCGTTCAGTTTTTGCCTTCATCACAGGAGTCATCTCAAAGAGCACATTGGGATAATAAAGTTTGTGCTTCGGGGCAGGCAAGCATCCCCTCATCTTCATATATGCATGGAAGTTCTGTTGCAACATTTACATCTAGTCCTCCATATATAAGAAGTCAGGCTCAAATGCAACTCATGCCCAATGCACCTGTAGCACGTCCATCTTCACAGGCAACATTTCCTGGTACAGTTAACAGATATCCACCCTTCAACCTTGCTCAAGATAGTTCTCCACAGATAAGTGCCAATTCTTCTGGTATGTCAGTCATGCACCAGCAGGATGCATTTTCAGCTAAACCACAAAATGTGTGGACAAATGTACCAATTCAGCGTCTTCCTTGTGTGGAATCTCAGAAGGTTCCCTCTATGAATACATCAACAAATAGAATGGAAACTTCATTGGCTGCACAGGGGCTAAATGATCAAAATTCCCAGAAAGTTGGATATGGTTCATCAGAATTCCCCGCACGTCCTATGAATTCACAAGGCTCTGAAGATGGGGCAGAGCAACCGGGGAAAGAGAGGTCCCAGCTACAAGTATCATCTGGGATACTTGATGTTTCATTGACAGATAGTTTGGCAACGGATATTCCTGATGGAAATGCTTTTGCCTCTGGCTCATTGTTGGCTCATTCACTCCAGCAAGACCTTGTAAGAATGCAATTCGAAGACAACAATGCCCCTGCTGCCTCTGATACAAATGTTGGGTCTATTGGCCATTCTTTAAAACCATCCCATGTTCTCCATCCGAATTACTCTTTAATGCACCAACTGCAGACAATGAAGGATGTTCGGCATGATGGACAGCAGTTCATATATGAACATGTTTCCAGGTCCAGAAACCAAATGGATACTGGACTGACTTCTGCATCCCCGCTTAACTCATTATCATCTGTGGAACCCAAGATGCAAAGCTTCTTGACAGAAGCAAGAGAAGATTCTGGCATAAATGTTTCACCAAAGCCTGCTCTTGTAGATAGATCTCATGAGATTGTTGCATCTGGTCAAAGTGATTCTCAAAGTCAATTTATTAGTAGTAATGTGGTATCTAGTCATGCAGAACATCCGCAGGTTAATCTGCCCATGGCACCCTCCTGGTTTAAACAGCATGAAACTTTCAGAAACGGGCAGATGCAACCAATGTATGATGCAAGATTTGCAAAGACTGCTGCAGGACAGTTCTTTCCCGGGAAGCCTTCCCAGAATTTGAATACAGTTTCATCTGTGGAACGGATAGATGCTGATGCTAGTCTGACTGGCAGAGTTTGGCTCAACCCAGCAGCCCAGCAGCTCAACCGATTATCAGCCCCTTATTTGTTGCCTTCAGATGACACTGATCAATGTATGGCTATTGTGAGACCAAAGAAGCGCAAAACGGCAACATCTGACCTTCCACCATGGCACAAAGAAGTCACACATGGTTCTCGAAGGGTTCAAAATATCAGGTACTTGCCATTATAGCCCTTTTGTTTGGTATAGTTCTTCCTTTTATGTTCACTTTTATTGCTTAGAAGACGGATCAAAAGAAAGAACTAATAGTGTTGAAAATTTCTGATATTCTTGTTAATTTATCTTTCTTTTTTTCTCTTTTCCCCCTGGATGGAATTGAGAATCATTGTTAACCATATGACTTAAGACTGGTGGTGAATAAAATATAATATTTCTAGCTTTCTTTACTGCTGCCTTTTCATTTTATATATATAAGAAATTATCCATAATATATTTCAATCACTGGTTACTTTCTCTTTTAATTTTGTAAATGTATAAGAGTGCATTTTCTTTTGCAGTGTTGCAGAACATGACTGGGCGCTAGCGACAAATCGACTTATAGAGAAGGTTTGTTCCTTCTCACTCTTTAACTATTCTTGTATCTGGAAGTCAATATTTTTTGTAATATTTTCATTTCTAATGGCAGGTGGAAGATGATGCTGAATTCATTGAAGATGGGCAGTCAATGCTGAGATCAAAGAGAAGACTTATCTTGACAACACAGCTTATGCAGCAATTGCTTTGCCCAGCACCAGTGTCCTTTCTCTCAGCAAATGCAGCTTCACATTATGATACTATGGCATACTTTGTTGCTAAGCTATCACTAGGGGATGCATGCTGCTTGAACTCTCACACAAGAAATGGTTTGTCTCATGTACCACTGAACAACAATAACTTGTAAGTGTAGCTCCTCTGGATTTTTATGCTTCTTTTTCAAATGTAAGAGAATTTGTCTATATATATATATATATTTTTTTTTTTTGGGGGGGGGGGGGGGTTGTGTTGGGTGGGTATCATGGGGCACTCTTAAGTTGAACTAGAAAGTTCTATCATCAATGCATGAATATATAATTTCTTATGGAATACTTGTGTATAAAAAAAATGTTTCGAATCTCCAGAAAGATAACTTCTGTTTGTAAATATGTTCAGGATTTCGGAGAAGCTCAAAGCTTTTGAGAGTATCGATGATCACTTTTCAGAAGTTGTGGAAGACTTCAGCAGTAGAGCAAAGAAGCTGGAAAATGACTTATTAAGGTATGAGACAAGTATTGGCAATCATGTAATCATTTTGATACTTTCAGCATAAAGAAAATTGCAATTATATGTTAATATAAGGATGTGGCAAACCCTATAATAATTTTATAAACAATAATGACCTTATAAATGTGCCAGAAGATCTGCAACTTACTTTGTAAAGGAGATTTGATGCTTATGAAACCAAAATTAAATGCCTGAACCCTTACACCACTGCAAAGAAAATTGGATCCTATTCTTAGGGTTTATTCTCTTGTTCTCATGGAACATAGGCAAAAAGGAAAAGAAAAATGTAGTTGACCTCTAGTTAAAGAAAAGGAATAAAAATTGTGTCATGTTTTAATACATTCCTTTTGATGATACAGACTGGACAAGGCAGCAGCATCAATTTTAGATGTAAGAGTGGAATGCCAGGAGTTGGAAAAGTTTTCTGTCATCAACCGATTTGCCAAATTCCATGTCCGACCAGCAGATTCCTCCGCAACCTCATCTTCACCTAGTACTGCCCCTGCACCAAAACCCTCTCCTCAGAGATATGTCATTGCACATCCAATACCTAAGAATCTACCAGAGGGGGTACCATGTCTTTCACTGTGATTATCAATTAAATGATCCCCTTCCCAATTGAATGCTCATTTCATTTAAGCTATACATTCCAAATCCTGCTCACCTCTGATCTCTTTATCAACATATGTACTGGCACCATGAAGGAAGAGGATTTATTGACGGAATGCAAAGCCAGTCAACCCCCGAGTAAACAAAGGCCACTCGTTCAATCTTGAGCGGAGGTTGATTGTTGTCATTTTTGAGGAAGTACATATTATTTCTTGTATATTTTGATGAATTTCCAAGGAGAATAGGTAGTGCCATAAGTAATCTTTTGAAATAGCAAAGAGGTCTTTGGTATGGATGTGCCTCTAGTCTCAAGTTGTTACATATATACATAATTTATAGGTATATCTGTTTAGCTATGGTTTTGTAGTCTTTTTGTTTTCCCTACTTTTTGCCCCCCCCCCCCCAACTTTTCAGGTTGGTTCTGCATTGAGCTGGGAGAAAGGAGTGTTGGTATCTTGAAGAGCAAGCAATTAGTTAGTCAAATAAAATATGTTAGAAAGGTACAGCTCTTTGTAATTTATATAATGAAGTTTTTATCAGGTGCTTCCCTGAAGAATCCCCAACAAACATGGAAAATTATTAAAAGCTTCTGTGACCTTTGCACTTGTTCATTAATTATTTTCTTCTCCCTCAGTCACGTGTGAATGTTGTTCAGCTTTCATTTTATTGGGGGAGCAAAAGATCTCTCTGAAAAGGACACGGAAGCTTCTGTTTACTAACAACTTTAGAAACCCATTTGTTTTCTTTGAAAAGTACAAGGTTTCAGACATTGATTCTGTGTCCCTCAATGTCACAAAAAAAAAGGAGGATTTTTATGTTGGGATGGAGTAAAAGACAAGGAAACCTTTTATTGTACATGACACGAGGGTGTGTATTTTTTTGGTTGGAGAAGATTCATAGTACTTGATTGTCATTCTCTCTCATCAAATTGACTCTTGAAAGCAAAGCTGCACTGACACGTCACATGATTTGTAATAACTAAAAACTTTTTTGTCCACTCCATCTGTATCAGTATCTGTATCTGATCCACTCATGATTGGGAAAGTGATATGAGAATGAAAGCCGAAAAAATATTTAACCCAATTCCAATGGTGCAGTGGCAGAAGAATAAAGAACAAGAAACAAAAAAACTAATTTTTAAGTGTTAGAAAATGATATTACTTTGTGGGGTTTCCTTATCCATAATATACGAGGATAAATTTGATTGGTTGACAAGTGGATTCCCAAAGAGTTTGTAATTGTTGCTGACAAACATTGGTGGGGTGTGTGTATTAGTTTTTTCAAAACAAAACACTGTTAATTTGCCATCATCAATATCCCATCACCATTGCACTTTTTGCCTCGTGGAAAGTGGGACCTGGACCACCTTTAGTCAGCCATGGATATTGTATGCTTGTTGAACTTTGATTGATTTTTTTTTTTTTTTTTGGACTTTGTGTTTGTGATAATTTCGTGGAGCGTGGTCCTAAAAATCACCAATATCTGTTTCTACATGCCAAGCTGAAAAATAGTTTATCCTATATCGACTTGTACTAGTACTAGTACTTCTCTATATAGTATATAGTCGGTTTGCACTTTTGTTTTTCAAGTCGGTTTGCACTTTTGTTTTTCAAGTCGGTTTGGAGTCCTAACTCCTAAATACTAGCGGATAAATTAATTCGCTCCCTCTCTATAAATATCACATCCCTAGAAAGGGATTTATTCTTGATAAAGTGATTACATACTGATAGAGAGAAACCCTAAGAGACTTCTAATACCAAAACCACAAAAGTCAAAAGTTACAAAGATGCCAGACGGGTTTTGTACAGATTGCAAGGCATACACACCCATTGTGTTTGATCACACGGCGGGTGACACAATATGCTCTGAGTGTGGACTTGTTCTTGAATCCCGCTTCATAGATGAAACCTCAGAGTGGCGAACCTTTGCCGATGAGTCCAGAGATAAAGATCCCAATCGTGTTGGTGCCCCCTCAGACCCTTTGCTCTGCGGTGGCGGGCTTGGCACAGTTATTACAAAGATTGGTGCTTCTTGTGATTCTTCTTTTTCATCTTCAAGAGTAATTGGCCAGTGGCAGAAAGTTGCTCAAAACCCAGATGCCTCTCTTATCAATAACTTCAAAAGGATTGGTAACATGGCTGATACGTTAGGCCTAATGGAGACTATTAAGAATCATGCCAAAGAGTTATACAAGAAGGTGACTGATCAAAATGCTTGTAGGGGAAGGAACTTGAGTCCCATAATGGCTGCTTGCTTGTACTATGCTTGTCAAGAAGAGGGTTTACCAAGGACAATGAAGGAGATTGCCATGGTTACTCAGGGAGCAACAAAGAAGGATATATACAGAGCCAAAAGGTTGGTAAGGGAAAAGTTAGAGATTGGTAACAAAGTAATACATGCTAGGGATCTTGCAAGACGTTATTGCTCCAATCTTGGTTTGAACAATCTTTTAACCAAGGCTGTGCTAGAAACCGTGAAGAAATCTGAGGAGTTTGACATAAGGAGAACCTCTACATCTGTTCTAGCAACGATTATTTATATGATAACACAGCTTTCAGATCGGAAGTGCTCTCTTCGAGGTGTGTAACCCTGAATATCGCCACTCCTAATCTTTTCATACATTCCTCTTAAAACACAACGATAACCAATATATTTTTTTTTTGACACAAAACGGTTTCTCTATGGGAAAACACAATTAATTATTGAAATATAAACGGTACCAACAAGGTAGTTTTTTTTTTTATTTTTTTCCTTTCTTGAATTATTGAATTATGAACAATTTGTGTTTTGAACTGATTCAAATTCTATCTTATCTCTATTAAAAAAAAAAAAAAAGAATTAGGAACAATTTGCAGGACAATCTAATTATAATCTAATGACTTTATGTCATGCCATTCAAAGAATTTCTTTGTTTGTTAATGGAAAAAAAAATCTTTCATGTCAAAATTTAAATCTAATGACTTTGTGTCATGTCATTCAAAGAAATTCTTCGTTTGTTAATGAAAAAAATAAAAATAAAATAAACAAACTCTTTCATGTCAAGTTTATATTAGATGCTCCAAAATTATCTCCTTTTTTAATCAAATAATTTTGACTCACTTACAGTTACTGTTGGATTTGTTTTAATAATCCAAGCATTAATTCATTGGTGCTTCTGGATGACATATATTATGTCCATGAATTTTATTAAAGCCATTATATATGGATGCAGATATTGTACTTAGTGCTGAAGTTTCAGAATCGACCATTAAAGGGACATTCAAGGATCTTCACCCTTATGCTTCAAGGCTGATACCTAAGTGGTATGCAAACGAGAAGGACATCAGGAAACTTTGCTTCCCTTGAAGCTGTGAAGAAAATGGTGATGCAAGTTACAAAGACTTCCTAGTTAGAACTGGATTTTTATTTTATTTTAGTGTTTTTATAATTCAATAGTTTTTTTTTAGAGAGTTTCAACTATGGCGTTCACTTTTGATGGTAGCTCTTTATCATCAGACCAAGACACTAATCGATTTTTGGTGTAGGCAGGGATTGAACCCTAGGTCTCTTATTCAACCATCAAAACTTTACCGGTTGAGCTAACTAGAATCCACACATAATTCGATAGTTACAATAATGAAAAAGGGGATTCTAATAGAGGACAACAAACTATTGTACTATACTACTGAATTAGATTTTGATTTGCTTAGAATTAGGTTTTCATTAGAATTTGTGATTTTGGCTAATTGAGTTTATCAAAATGTTAACGTAAGGATTCCTTAGTTAGTTTATGTCAACTTTTTTTTTTTTGTTTAATTTGTAAATGTAATTTTACTTATTATGGTCTATTGGATTGTTTTCGGATCTTACAATTAAGTATGGCAAAAGTCCCTATTCACACCCTCCAATAGTATTGTGCACATCAAAATTTTCACACACACACACATATATATACACAAAGCTTAGAGAAAGTTGAACTAGAATTTGAAATTTTTATTAGAATTCAATTTTGCGTTATGTGTCTAAATTTATGTGAAGACCACACTATAATTATTCACTTAAGTTTGTGCCATGTGTTCACTTAAGTTTTTAATATTTGTGCCAAGTGAGTTAATGAGTACAAAATACAAAGAATCTAATATGAATGAACTATAAACTTAAATAAATAAAAAAGCAATCACACATTGGTTGTGTGTATTAGAGTTTCAGTCCTTATAAACCCAGGCTACTACTACAAATGTTAGACTCTTTTGTAGTGGTACTTTGGTTATGTGATATATTATACGCCTGTTTAAAAAGTTCTATATATTACTTTCGTGTTCGTGTATTTTAATAAGTATTATTGTTTCCTCAAAAAAATAAAATAAAATAGGGATGCTTATCCCGCATTGGTTGTGTATGTTAGAGTTTCAGTCCTTATAACCCTAGACTACTACTACAAAGGTTAAGCCTTTGTGTAGTTATAAGTCTGTTTAAAAAACTCTATATGTTACTTTCGTGTTTGTGTCTGTTTAAAAAACTGTATATACTACTTTCTTGTTCGTTTATTCTAATAAGTATTACTATTTCCTGAAAAAAAAGAAAAAAAGAAATCATCACACGACAAAAATTACTGCACATTCTATCTTATTAAAAATTGACAAAAAAAAATTATAAGTAGTATTAAATTTAGGTAAGAATTTTAATATGTGACTAATTATGTTTTCTTTTTAACAAAATAATTTGACTAATTATTTATATTTTTATGATGAGATTTGTGTTTAATTCTAATATTTTTTTTTTATAATAAAAGCTGTGTTTAATTTTAAGTACTTCCATGCTAGTAAAAGAATAACAAAAGTTGAGAGAGACATTTTTCCACATGCCACGTGTGACGTGTCCCAACCTGGATTTCACTTAGCAAAAAAACACAAATCACCTCTACAAATCATTTTGGGCCTCCACAAATCATTTCCTACTTTACTAGAAAATTGGGCCAAAAAACCCTCCATTACATCATGAAACCAAAGCCCAAAATCCCTACACTTACCCTTACAACCTACACTAACCGAACAACAACTATAGACACCTCTTTTGCCAGCCCAGAAAAATTAGTTTTCTCTTTAACATTTTGTTACTTCGCATAAATGTTACCAGAGTAGTTAGTTAGTCACTCAAAAAAGAAAAAAGAAAAAAAAAACCCATGAAATTACTAAGCCAAAACACTTATTCTTCCATCCAAAACAGCAATCGTTCATCCAAAATTATACTATTCATATATTTGCATAACTCAAGTTCCAATTATCCAAAATTACTCAAGCAAAACATTTCAGAGGAAGATCCATCTTGAATCCCGCATTTATGACAAAATGTTCTTTGGGTGTGAAAGTCAAATTTTAAGTGTTGTGACCTCATAACCGGGGCTTGTCTCAAGATAGGTGATGTTATGGCTTGGCTTGTAATGTTTTTCCCCATGGGTCTTAAAAACACAGGATTTAAATCAAGACCATCAAACTAGCACATCATGGAAATGAAGTAGGTCTCAAATTTGATTGTCCAAGAGTTAGTACAATGGGATTGTAACAAGATTTATTAGTGTTTTGACCAAGAATCTGTTGTGGATATCCTCAAAATTCACCTTCCCTCAACCCTATAAATGGTTGAATTTTTATGGATCCCCAACTCTAATGGGTATTCCTCTACAAACTTCACCTATTGGATGGTAAATGAAAACTTCTTCGGATGTGGTCCGTTTGACCAAAGAAGATTGGAAGGGTTAAAATGCTGCTTTGAAAATTATATTGGAGCACACTCCCAACAAAAGCAATACTAAATTCAAGACTCATAATGAAAGATCTTTGGCTTTTATCTTGTGAAGATACAAATGAAACTTCAAAGCATCTCTTTGTAAAATATTCCCTCACGAGATGGTACAGTAAGTTCAACTAGGTCTATCAGGTTCCATGAACTAATTTTGTCATCAATTTGTGACTGGGTAAATTTGATTCTTGCCCCATGCAGATTATAAGAGAACTGATTTTGTCATCAACTTGATGTGGTTTCTTTAGATCATTTTGCATGGTTAGTAGTGGCTGTGTGCAGAGGCCACAAGAGAGAAGTTTAGCATGTATGGGCTGAATTAATTAAAGGGGAAGATCCGATTTCTGTAGAAGCAAAGGCAACTTTGATGGTGGTAACTAAAGCACTATAGGTTGTAGGAGTGACTACGGTCATGCTGGATGGCGATGTGTTAAATGTGATCAATCAAAAGCTTCATTCACCCTTTTCACTCTTGGAATGTATCGCATGTACTTAGACAAATAAATTCTCTAAACTTTAGAAAATATTAAATTTTAGATATATATTTTAATTGTCTTAAAAGTTTTTTTTAAGATTATTTAATTACATGGGATAATGAAATTGATTTGACATGAATTTATTTGGCCAACTAGTACACATGACAAGTTTAGGTGACACTTAACAGATACATTAATAGCAAACATAGATAAAAGAGTTTTTTTACAAACGTTGTCTAATGTTAGGGGAGTAAATCAAAATTTTAAAACCTTAGGGGGAAAAATCAAAATTATCCTCCGATTTTGTGTGAGGAGGATAATAACAATCCTGAACAGACACCTGACTGGAAAAGGAAAACCAATTTTTCTGTTTTTTTTCATGGATCCATTTGAACACCCAGATAGCACTACAGAATGACATTGAAAATAAAAATAAAAATAACATCTTACATCTGATACTTCTGATGTATGATGAACATGGCACGAAAGTAGCATAGCTCACCAAGGCATATTACTATAATCACGTCACTATACCTTTTCTCCCTTCTTAATAAATATTCCCTTAACCTCTTACATTATTTGTAGTGTAACAAACTAAGCATAGAAGTATATAGAGATGTTGAGTAGCTCAATTAAAAGTTTTCAACATAAATAATCATCCTCACTTACAAATCACATTACAACATGGAGAGCTACCTAAACACGGTTTGACACAGTTAAGATCCATAAGGACATAGATTATAGATACGGATTGGAGAAATAGAAAACATAAAAGGAAAGAAGTACAAGAAAGACCAGAGGAGAAGTAATTTGGGTAGAGAAAGAAAGTGTATTAAAAATTTTGTTTGTTTGTTTTTGTTTTTTTTTTAAGATGAATTTCACTCTCCAACCGCCGTTGAGGAGGTCTCCAACGAGGGAGAGAGAAAATTAATGAGGGAGAGAGAAAATGAGTAGATTTTTTTTAAAGTTTTTTTTTTTAAAGAAGAAATTTGTAACTTTTATTAATAAGAGCAGCCATATATATATATATAACATTATTGTTATGTGTAATACCAAGGAAAAAAAAAGGATTAAAAGGAAGGGTATTTAAGTAAAATTTTTGTGGGGTCAATTTTATAATTTATAATTATAAGGGAGTTTTTAGAAAATAAGGTTGAAACCTAAGCTATATATAAGCTTGTTAAGTCAACGTATATAGAAGATTCGAAGTAGAAAAAGATTGACTACACCTTTGAAGTAAGAGTTTAAGAAATCTTGTTCTTTTGTCAAATTTAGACTTTATGTGATATTAGAATTTTTCTTATGTGAATATTTTGGCCAACAATGAGATTTTCTTTAGCCATGTGGCCATGGGTCTATTCTACGTAATTTTCTTAAAGAAATTGTATTGGATTAATGAAAAAGAAAAAAGAAAAAGAAAACACTTGACGAAAAGAAGGAACGCCAACTTCTTTCTAATATATTATTATTTGTTTATTGATTTGGTAGAGGAAGAATAATGTTTCAATAAAAGCTTGTGTCAGGCTTGATTTGTGTGATTTGTTCTCATGCCGAAAGAAAGTTAGAGGCGGCAATGGCAGGAGGAAAAAAGAAAAAAAGAACACATGTAGAACTATAGAAGATGGTCTAGGCGGTGCTTTTGACCCTAAATGATTATATGTATCCTAGGTTTTTTTAGTGGCAATAGAGGATATATATTTATATATTGAATACATGGATTTTTACTTTGAGATAATAAATAGAAATTATTGGATATTTTAGTAATCTCTTTGTTGGCCAGGCACCGTTATAAGTCCTTTTTAAATTATTTGATTATTGAGTAAAAATATTTGAAAATTATTCTAAGTGATATCTAAGGATTTTAGAGGAAGTGTTAAGGAAAAGTTCCTTTTGGAATAGCTTTTAAAGGTAAGTAACCTTATCCTAATTGAGTTTTATTTTTCTTATATTAATGTATTTTTAACTACTGAAATTTGTTTATAATT
The DNA here is from genome assembly GCF_040712315.1 of Castanea sativa. Classification (NCBI taxonomy): domain Eukaryota; kingdom Viridiplantae; phylum Streptophyta; class Magnoliopsida; order Fagales; family Fagaceae; genus Castanea; species Castanea sativa. The sequence continues at coordinate 60,384,463 of NC_134013.1, read as the reverse complement.
GTTAGAATATTTATTTCTATTGTATTACTGATTTCAAGTAACGAATTATTACAAATATATTTTAATGCTGAGTATATTTTTGTTAGAAACTATGATTTTATATATATGATTATGGACAATTTGACTATGAATTGATTCTGATACCCAAATCAATGGGGATTATTCATTGATACTCTGATACCCAACCAATTGGAATTATTCATTGGTACTCTGATGCATAGTTACGGGGATATAGTGTGACCATAGTCATAAGATTGTTAAGAATATGAATTATGTTTGAATATTTGAACTATTTTGAGTCCTTAAAACTACATATGTGATTTTGGAAATGTTTGAGTATTTGAACTATTTTGAGTCACTAAAACTGCTTATGTGTTTTCGGAACCTGTTGTAAGTTATAGCTTTTGATATATGAAAAACTGACTATTTTCTAAACCATCTATGATATATTTGTAAGATTAAAGTATGTGATCTATGTGCAACTTATTATTTTAAGATTATGAAATTTCTTCAGTTATTTTGAAAACACATAATATATTATAACTTTTGAAAACACATATTACATCTTATACTTTACAGATCTATTACTTGATAGAACTTATTAGGACTTTGGTTGTTTATTGAGTTGTCAATTCACCCCATTTTCCCCTCCAATTTCAGATTGTGAAGAATGGCAATATTTGAGAGTTTTGATGTTATGTTGTGAGCAGGGAAAGAAGCTTAGTGATTTTGAAATTAAATGACTTTGTAATAGTCTTATATCTTTTGGCCAATTTGCATTATGTACATGAGGTTTTGATTTTGTTCCTTTTAAATTATTGGAGATTTATTCATAAAGAAAATTTTGAGGTATTATTTATTTATTTGAAGAAATTTTTTAGGATAATTTTTAATGCTATGAAGGCCTTGCATACTTGTAGGGTGATTACTTTATAATCATGCGACCGTTGTCACGTGTCTATTTTTATGGTTGGGTTCGGGCGTGACATTATGTACTCTCTTAAGGATATATTACTTTCATCTTAATCGTATATAACTATAGAAAAGACATTACTAGAGTAGAAACTCATATGATTGCCTATCTTTCAAGCTATGTTTGTTTGCATATAAGGGAAAAGAAGGGAAATAATTTTTTTGTTTGGGTAAAATGAAAACTACTAAGAAATGTGAATGTGAGGGAAAAAGTTTTTGTGGGGGCTGGGCTCACAATTTTTTCTATTCTAAAATTATTCTTATATATTCTTAAAAAGTTTGGGCTTTTTTTGTGAAATAACTTTCAAGTTAACAAATATTTTATTTCTCCCTTATTTTTCTTAGGTTTTAGGCATACGTTAATAAATTGTTTTAGAAATTTTTTTTATGAAAAAATAACTAATTCTTTTTACAGCCTTATTAATTTCCTGGACCCATTTTTCTTTTATCTTCCCTTCTATTTTTTTTTTCCCCCATTCCACCCAAAAAAAAACAAAAAACAAAAAAGGGGGAGAGATGGTACAGCATAGCTGTCTTGTCCTGCCGTTTCCAGAAGCACATGTGAAAACACTTATGTAGTAGTGCTGTTCTGATTGATCGACTAAGCTAGGGTCCCATTTTCCAGCAATGAACGGACAATGACAATCAAAGGGAATTCATTCATAGATTATTGTAGACTTGTGTAAAAGGTTTATGTCCGAGTTTTTTGTCATTTAGTACGAGTAACATGCAAGTTGTAGCAAATAATTGTGAGAAGAAGGATGTGGTCTTAAAAATATTTGCACTTGGTACAGGCCCCAAAGATCAAGTTTGACTTTACTTTTACAAAAATTGTTTTTTAGTGTCTATGTACTATCAATCAATCGTCTATCGTTTACCAAAAAAAAAAATCAATCGTCTATCTTCTCGGGGACTCGGACACAAACGCAATACTAGCAGAGAGAGAGAGAGAGAGAGAGAGATGGCCATGGCACATATTCTAGTCATACCATTTCCAGCACAAGGCCATGTGAATCCCTTGATGCTTTTGTCACGAAAAATAGTGAAGCATGGGTTCAAAATCACATTTGTAAACACAGACTTCAACCACAACCGTGTTGTGGGTGCGTTGGACAGTCTCATGGATTCAAACATTAGTTTGGTGTCTATCCCAGATGGATTGGGTCCTGAGGATGACCGAAATGAGTTGGGCAAGTTATGTGAAGCTATGTTACACACCATGCCCGAGAAGCTTGAGGAGCTCATAAAGTATATTAATGCTTCAAATGGTGATGATAAGATCAGTTGTATAGTAGCCGATGCTGCAGGTATGGGGTGGGCCATTGAAATTGGCATTAAGATGGGAATTAAAAGAGCTTTCTTCTGGCCTGGGACAGCAGCTTCGCTTGCCTTGCAATTCAGCATCCCAAGGCTGCTTGATGATGGCATTATAAATTCTGATGGTAAGATAATTGTTATACTATTTGATCTTTATGTTAGTTTGAACATGTATGCATTTGTTTTTTTTTTTTTTTTTTTTTTAAATTTTATTTTATGATCACGCATATGTTTTTTTCGAATGTGTTGTTTAAGGTTGTGCACGGGTTAGTTTGGGTTGGATTTGTGCCTAACCTAGGACTGACCCAATCAGTTCGGGTCTCCCATACCTGGACTGGTCACGACCAATAGAAGGAGGCGGTTCGGGTGGTCGGATGTCTTCAATTTTCGGTTTGTTTTCGGTCGGTTTTGGACTGTGCAAACATTGTTAGATTTTGCAAAAATCAACTAGTTTTTGCCGAATTCCATCATTTTTGCCAAATCTCGATAGATTGGATAAAAAAAGACCAGCCAACCACTCCAATCGGCAAAGAATAGCTAGTTTTTGGTGTGTAGATGGTCAGGTCGGTTGAAAATTGGTTTTCCTTATTTAGACCCGTCAACCGACCCGCCGATTTTGGGTTTTGGAGGCGGAGACTTGCCGCCAACTATCACCGGCATCGAGTTGGTAGGTTTTTGGGCCGGATCAGTCGGGTTGGATAGGTGGACACCCCTAGTGCTATTTGTCCTACTTTAATACATAATAGTACTCATTTGAAAGAATAAAGCATCTATTGGTAGCAAGGATGAAGCAACCGACCACTTATTAAATCACATAATTTATTAAATCATTTATATAAGTCACATGATTAAGTAGGTAATGTATAAAAATACATGTAAATAATATTTTGAGGTGCCACATAATAAGTTGTAGGAACCTTATTTCAAACTAATTTGGAGTTTTTAGATCTTAAACTAAGCAAACTTAAAGTTACAATTGTTGCACTACAAGTGGCATCCATATATTCCACCAACCAGCCCGACCTAGATCGACAAGGTTCTAATGGTTTTGACAACCTTTGGAAGATTGCAATTTTCAATGTACGTGCTAGACCAAAATCAAACTGATTAGACGTCAAATTTTGGTGCCAAACAATTAATTTTATCATTTTATGATCAGACCAACCAAAGGCATCTTCCCTCCTTCATTTTGCCACCACTACCGCCCATATTTGCAATCATCGTCAACAATGTTGACCCATATTTGTCATGCCTCACCGATGCCCCACCTTTCTCCTTAACTCTCTATTGCCACCCAAAGTTTGTGGAACTGTTATGCCTCGTTGATACCACCCCCAAATCTATCTTCTTCATTGATGATTACACTTGTTCAATTTAAATTGACAATCGGTCCAGTTTTGTGGAACCCAATCCATTCAGGTTGGTTGCAGGTTGACCTCCTATCCAACCGAACTAGAGTCGTGGACACCTGTAAGGCTGTAACTACAAGTAAGAGTATTATTATTTTGTTTGCATCTTGGTAGGATTAGAAATAATGAACTTAAATTAGAGTTATTTAACCTATTTGGGATTTGACTAGTTAAGATTAGGAATTTGTATATCTAATATAATTTTTTTTTTTTTTTGTATAGTGTATATTTAATTTTACCATATCCTTGTCATGTCTATGTTGGCATGCACTAATTTTTCTAGTCCAAATTGAAAGGCAAAATCCAATAGCTAGAGTAGATAATGGAGTGTGAAACATAGCAACCAAATTTATATGGAGACTCATGATTCTTTTAGTACTTTGGTCTCAAATTTTTTGGAACTGATTCAAAAAAATTGGTTGAACTTGGTATTGAATTCTACTATGAGCTTAGTTCATGTGTTCTAAGAGACCAACTGACCATGAGATGCCTGCACCCTAGCTCAACAAAACTCAAACCCTAACTTGGTGTGAACTATATTTTAATCATACTTTTTTTTTTTTGAGAACATATTTTAATCATACTTGGTAGTCTTTATTTATGCCTTATAGCTTTTACCACATATAAGCCAAACTCGTGACCCAAATAACATCAGTAATAAGCAAAATAAACATGATAATCCACAAAGAATCGATTTTTTTTTGGGGGTAAAAATGGCTATCTGATTAAATTCATCAATTTTTTTAATCAAATTGGGAGATCTTAAGTTCAAATCATATCTCCATTTTACTTCCCATTTAAAAAATTCTTACATGTTCAGTCCTACTTAAAAAGGGCAGTTTAGACCTACACATAACAGGGAAATGTTAGATTAAATTCATCATTTCCTAATAAATTAAGAAATTAAGGGTTTCGAACAATTGATAATTTATCATCCTTAACATAAGAATACTATCAAGTTATAGGGTATTTGTTACGTCTATACAATTGTGTTGACAAACTGTGAACAAATTAAATGCAACACTTAAAATCTTTGTTAGTCTTGGTTTAATATTGAAAATATATCAAAGAACAAGACAAGTTAAGATTCAAGCCGTGAAAGACTCAAGGATCTCAAAAACATAAATTTTATTGCACTACATTTCAACACAACTCGATCTATTGAGTTTTACTTAACTTGACCAGTTGAACTAGAAATCTCAACTGATCAAGATTTGTGTAGTTTGTATTTGAAGGATTTTCTGTCAACCCGTTTGATCTAGGATTACATGCACTTCAAGTCTATATACTATATAAGCAACCCAAGAGCATATTTTTTTAGGACTTTTTGAGAGCTTTTTATTTATTTATTTTTTATTATTATACAAATCTAAGAATTTTTCAAGCTCCCTTGAAGCATCAACCAAACATTTACTCGTATTAAAGATTCAATGATAAAGTGAAGTACATGCATCCAGTCTACTTTCATTTTCATGGTTTAAACCTTTGAGAGATGGCAGGGCCGCGCCAGCTTATTGCCAGGGTGGTCCCAGGACCACCCTGACCTGAACAAAAAAAAGTTATACATAATAATTTAAAACCTTATATTTACCTACCTTTAAAAAAAATTTTAAGAACACCCTGATTTTTTTTTATACCAATAAAATTAAGTTTTAGTCCATAATTTGAGCAACTTAACAACAGCTTATGGTAGTCCAAAATTTGGCCTGAGTTAGATGTTTTTATGGATGTCTTCCTGGGACCACTACATTTGTTGGTGGTGGCCCTTAGTCCAAGGTGTCATGAGGTCTTCTTCTTCTTCTTCTTCTTCTTCTTTTTTTTTTTTTTTTTTTTTCCAATAAATTTCTACCGTTTATCTTAATATATATATATATATATATATATATATATATATATATATATATATATATTAGTCTTTTAAGCAAAAAAAAATCATATGCTTTTATATTCTTTTAAACCTATATTACGGCTTTACTTTTACTTTTTGCTTTACCTGACATACTGTCATTGTACGACTACTTTTCCTCAAAAATATTATAATATATATTATACAACTAATTGGTCAAAGTCACCTAGATTTAGCTTTTTTCATTGTACAACTACTTTTCTTTTTATTTTTTCCGTTAATTTTGATTAGAAAAAAATAGTAGTTTTAGTTAATTAAGTGAATAAACTTAAAAAGTTACTTAATTTTTATATAACATCAATTTTTAGTTAATTAAGTAAAATTTCATGTATTTGCGTGTTTTTTTTTTTATTGTCGTTGTCAATATATAAAATTTTCTTTTTATTAGATTGTGTAATTTATGCTTCTTGAGGAATACCCTGAAAAAAATTTCTGGAGTCGCCATTGAAAGGTAATCTCAAAGTTACGTTGTGTGGACATTCAAGTGTAACAAATCCAAAATAGAAGAGTTAATGAATTTGGAGCTACATGTGATCATGTTAATAAGTACTACATGAGGTAGCAATAGAATTAGGGTAGTTTATTGTACAAATTTCAATTATTTTTTAGTGGATCTGTATGATTGTAATTTTAAATCCCCTTAGATTTTATTGTGGCACGTTTTGTTCTATTGATTTTCCTATGGTAATCATTTGATGTTTACTAATTCATATTTGGAACTTATTGCTGAAAACTAAAAACTGAAAATATTGTACAAAAATAATTTTTTAATGTGTAAAAATTACTGTTCATCCCAAAAAATACTGTTCATTGGCCTAAAATCACTGTTCATGGCCAATGAACAGTGACATATGCGCGTGGAAAAAAAAAAAAAAACGGGCTGAATGTGGACGTGCTGTGCTATCCAAACGCATTCTTAATCTAATCTTTCACTTGGCTAAGAATTGGGTAAAGTAATCACAATTGGGGTCTAAAAGGCTAAAACCCTAACAATATTTCATCATGCTAAGGGAGTCTTTGGAAATATTAGTAGTAGTGATGTTCCAATTAGTCAATTAATGTGATCAGTAGCACTTGATTTCTTTGTTTGCCTTGCAGGAATCCCAACCCAAAGACAGGTGATTCAACCACTCCCTGCAGGCATGCCTGTCATGGACACAGACTATATTCCGTGGATTCGTATAGGTGATTCAACTTGTCAAAAGATTGTCTTCAAATATATCTTACAATACATGCAAACTTTGAAGTTCGGAGATTGGTGGCTTTGCAACACAGTTCCTGAACTCGAGCCTGTAACGTTTTCTTTGGCTCCAAAGCTCCTACCAATTGGTCCATTGATGTCAAGCAAACGCATTGAAGATTCAGTGGGACAATTTTGGCAAGTAGATCACTCATGCATAAACTGGCTCGATCAGCAACCACCCTGCTCAGTCTTGTATGTTGCCTTTGGTAGCTTTACAGTTTTTGACCCAACTCAATTCCAAGAGTTAGCTCTTGGTCTTGAGCTTACCAATAGACCTTTCCTTTGGGTGGTACGTCCGAATATCGTTGATTGGTCAAGAACTGCATATACAAATGAAATTCAAGGCACTCGTGGGAAGATCGTAGGTTGGGCACCTCAAACAAAGGTTTTAAATCACCCTTCCATTGCTTGTTTTATTAGCCATTGTGGTTGGAATTCTACTATAGAAGGTGTAAGCAATGGGGTACCTTTCCTGTCCTGGCCTTACTTTGCTGATCAATTCCTTGACCGGATCTACATTTGTGATGTTTGGAAAGTTGGACTAGGATTTGAGCTAGATGAAAATGGAATTGTATTGCGGGAAGAAGTTAAGAGGAAGGTGGATCAACTACTTGGTGATGAAAGCATAAGAGCAAGATCTTTGGAGCTTAAGAAAATGTTGATGAATAATATAGCAGATAATGGTCAGTCTTCAAAGAATTTCAACAACTTCATCCAATGGCTAAAGGCATAAAGCCGCACGTGATATATGCAGTAGAAGTTGAAATCCCCTCTCATGAAGTATTTGCACATAGAAGAAATTGATAATCCTTTAATACTGACACCAGAGTGTCCCTGAGGTAGATCAATGTAACTCATATAATGATGCCCATAATAATAAAGTTTGGGAATGATGTCAATCTACAAGTTTTGGCTATAATCAAAATAAAATTGGTACATTCATAGAAAGAATTATGCTGTAAGCCATGCACCATTAAATAGATCCATCCATCTTGTATCCAAGTTCCAACGCATTACTTCCTCAAAAAAAGATTTCAACTCCCTTTCACCTTTTTTAAACCCTTTTGAAAGGTTACAACAATGTTCTTCTTTATTTTATTTTATATCTTTGCTCTTCAATTAAAAGTCTTGCTCTCTTATTTTCTGTTAATATAAAGAAAAATTGCATTAAAGGATCGCCTATCTTTCCCAGGAATTTAAAAAAAAGGGGGGTTGATTATTGTTTAGGTTTTTAGGATTCACTTTCTAGATCCAATGAAAGGTTTTTTTTTTTTTTTGGAGGGGGGGGGGGGGGGGGGGGCTTGTAATGCTAAGCCTAGTTAAGTATTGAGTATTCCATTTTATTGGTCCTTGTGGATGGCATTTTTGTATGTGGTGATCATAGATGCATAGACTTGTGTCTGCAGTGAGAATTAAGAATTTTGTATTGATGCAAATAAATGTCCTTGTATTTATAGGCAAGCTTGCATCCCTTGGCAATAGAAATATTAATTTGTTAATGAACAAATATATTATCAACAAGACTTACAACCTAAAACCAAAAACTGGTTTCCCTCTAATGTTACTGTGAGAATGTAAGCTTGAAAGAAACGAAAATAGTGAAAAGATCAAGGTGAAACTAAATTCTTGGTCCCTTAAGTTTGCCAATAGTGCACTTTTGGTCCCTAAATTTGAAGCAAGCACTTTAACTTGTGCAAACAAAAACAGTTGACGACTAACACAATGGGTCGACATGAGTCTAATTGTAAATGCAAGAAAGGCAAGACAGAGAGATTTGCAAAAATGAGCAACAAGACAATTTGGAGGTAAAGTGGGACAAAGGACGATTTCGTGAAATTTTGAGGAAATGGGCTGCGTTTTTTTTTTTTTTTTTTAGGAAAACACACTTCATTCAAAAGAAGAAAACTGGATTACATCATGGGCACACGTGTGCTCAATGAAGCTAGGGCCCTCCTCTAGCCATGCATTATAATCCACCACATGCAATGCATGTGGGGCAAGTAAATGGGCAGGGGCACTCCCCTGCCTTTTAACATGTGACACTTCTGCTACTCTAAACGTCTGAAGGTCTTGAATAATGCCGCAGACAATGTTTTGGATCGAGGATGGGACATCTCCCACTCCTCTGGCTGCTTTGCTCACAATAAGAGAGTCACCTTCGAAAGTTGTTTCCCTTATCCCCACGTCCTTCGCGAACTGGACAGCCACTTCCATCGCCTTCGCCTTCGCCTCTACTTCCACTGCTCCAGTGAGACCTATCCTCTTCTTACTCAAGGCAGCAACGACCAAACCTGCACCGTCACGGATGATCACGCCAAAACCAACCTCCCTGCTCCTGGTGAAGCATGCTGCATCGTAGTTCACTTTGTATTGGCCTTGCTTCGGAGCTGTCCACCTCACCACCTCCTGAGGCTGAGCTTCCTACCTGCTCCGAACCCCATTCGCCGTTTGGAACTCCTCAAGTAAATAGCGCGAGCACTTGATCACTGCCTCACCAGTTTTTCGTTTCCCTCCATGCTTTGCTTCGTTTCTATTCCTCCAAATCCCCCAGCATATCATCATAACCCTCTCCATAAGATCCGGATAGGCATCCCTCCACTTTAGAAATTGACCCACAACTTCAATAAACTCCCATGACTTTGAGATGGTAAAGGGTAAGACAAGCTTACTGTGGGACCACACTACTAGCGCTTGCTTGCAAAACCAGAAGAGATGGGTCGTCGATTCAATCATATTACCACACTCCTCGCACAGTCCCTCTTGAGTGACCTTCCTTCTCCGTAAATTCTCCTTTGTGGCCAAGATGTTCCTACACGCCTTCCATCTGAAGTGCTTCACCTTGTTGGGGACATCCATACTCCATATACCTTTCCAAGTTTCCCGAGTCACTGACTGATCCGAGCTAGTTGCTTGGCCACCTCCCTCCTGCACTGTTTGAGCTAGATGGTAGGCGCTACGCACCGAGAACTTACCATTTCTTGAACCCGTCTAGTAAGTCTATCCCGTGCACCATATGCTCTCAGAGGTATACTAAGTATGGCCTCCACGTTTTGGGGTATAAACCACAGTTTAATGAGGTCCACCTTCCACTCCTTGGTCGCACTGTTAATAAGAGAGGACACTCTCGGCTCACATGGTAAGTCGTATTTTGGGGAAATGACCATGTATGCGTGCAGTCTGAGGGTCCACCTGTCTCGCCAGATATCAATTTTCTCTCCATCACCCACCTGCCACCTCACTCCCTTTTTTATCAAGTTCTGGGCAGCCATTATACTTCTCCAACCTTAAGATGGATGTCTGCCCATTTCTGCATTAATAAAGTTGCACCTGGAAAGTACTTTGCCTTAAAGACTATGTAGAAAAGAGAGGAAGAATTGGTCTGTAATTGCTAGCCCTGCTTCTCTAACAAAGCAAGATTAAATTTCTCCAAATCCTTAAATCTCATACCACCTTGGTCCTTCGGGAGGCATATCTTCTCCCAACTCATCCATACCATTCTCTTTTCATCCTTCTTTTGGCCCCACCAAAATTGCCTCACCATCCCTGTGAGCTCCCGACACAAAGTCTAAGACAGCCGAAAACAGCTCATAGTGTATGACGGCACTACTTGCACTACCGCTTTAATTAAGATTCCTTCCCGGCATTTGAGAGCAACTTCTCCTTCCACCCTACCAGCTTGTTTACTACTCGTTCCTTCAATTGGGCAAAAGAGTTCTTTTTTTTATCTGCCCACTAAGGAAGGGAGACCACGGTAAGACTCGTGTGGCTTAATGAGCTGGGCACCAAACATGGTTTTGATAAACTCTTTTGTGGCATTATTAGTATTCCAGCTGAAAAAATAGGGAGGTTTTACTCCGATTTAATTGCTGACCCGAAGAGGCTTCATAAACATAAAATATTCTTTGGATTCACATTCCTTGATGGTGGCCTGGCTGAAAATCAAGCTATCATCGATGAAAAACAAGTGAGACACTTTCGGTCCCCTTGCGGATGCCACCAACTCTTTCAAGGTTTTGTTTTGGATTCCCTTATGGATTAAGGCCGACAAACCCTCTGCCACCAGGATGAAAAGATAAGGTGACAATGGGTCGCCTTGATGTAGCCCCCTGGTTGGTCTAATTGCACCACATGGAACCCCATTAACTCGAATAGCATATGTGACTGGCGACACACACCTCATGACAAGCTGAATCCAGTGCTCATGAAAACCAGGTTTTTGCATGATTAGTTGGAGACATTCCCACTCCACTCGATCATATAATTTGCTCATATCCAGCTTCAGCGCCATCTCCCCATATTTTCCTTTCTGTTTCCTATGAATATGATTCATGATCTCATGGGCCACTAAGACGATATCAGTGATCAGCCTTTCAGAGACAAAAGCACTTTGGTTTTCCCCAACTACCTCTTTGAGCACCCCTTTTAGACAGTTGGCAACCATTTTTGAGGCAAGCTTGTAAGTGACATTGCATAAGCTAATTGGTTTATAATCCGTAACTGTCTCCAGGTTCTTCATTTTCGGAATTAACACAATATGAGTTTCATGAAAATTTGGCGGAGCTACACCATTGTTAAGGAAATTTAAGACAGTTTGAATAACCACAAGACTAACTTTAGGCCAAAAGTGCTAATAAAATAAAGGCGACATACCATTTGGCCCCGGAGTTTTGAACGGGTGCATTTGTTTCAGAGCACACTCCACCTCAGGTGCTTTAAATTCTTGCATCAGCGTAACATTCATTCTGTCCGTCACCTTGGTGTGTATAGCATCCAGCAGTTCTCTGCTCACCATGGGCCTTGAAGATGTGAACAAATTCTCATAGTATTCAACAAAAGTTCGGCCAATGAGCTCCTCATTGATGATTTGGAAAGTGGTTTGAGAGGGGGATTGATTGGTGAAGCTTTGCTGGGTTTAAACTTTTTTTTTTCCTTTTGTCTAATTTTTAATTTAATTATGAGATTTCAATTTCTATTTTGGGGTTCCAATTCCTTTGAACAATTTTTATGGATTAATTTCTTTGTAGTTTGTATGTAATGTAATGGAACGTGGAAAAGAATGGAAGAAGAGTACAATCGGCATGCAGTTAGTTCATCAAGAAAATATTAAATTTTAGGGATTTATTTTAATTTGTTTTAAATTTTTTTAAGACTATTTAATTACGTGGTATAATGAAATTGACATGACATGAATTTATTGGGTCAACTAATACATGTGATAGCCTGACAGGCTTAGGTAATACTAAACTGATGCATCAACGCCAAACATAGACAAAAGAACTTTTTTACAAACACTGTCTGTGTCTAATGTTAGGAGATATATTAAAAAAAAAAAAAAAATCATAAAAAAAGGAGATATATAAAAATTTAAAATTATATAGGGCAAAATCAAAATTATCCTCCAGTTCTGTATGAGGACTGAGGAGGATAATAACTATCCTTAATAGACACCTGACTGGAAAAGAAAAACCAATTTTCATGTCATTTCATGGAACCATTCTTTTTTCTTTTTTTTTTTATAAGAAAGATGATAAATTACTAAAAAGGCAAAGACAACAATGGGGGAACCGATCCATCAAATTCCTTACAAAAGACCCAAGGAGGGATGGAAGAGATGGATTGGGGTCCCTAATTTGAAGAAATACACGCCCAACGGGCTAACTGATGAGCGAGCTCATTACATGACCGATAACAAAAAGAGAATTTTGAAACTAAAAAATAAGTAAAAAGGTTGCTTTGGCTTCACCCCAAACCGGGGATTGAGAAGATTCCTTAGCTGCACAGACGGAGGTAATCATACCATTAGGATCACGGCCAACAACAGAGATGAAGGTCGCATTTGGTCTGATGGCAGTGTCAAAATTGAATTTGATCCAACCTGTCGGTGGGGGGTGCCATTGAAAGGCAGTGGAGGGGGATAAGGACAGCCAAGCTTCAGAATGAGAATTGAAGGCTCTGTTGATGTCAGCAGCATGCCTATTAGGGGGGTTGGACAGGTCTTCAAAAATTAGTTTGTTTCTGCTCCACCAAATGTGGTCACACGTAATTGCAGCTAATAGGGAGAAAGATGGGCCAACTGATGGGCAGAGACCAAGGAGACTCACAGGATTTAGGATGGATTTAACCCAATCAGAAGCTGACTTTGGTGGGATGGAAGATAGATGGATGGGGATACTTGTGTGCCTCCATACAATAATGGCAAAAAGGCACTCAAACAAAACATGGACCACCGATTCTTGAGGATGATGACACCGGAGATAGGATGAATCCAACCTAACAATTCTTTGAGCAAGGAATTCTCTAGTGGGGAGAACATCCCACATAATTTTCCAAATGTGGTATTTGAGTCTTTCATTGAACTTCATGGACCATAATTTCTTCCATTTAACAGTAGTAAGGGGACCAGAAAATGTGAATCTGGCATTTTGGTCAGCAAGGTAAGCTGACTTGACAAAAAATTTCCCACTTTGACATTTTGCCCAAATAATGGAATCTGCAGCTGGAGAGAAGGGAATGTGGGTTTGTTAAATAGAAGAGGTTGTATCATGGTCAAAGAGGTTGTGGAGAAGAGCACGGTTCCATTGCCTAGTTTCAGGAAAAATTAGTTCAGAAACCAATTGTTGGTCAGGCAGCATGGTTATGGGCGTTGGGGTGAACGATGGAATTGAGGGAATCCATGGATCATGCCAAATGTTCACCAAAGAACCTGATCCAATGAGGAAGCAGTAGCCTTTTAATAGCAAAGGGATGCTTTTATGAATGCCTTTCCAAATGTAGGATGAGTTATGTTGGAGGGTAGAGGTTAGGAATGAACGACCACGAAGGTATTTGGATTGGAGGAGATTGGCCCAAGGTTTATCTGCACTAGATGCAATAATCCACCCAAGTTTGGATATGAGAGCATTGTTGATGTCATGAGCACGACGGAAGCCCAAGCCCCTAGCAGATTTTGGTTTGCATAAAGAATCCCAAGCTTTTGGATAGATATGGTGACCTGAGTCAATTAATCCTCAGAAGAAATCCCGAAGTCTAGCATCAATTTTGCTGCAAATGGACTTTGGTAGCTTAAAAGATGACATCCAATAAGATGGTATTGAGGATAGCACAGACTTTATAAGAGTTGCTTTGGCAACCTGAGATAAATCTTTGCTTTCCAACCATAAATTCTGCTGTTGATCTTTTTCAAAATGAAGTTGAACTGAGCTTGGTTACCTCCTTGGATATGAGTGGGAAGCCCAAGGTAGAAATTCTTGGAACTTGGTTGGTTCAAACTAATCAGATTGCGCAGAGAGATTTTGGATGATGGAGAAACATTTCGACTAAAAGTTATTGCCGATTTCCTCTTGTTGATGGAAAGCCTAGACCAAGTTTGAAATTGTGATAAGCAAGTTTGGATTGCCGCAAGGTCGTCATGGTTAGCTCGAGAAAATACCACAAGATTATCAACAAACGTAAGATGCAAAATTGGGGGGCAGTTTCTTGCAATCTTGATGCCTTGGAGGGAACCTTTAGCTTCTTTCTGAAAAAATAATCTAGACAAAACATCAGTAACCAAAATAAAGAGGAAAGGAGAGATGGGATCACCTTGACAAATGCCATGCTTAGAGGTCAAAAGACCTGCTGGAGTGCTATTTATTAATATGGAGAAGGATGGCGTAGAGATGCATTGACTAATCCTTTGAATCCATTTGTCTGAGAAACCAAAATGCTTGAAAATTGAGAGCAAAAAAGGCCATTTGACCTTGTCGAAAGCTTTGTCCAAGTCAAGGTTTAGAGCTGCCATTCCAGAGGTGCCAGTGCGTTTTTGGTGAAGGGTGTGGAAAATTTCATGCGCAATAATTGAGTTGTCTTGGATGTTTCTACTAGGGATAGAGGCGGCTTGCCATGGTGTGATGAGTTTAGGGAGGAGAATTTTTAGGCGATTGGCTAATGTTTTGGATATTATTTTGTAAGAAATATTGCAAAGGCTTAATGGGCGGAAGTTATGAACAGTGGATGGATTAGGGGTCTTGGGGATGAGAGTGATGAAAGTGTGGTTCATTTCTTTTAACATGAGACCACTGGCAAAAAAAGATTGAACCATGGCTATGACTTCTTTGCCAACAGTACCCCAATAAGTTTTGTAAAAAATGGCAGACATACCATCAGGACCAGGAGATTTGGAGGATGCAAAACTGAAGGCAACAAATTTTATTTCATCATCAGAAGGGATGTCACATAAGGCTTCGTTTTCTTTAGAGGATATAGAGTGAGGAATGATATCTGAGAGATCGATATGATGGCTTGGCTGGGTATGTTGGGAGGTGAAAAGATTTTTGTAGTAATTGATGAAACAATTACTAACTAGATGGCGTCCTGACAGCCAAGTACCATCTTCATCTTTTATAAAATCAATTGCATTCTTCCTTCTTCGGATAATGGTGGATAGATGGAAGGATCTGGTATTGAGGTCAGCAGAGGTCAACCATTGATTTCTTGATTTTTGACGCCAATGCATATCTTCACGAATCATGCATTCATTGAGCTCACACAAAAGAGAGTTTTCTGAGGAAAAGTTGGAAGCAGATGGAGGAAGGTCTTGGATTGTGTTTATTTGATCAGTGAGGGTCTTGATTTTAGAGTGGATGTTGCCAAAGACATCTCTGTTCCATTTTCTCAAGGAGGATTTGGATTCTTTTATTTTTTGGGAAAGACAAAAAGCTGGAGTGCTAATGAACTATTTGGACCAAGCGGATTTGACAACGACAAAGCTGGAGGGGTCACGGGTCCACATTGATTCAAAACGGAATGGTTTAGGTGTGTTTCGGGCTTCCCCCATGGTACAGAGAAAGATTGGGGCATGGTCAGAGGCAATAATGGGGTGGTGAAGGAGATTGGCTCGAGGGAAAAGGAGCCTCCATTGGTCATTTGCAATTGCTCTATCTAAACGCTGTTTAATGTTACCAACAGAACGTTTGTTAGACCAAGTAAATTTATTACCTTGAAATCCAAGATCGATGAGACCATTGTTGGTGATGAAACCAGAGAAACCGCCATCGGAGGATGAGGCAAAAGGGCGACCCCCCTGTTTTTCTAACTGGGATAGGATGCAATTGAAATCACCAATCCCCACCCAAGCACCACCAAAAGAGTTTATTGTGGTTTCAAGATTGTTCCAAAAGTTGGCTTTGAGAGAAGAGTATGGAGGACCATATACAAGGGAGAGCATCCAGTGAGTGTTTAGGGGATCAGAAAAGATGATGACATTGATGAGGTTGTTGTTTGAAGAGAGGGGTTCAATATCCACACCATTTTTCCAAGCAAAGCAAAGGCCGCCAGCTTTCCGAATTGGATTGATATAGACAATATTTACAAAACCATGTTGGTAAGAAGAGGAGAAATTTTTTGTTTAGGAATTTTTGTTTCAGAAAGAAAGATGCAATCGGGGTTGACATCTCTCAAAAGGCCTTTAAATTTTTGGATTGCCGTAGCCCGGGTGAAACCACGGCAATTCCAAGAAAGAAGCTTCATGAGGCGGTTGGGGGCATGGGTAGGCTCGCCTCCTCAGCCATAGGTAAAGCCAGATCGGAATTTGAAAGGGTGGATTGGGGATGGATTTAATTTCTGGCCAATGTCTTCCATTTGGGTTTAGCTTTAAGGTGTTGGGTGTATGAACCAGGATGGAAGAGGGGGACATGCTCGGGTGAGGGAGGGCAGGATGAAGGTGGGAGTAGTTTCAACTTCAACTTTTTGTTGTTGGAGTTTTCTGATGATGAAGGGAGTTTTCGTTTGGTAGATGTGGAGGTATCCATAGGGATTTGAATTTGGAGGGAAGATAGGTCAAGGCACGAGAAGTTGGGCTGGATGATGGGTGAGGATGATTTTTCATTAAGGTTGACAAAGGTGATCCATTGGAGGACACGGGATTGGGCTTCAGGAGCTTTGAGTCATTTCATGGAACCATTCGAACACCTAGATAACACTACAGAAGGGCATTGAAAAATAATAATAAAAATAACATCTGGTACTTCTGTTGTATGATGAACATGGCATAAAAGTAGTATAGCACACCAAGGCATATTACTAAGATACTACTAATTTATTCACGTCACAATACATTTTCTGCCTTCTTAATAATAATTCCCTTAACCTCTTACATTATTTATAGTGTAACAAATTAAGCATAGAAGTATATAGATATGTTAAGTAGCTCAATTAAAAGTTTTTTTTAAAATCACCCTTACTTTACAAATCACATATTACGACATGGAGAGCTACCTAAACACGGTTTGACACAGTTAAGGTCCATAAGGACATACATATGGATTGGAGAAAGAGAAAACATAAAAGGTAAGAAGTAAAAGTAGGACCAGAGGAGAAGTAATTTGGCTAGAGAAAGAAAGAGTATTAAAAATTTTGATTTTGATTTTTTTATTTTTTTATTTTTTATAGATAAATTTCACTCTCCAAGCGCCATTGAGGAGGTCTCCAACGAGGAGCAAGATTAAAGAGGTAGAGTAAATGAACTTTGACCTGGAGATTTAATAACAAAGAGATGAAATTGAATGTCAATCACACTTTGCTTGCTTGGAGGACAGCTGATATTTGATTCTTATCATTCTTTCATTCATTGTTTTTTCTTTCTTAGTAAAGATTTTAACAATTTAATAATTGAGAATGAAAAATTGGATGGGATTTGCTCTTAGTTAGCTCTTTAATATTTATTTTTGTAATCAAATTCTTGAGTCAATTTTTGGCGAGCACAAAGCCAAGAAATAAAACAGTTGAGAGACAAAGATTCACAGGTAAAGAGACAAGGTGGAGGTAGAGTGGAGTGATACACACGGTTGTGCAAAATTTGTTGTTTGTTTTCTCTCTTCCACTAAAAATTAGGATATTTGCGAGTGTATTTAATGAGGGAGAGAAAATGAGTAGATTTTTTTCCTGAGTTTTTTTTTTGGTGAAAATACTATTTTGGTCCTTATATTTTGGGGTCACGGTCAATTTAGTCCATACATTTTGGTAAAAGTCAATTTAGTTCTTGTTATTTTGAATTAACAGTTAATTTGATCCCTCCGTTAATTCACTAACAGAAAATGTCTACGTGGTAAACAGTGTGAATTGTTGGCACACTTGGAATCTATGTGGCTGATAGGCCAAGAATGTATTCACCCCTTGTGATGAATTAACCAATTAATTAGCTAAGTTGATTAATTAATCAAATTAACATATAATAAGCGTGGCAGCACAAACAAATCACCAACTAAAATAAAATGCAGCGGAAAATAAAGTTGACACGGTGATTTGTTTACGAATGGGGAAAAACTCCAAGGCAAAAACCCCATTGGGTGATTTTAAGGTCACCACTCCCGAGAATTCACTATTATCACAGCAAGCGGTTACAAGTAAAAGAATCTCAGTACCTTATACCAACCTACAGTTGAACCCTTATCCCAATATCCAATTGGACTTGTTCTGTAGTGAAAATCTCTTATTTTAATGCATGACTCCTAGTACGTGACTAACCAATAGATGCGCAGATCCCAGTACGCGACTTAATCACCAACTTGAAAAAGATGTTAGCTACAAAGTTCTTCAGTTCATCACACGAAGAAGATCACGAAGCTCTTTGGTTATAAAACCCTACGGTGTACAAACACAGCAGCTTCTTCAAGAGAAAGATGAACTAGGGCATATATCTCTAGTTCATAATATGCTTGTGAAAAACTTTTGCATTGATGTGCATCAGCTATAACGGCCCTTAAAACAATCCTTATATATGTTTAGGATTGTGAAAAAAGAAAGCTCAAGCATCCATTCACGAATTGGATAAAAATCATAACTGAAAAACTAACTTTCTTAAATTTCGATAGATACCCTATCTATCGAACAACTGTCGAGTTTCGGGCTTAAACAGTTTATTAAACCTCGATGATACTAGCTATCGAGATTTAAAATCCAGCACTTCATCACTTGATTCTTGGACAGACTTGCATGGTTTAACACTTGAACTTGAAACCTTGTTCCTTGAAGCATTAAACACATCCTAGATCTACCCAATTACAAGTAAAATGCGTTTTGTCAAAGGATTAGCCAATACATGATGACATATGTTCCTAACATGAATCACATATGTTCTAACAATCTCCCCCTTTGGCAATCCATGACAATATATACTTTACTTGTAATTGGGTAGATCTAAGATGTATTTAATACTTCAAGGAACAAGGTTTCAAGTTCAAGTGTTAAAGTCATGCAAGTCTGTCCAAGAAATAAGTGAAGAAGTGTTGATTCATTAATGCTCAACAGCTCTCAACAGATAGCTATCTATTGAGGTCTCGATAGCTGTTGACAAATACAGTATCTATCGAGAATTACGAAATTCAGATTTCCAGATTTAATTTTCGGCCCATGCTGACATGTATGTGTAGGGTTTCTTTTCTCATAACCCTAAACATATATAAGGCTTATTTTAAAAGCCGTCACAAGATCAAAGTTATATGAACTAAGTATCTAAAAGATAAAGAAAAGAAAAGATACATAAGTCCTCACTACATCCCTTAAAGTATAGACATTCCTCCTAACAAAAATCTCCTATGTACTAACTCTCCCCCTAAATACATGACTACTCTCATCCCAAAACTACTCCTCCTTTTTTTCATGAATGACAAAGGGTGAGTAACTCAAGCAGTCATCTCATCAGTACTAGAAGAGCTAGCATCGTCATCCTCAACATCATCACCATCAGAGTCACCATCATCATCCTCGTCCTCAGAAGCCTCTGGAGAAAGAGAGGGAGACTCGACAAAGCCACCAAGGCGAGCTTGTCGTTGTGCAATATGACCGACACTAGTGTTCACCTGACACAACTCATCACTGAGAGTGTCAAGGCAAGCATCCATGCGCTGAAACTGCGTCATGATCGTATTAAGAGTCACACCGCCCACAAAAGAGGAAGGAGCAGATGTGGATAGAGCTGAAGAAGCCGGAGGTGTCGCTATCTCAGTCCGTGTCCTCCTTAGTCAAAGCTGCGCCTCGCTCTGTTTAACGGTAGTAGCGTCTATGGTACACATAACAGAGAAGTGGTTCGAATTGGGATAGGAGACAGAAAAATGGCGAATGATCCGCGTGATAGCCGAAGGAAAAATGAGCTTATCACGGGTCGCCGTATCCCTATAGATATCTATAAGGGATAGAATAAAGTGAGAAGGGAAATCAATAGAAATGTGCTTTAAGAAGGATAACAAAGATCGAGCACAAGGCTCTGTGATAGAGTTATAGTGAGACAATGGATGGAGAACGAATGTCATCACTATGTTAAAGAATCCTGGATCTTTAGCAAAGGCCGAGCAAGGGGTGTTTTAATGGTCACCCCAAGAAGAAACTGTCTCACAAAATAAAGACATGAGTTTGTCTTTAGACATAATATTAAGATGATCACAGCCAGGGTAGTCAGGATGCGCGACCTTCAGGCCATGTAGCACCTCAAATATAAGATCCGGAGTGACAACGATGCGTGTACCTCGAACGCAAGTGATAAAATAAGGTACAAAATAATCAAATCTATGCATATTGGAGTAAAACTCATGTATGATCACAGAAGGGCACATGACTGGGATGCCATATAGTGACTCCCAACCCCTATTGTAGATGACAGTGGGAAGGTTAATATCGGCAAAGTCCGATAGGATGACTTGGCGTTTCGAATGAATGCCTTATCGAGAAAAGTTCTTCGAAAAGTCTTTACAGGCTTTATCATCACGGAACCTAACATGTGAAGGAGTAGGATCAGAGGAAGATGCCCTGGAACGAAAAGGGTTTTGAAACGAGGCAGATTTTCTCTTAGGTGCCATAGAGCAACTAACGAAAGAAAAGAGAGAGAGAAAGAAACACAAAAAAAAGCACCAACATAGATCAATAACAAGATAAAGATAGATGAAGGTACGTATGTATGGAAAATGCATGAACATGTGAAATGCAAAACTAAAAACATCATGGGCTCAGCCCAATCCAATCCTACCAGCACACATGTAATCAACACATATAGCACACATTTATAATGCATGAACAATTAGGATCGTTTAAACAAAACCCATCCCAAGAATTTCATAAAAACTTCATCAATTTTGAAAAAACCCCAAAATTTTTCAAAAGCCCCAAAAGTTAGGTCAGAATGCATGAAATGTATGATAAAGAGATAGAAATGAGATCATACCAGTGAAGAATGCAAGGGAAAGACCAAAGATTGAGTGAGGAAGATGAAGAGGTTGAGTGAGAAGTGTTTGGGAGAGAGAGAGAAATGATTTTCTGTCGAGAGAGATCGGAGTGACATGAGAGAAAATTGCGCTAAAGGCTTTATATAGGAATCCATAATTCTTGACAGATCGAGAGGTATCGAGAGGTGCCGAGCTTTAGAGTTCAACAGATACAGCTATCGAGAAGCTGTCTAGAGGCGTCCATAGCAAAAGGGGCTCAGTGGATCAAGATGCTATCGAGCATCTATCGAGGAGATAGAAACTTTCTCGATGTATTGATAAGCTATCGAGATTGCGATAAAAAGAAGCTGAAGAGCTCGATAGTTAGCCTAGCTATCGAGAGGCGTCTAGCAGCTGTCGAGATTGCTTTAAAAACAGTTTTTTAAGGAAGAGAAAAACACAAACGTGAATGCAATCAAGCATGCTACATACCCAAGGATCCAAATAACATTTTAAGCTCTCAAAATCATCTCTCAACAAAAATGGTTAAGCACATAGATCCACACACACACACACACAAAACAAGTCTAACCAATTTTATATTTAAAAAATAAGTTAAAACAGTTTAGTGAGCATACATTCACACATGCAAACCGTGTGATGACCAAATCACATTGTACCTACACCTGTATCAAAAGTAGTAAAGAATATTGCGTGTTGTGTGTGAAAAACATCGTAAGATTGCATAAGCATCTACATGTTATGACAATTTGAGATATGAGCAAATCCATTTTACTCACACACAATCATAACTGTTTGATGGAGACTATCACCTTCGAGGTTCATCCTATAACTCTCACATCTCCTAGAAGACACACTCGCAATCATATGTAAAGCATTTATATTCTTTTTGCTTTAATTTTTCTTTTATTATGCATATCATGCATGAGCATATAAGAGAGAGAAAAGAAATACCCAATTATGTTAAGCTTTTGACATTCCACTTTTGTTATGCCAAAGCATACAGATATCATTTCATGATTAGCGGGCAACCGTGGTGAGATAGTTATTTTTCTCTTAGGTTTTTTTAGTCATTCCCGTCAAAAAGAGTGATACGAGTGTTAAGTTTAAGAGATTACTTAATCTTACTCATCACAAACACAAGCCACAAAGCTCACTTGCTTAGTTGTGCATAAAGATGCTCATCTAAGTTACAAGAGATACAAAGTTTAGAAAATTTTATTTCATTGGCCATTCAAGGTGTACAAGTACCAATGTACACAAACGCACACTGTTTTTGTATTTTTCAGATTTTTCAATTTTTTTTTTTATGAAAACAAAATAAAGCAAAACTGAAAACAAACAAACAAACAAAAACATATTAAATAAAGCAATGCATAAACTAGACTGACTCAAAATAATAAAGCAAAACACACAAGTAATGCAAACACACAAAAAGAGGGAGAGAGAGAAGTGACTAAATCACTTAGAGTCTTTTTCCTTCCACACCTTGGAAGAACATTTCCTTTTAGTGAACCCTTAAATCGGCGAAGTGATGGGAAGGATTGCAACCGTTCAAGTTCAAAAGGAACATGAGGGATTTGAGGAGATCTCCGAAAGGAGTAAGAAAGGATGGAAACTGATTCTAGTTTCCCGATAAGATCATACTATTACTTTGTTGAGTGGCTAGCCACTTATAGCAATTAGGTCGAGTATGTCCAGCTACTCCACAATGATGACAGAGATGTTACTTCTTCATATTAGACTTATGAGCATTACTCTTCTTAGCCTTAGGGTTTTTAATTTCTTTCTTAGCTAGCTTAGGGGGTGCTCCTAAGATAGATTTACCCTTATCTATAGCTAACACAGTTTTGACACAATTGTTTTCAGATTCAACATTATTAGTAGGAGAAACAAAAACAGTAGTACTAGAGGAAGCAGTATTAGGAAAAGAGAAATCATACCTTAAACCAATTCGATAAGAAGCAGATTTCTGAAGGTTGAGCATCTTATCAAGCTTTGTGCTTGAAGTCCTCTCCAGCTGAGCTCTAACTTGAAATAACTTCGCTTCAAGCTTCTTGGTCTTTTCAACCAAGAAATTATTCTCAAACCTCAGTGCTCCAATAGTCTGATTGGCTTCATCAAACTTTGTGGAGATTTCTTCTCGTTCAAGCTCCACATCACTGAGCTTCTTGGTGGCCAATCTATACAATTTCTCATGCTTTTCGGAGACCTTGTATAACTTTGCATAAGCTGTGTGAATGTCATCTTGTTCATCCATCTTCTCAAACTTTGACTCCACCAAGTTCTTTTCTTCATCCATATCTTCTATAATCCCCTTAGTAGGATTAACAGTGGCGGTGAAGGCATTTAGGATTCCGTTATCCTCATTTTTAGAATTATCCTCAGGTTCGGTGTCACTCAATGTAGCAGCAAGTGCCTTTCTTTTCCCAATGGTCTTGAGATATGTGAGGCACTCCTGTTTCATGAGTCCAAACCCTTGACACCCGAAACACTTGGGTCCTGAGGGAACAGTGTACTGACCGCCATCCCTAGCATCCTTCTTCCCTTTGTCTTGGCTCTTACATTGAGAAGAACTAGATTGCCTACGGTCCTTGTCGAAACCCTTCACATTGGCATTCTTCATGAACTTCTTGAATTGCTTGGTAATATAGGACTTCATTTTAGAATCTTCATCATCTGAAGACTCATTTGTGTCACTGCTCTTGGCCTTCAATGTCATGATCTTACCCTTACTCGATTTCCCAATCCTTGCCAAACCCAACTCATAGGTCTGCCAATTTCTAACCAGCTCTGTCAAAGGAATTTTGTTGATGTCCTTTGATTCCTCAGTAGCGGTGATCTTGGCATGGAATCTCTCTGGTAGAGATCTGAGTACCTTTCTCATAATCTTGGGTTCGGGAATGGTTTCCCTAAGATTAAAGGCTGAGTTCACTATGTCCTAAAGCTTGACATAGAACTTATCAAACAACTCATCCCCCTCCATCTTGATCTCTTCAAAGCTAGTAATGAGCCTCTGAAACTTTGAATCCTTGACAGCCTTTGTTCCCTCATATGTTGTATAGAGAATAGTTCATGCTTCCTTCGCAGTTTCAGTGGAGGATATCTTTTTGAACTCCTCATTTGTGACCGCACTGAATAAAGCATTCAATGCCCTACTGTTGAAGTTTGCCGCCTTGATCTTAGCATCATCCCAATCGGCCAGCGCTTCCTTTGGCTTTGTCCAGCCTATCTCCACATCTTGCCACACTTTCTCATTTAAAGACTGCAAGAAAGTTCTCATGCATACTTTCCAGTATGCATAGTTAGTATCATCAAATAAAGGAGGTACAATGAGTGACTGCTCTCTATCCATGACAAACAGGGGTCAATGGATCACATAACAAAGATTAAAACCTAATCAGAGTATGCTTGCTCTGATACCACTTGAAAGGCCAAGAATGTATTGACCACTTGTGATGAATTAACCAATTAATTAGCCAAGTTAATTAATTAATCAGATTAACATACAATATGTGTGGCAGTACAAACAAATCACCAACTAAAATAAAATGCAGCAAAAAATAAAGTTGACACGGTGATTTGTTTACGAATGGGGAAAACCTTCAAGGCAAAAACCCCACCGGGTGATTTTAAAGTCACCACTTCAGAGAAATCACTATTATCACAACAAGCGGTTACAAGTAATGGAATCTTAATACCTTATACCAATCTATAGTTGAACTCTTACCCCAATACCCAATTAGACTTGTTCTGTAGTGACAATCTTTCTTTTTAATGCACGACTCCCAGTACGTGATTAACCAATAGATGCGTGGATCCCAGTACACGACTTAATCACCAACTTGAGAAGGATGTTGGCTGCAAAGTTCTTCAGTTCATCACACAAAGAAGATTACGAAGTTGTTTGGTCACAAAATCCTACGGTGTACAAGCACAGCATCTTTTTCAAGAGAAAGAAGAACTAGGGCAAATTAGGTTTCCGGTCACAATTTGCATGAACAACACTTAGCTTCACACTCGTGCCACTGTGCTCACTGTGACGGCTCTTAAAATAATCCTTATATATGTTTAGGGTTGTGAGAAAATAAAGCCTAAACACATACTCATGAATTGGAATAAAATCAGAGCTGAAAATCTGATTTTCATAATTCTTGATAGATACCCTATCTGTCGAGCAGCTGTCGAGATTCAGGCTTAAATAGCTTTTTAAACCTCAATAGATACTAGCTGTCGAGATTTAAAATCCAGCACTTCATCACTTAATTCTTGAACAAACTTGCATGACTTTAACACTTGAATTTGAAACCTTGTTTCTTGAAGCATTAAACACATCCTAGATCTATCCAATTACAAGTAAAGTGCGTTTTGTCAAAGGATTAGTCAATATATGACAACATATATTCCTAACATAAATCACATATGTCCTAACAGTTTCTTTTCTTTTTTTATGCACATATCTTCTTATTACTTGTATGCAATATTTTATTTCTGTTTCACACTAAGATGTCGTGATGAGTTTTGTTTAAAGTATTTCAGATATACAGGTTGTCGAAGTCTTCTTGCCATGAACTTTCTTCTTGCAAAGTTTTTCAAGAGTTTGTGTTAGGATGAATTTTATTGTATTCAACAAGTGAGTATGAAAAGAGTGATTTATGACTTCTCTCATATGTTCATTTGTTTGTTGTGGTTTTGTCACAGATTGCCAATGGGGGAGATTGTTAGGACATATGTGAATGATGTTAAGAACATATGTTATTTAGAATTGGCTAATCATTTGACAAAACGAACTTTACTTGTAATTGGGTAGATCTAGGATGTATTTAATACTTCAAGGAATAAGAGTTCAAGTCCAAGTATTAAACCATGCAAATCTATTTAAAAAACAAGTGAAGAAGTGCTGGATTTTAAAACTTGATAGCTAGCTCAACAGATAGCATCTATCGAGGTTTAAAAGGCTTGTTTCGCCCGATGCTTGACAGCTTCTCGATTGATAACCTATTTATCAAGATATATGAAAATCAGTTTTCAGATCTGATTTCACTCTAATTCGTGTGTACATATTTAGGCTTTCTTTTTTCACAACCCTAAACATATATAAGGATTATTTTAAGGGCTGTCAAAGGTTGCGCAAGTGTAGAGTAAAGTTTTGTTCATGCAAATTGTGATCGGAGATAGAATTTGTCTTAATTCATCTTTCTCTTAAAGAAGCTACAACGTCTTTATGTCTTAGGGTTTTGTAATCAAGTGCTTTTTGATCTTCATTGTTGATGGAGTGAAGAATTTTGTTGCCAATATCTTCTTCAAGTTGGTGAGTTAGTCACGTACTGAGAGCCGTGCAGCATTGGTTAGTCACGTATTGGGAGCCCTACAAAAGGGTGGTGTTCATATATTAAAGAGTTCAGAGGTTCTGAAGTGGTAGAAAGTTTCTGCTCTAAATTCATTTACGGAGATTGTAGAGTCTAGGGACAAATGTTTTGTACTAGATCTAAAACTTCTCTTTACTATAGTGAATTGCTTTTAGGGAAAGTTTCCCCTTAGGTTTTTTACTGTGAAACTAGTTTGTTTCGTTGGTTTTCCTGAGTCATCATATCTTGTCTTATTTAATTTTTCGCCGTGCATGATATTTACATGATATTGATGTTTGTTTGTTTTAACAAGTTTTATACATAATAAATCTAATTAACAATTTGGATTTAAAACTTGTTAATTCTATCAGCCGGTGTCTAAATTTCCCATCATACACAACTCAATTTCAGGAGTTAGCTCTGGGTCTTGAGCTCACCAATAGACCTTTCCTATGGGTGGTACGTCTGGATATCGTTGATAGGTCAAGAACTTCTTGTACAAATGAATTTCAAGGCACTCGTGGGAAGATTGTAGGTTGGGAACCTCAAAGTAAGGTCTTGAATCACCCAGCCATTGTTTGTTTTATTAGCCATTGTGGTTGGAATTCTACTATAGAGGGTGTAAGCAGTGGGGTACCTTTCCTGTGCTGGCCTTACTTTGCTGACCAATTCCTTGACCGGCTCTACATTTGTGATGCTTGGAAGGTTGGACTAGGATTTGAGCTGGATGAAAATGGAATTGTATTGCGGTAAGAAGTTAAGAGGAAGGTGGATCAAATACTTGGTGATGAAAGAATAAGAGCAAGATCTTTGGGGCTTAAGAAAATTTTGGTGAATTATATAGCAGATAATGGTCAGTCTTCAAAGAATTTCAACAACTTCGTCCAATGGCTAAAGGAATAAAGACTCGTACATGTTATGCAGGAGAAGTTGACATCTC
This sequence comes from Castanea sativa, assembly GCF_040712315.1. Classification (NCBI taxonomy): domain Eukaryota; kingdom Viridiplantae; phylum Streptophyta; class Magnoliopsida; order Fagales; family Fagaceae; genus Castanea; species Castanea sativa. The sequence goes on along the minus strand of NC_134013.1, from coordinate 60,357,136 downwards.
CTTCGATGAAGTATTTACATACAGAAATAGACAATCCAAAGACTTGATATACATGTAACTCATATTGCGTTCCCCAAAATAATAAAGTTTGGGAATGACGTCAATCTGCAAATTTGGGCTATAATGAAAATAAAATTGGTATGTTCATAGAAAATATTATACTGTAAGCCATGCACCATGAAATTGATCTATTTGTCTTGTTTCTAACCCATTAAATTATGTATTATATATGTCCAATCTCGAGAATGATTTCTTTGAAAAAATATATCGAAAGTTCTTCTCATCATAGTTATAACTAGCTTCATCATGCATATGCACAGAGAAAATTAAGAACAATTACAATTGCACACTATATATATTAGCAGGGACGAAGCCAGAGTTTTGAGTTAAGAGGAACGGCTTTACTGTTGGCTATGTGTAGCAGTTTCAAACTTTGACTCTGCTACTACATAGCTGCTGAGATTTTTTTTTTTTTTTTTGTTGGTAAAAACAAAATTATTTTTGTTTATAATTTTTTAAATGACAGAGTTGTTTATTTTAAATAAAATTAGTTAATTGAGCTTAATTTTTTTTTTTAATTTTACTATTGATAATTTTTGTTGTTGAGCTATTTTATTTTTTTTGTATTTTGTTTTAGATTTTAGATCTATAAATTTTTTTATAGACACTAAAATGAGGAAAATACTAGTACTACAAAATTTTTTTTATAAATTATTGATGTAATAAGTGGTTACTAGTAAGTAAAAAAATTATGTGGGTGGTGGGTCAATGTGCGAACTAATAAGAATTTGCTACCAAAACAGTTTGTAAAAATATTGTAAAAAATTTTGAGTATAGCATTGCTCTTAAAATAATTAATGATATTGTTTAAGGGAAAAAAATGTAATTTTATAGAACAAAATTGCTAAAATTAGTACATATATATAATAATATTTCTTAAAAAATTTAGGGGGCATTGCCCCCTTAGTCCAAAGCTTGCTACGTTCCTGTATATTAGTAAGTAATGGATTGTTAGTGTTACATAAAAGAATAATAAATTTGAATTACATTTACATATATTTTCGAGTTTAGATGATTTGAGTTTCATGTAAATATAACGAATACAAAATTGTAGAATATATATATATATATATATATATATATATATATATATATATATATTTTTAAAGCACTTAACATGAAATATGAGTGCATTTAAAATCTAAAGACATATGACATCAAATTGTAAGGCAATTATAAGATTACTTGTCATCAAAATTTAGGATCATTAAAACCACACTTAAGAAAATATTGGAGCCAATTAAAATCTAATTTGACTCTAGAGCTCATGCAACAATGCAAAATGAGATTATCTTATTAAAAAAGCATTAATAGTTTGCGTACGCCCCACTATATATTGCGTACGCCCCACTACATGAGACATTTTACTATCAAGTTTTATATAGTTTGTAGGCCCATATATCAATAAGATATTATCAATAAGGATTCATATAGCTGTCTATCTTAGCCATTTCGTGCAGGCTCAAAATATCAAGTTGACTTTTACTGAAATCGTAGTGTCCATATACTCTTAATCGTCTACCTTCTCGTAGACTCAGATACAAACGCAATACTAGCTAGCAAAGAGGAGAGAGAGAGAGAGATGGCAACTGCACATGTTCTAGTTATACCATTTCCAGCACAAGGCCATGTGAACCCCATGATGCTTTTGTCCAGAAAATTAGTGAAGTATGGTTTCAAAATCACATTTGTAAACACAGAAATCATCCACGAGCGTGTTGAGGGTGCATTGGATAGCCTCGTGGATTCAAACATTAATTTGGTGTCTATCCCAGATGGATTGGGTGCTGAGGATGGCCGAAATGACTTGGGCAAGTTATGTGAAACTATCTTACACACCATGCCAGAGAAGCTTGAGGAGCTCATAAACAATATCAATGCTTCAAATGGTGATGATAAGATCAGTTGTATAGTGGCCGATGCTGGTATGGGGTGGGCCATTGAAGTTGGCAATAAGATGGGAATTAAAGGAGCTGCCTTCTGGTCTGCTGCAGCAGCTTCTCTTGCCTTGCAAGCCAGCATCCCAAGCTTGATTGATGATGGCATTATAGATTCCGATGGTAAGATTATTGATCTATTGCATCTTTATATTAGATGGTATATATATATATATATATGTGTGTGTGTGTGTGTGTGTGTGTATGCTTTTTTTTCTTTTTCTTTTTTGTGTTGTTTGTCCTATTTTTATGCATATATACTTAGTTGAAAGAATAAGTGCAGTACTGTTGGTAAAACTGGTAGCAAGGAAATTGAACCACCTAGATGACTATGAAGTAGTTAATATAACTAAAAATATGTGTAAATAATCTTTTGAAATGTCTCGTAGTAGGTGAGAGAGAGAGAAATTTAGTGTTCATTTGGGAACAATTTATTTAACTTTTTACTAAAAATACGGCAGATAAAATGTAAAAGAAAAAAAAAAGTATATATATATATATATATATATATATATATATATATATATATATATATAAAAGTATGTGACTTTTATAAGGAGGCGAGTTAGGTAGAACCCGCAAATAGTAAGAAAAATAAAGAATAAGCTGGCTTATAAGTGCATCTAAAATAGACCCTTAATATACTATTCAAATCTTAAATTGACTAGAATCAAACTTAAGCTCAATTTAGCTAACACAAATAAGATTATGATTATTATGTTTGCACCTTTAGGTAAGATTAGAAGTAATGAACTTATAACAGATTTGGAACTTAATTGACTCGCTAGGATTGTTCTTTAATATATCTAATATAATTTATTTGTACAATATATGCATGTGTAGTTTTATTATCCATGTCATATATGAGGTATTCTGCGTTTACTTGTACTATTTTTCTACTCCGCATCAAAAGGGGAAAAACGGATAGTTAGTGTAGATATATAACGAAGTGTGAAATATGACAACCAAATTTATATGAAGACCCATGATTCTTTTAGTGCGTTGGCATCAAAAATTTTTGAACTCATTCAATAAAATTGGTTGATCTTGGTCAAAGAATTCTAATATGAGATTAGTTCTCATAAGATGCCTCCATCCCGGCTCAACAAAACTGTCAAGACTCTAGTAAAATCTACCACATGTACAGCAACCACAGCCATATCCACCTTGGGCATAAACACTAGTACATTGATAGTTAGATTAATTAAGACAAGTATTATAGTGCTGTACATTACTAGCTGAGCTCCCTATGCTTAATGAATTGTACTTTGGCTAGGCAGAGGATGTTAGTTAGCAAATTTTGTTAACCAATCACAGCCATGTAAAGGAATAGTTCCCATTGTAAGCTGTTCATGTTTAATAATGTTGCCCAAATTCTCATTGAGATGCCAAGAGCTTCGTAGTTTATAGCTCAAATAACACTTCCTAATGCTTTTAAAGGAGGCGTTAGGGTTCAAATTCTCCCTCTCTTATTGTAACTAGCAAATTATCAAAAGAAAATTTTCTCATTGAGATACCAGCTTAGAGGTTGATTTCCTTGAAAGTATCATTGGGGCCTAGTTCCCTCGAGAACTATTATCTGAGTTGTTATTAGAACTATTGGGGTTCTTAACAAAAACTCATACAGTGGTACCCAACTTCTTGTGAACTATATTTTAATCGTACTTCGAAGCAAATCACATTGGTAATAGGCAAAGCAAACAAGATAATTCATCAAGGCAAGAATTGGTTTGTGGAAGAAATGGGAATTCCCCACCTTAACATTATAACATTACCAAGTTATATGGTATTTCGTCATACTAATACATGTCATTGGAAAAATTAGCAATTAATGTGAGCATAGTGCTTGATTCTTTGTTTGGCATTGCAGGAATTCCAACCCAAAAACAGGTGATTCAACCACTCCCAGGCATGCCTGCCATGGACACAGCTTATATATCTTGGTATCGTATAGGTGATCCAGCCTGTCAAAAGATTTTCTTCAAATATACCCAACAATATATGCAAACTTTGAAGTTCGCAGACTGGTGGCTTTGCAACACAGTTCCTGAACTCGAGCCTGTAACATTTTACTTGGCTCCAAAGCTTCTGCCGATTGGTCCATTGATGTCAAGCAAACACACTGAAGTATCAGTGGGACAATTTTGGCAAGTAGATCACTCTTGCCTAAACTGGCTTGATCAGCAACAAACCTGTTCAGTCGTGTATGTTGCCTTTGGTAGCTTTACAGTTTTTGACCCAATTCAATTCAAAGAGTTAGCTCTTGGTCTCGAGCTCACTAATAGACCTTTCCTATGGGTGGTACGTCCAGATATCCTCGATCAGTCAAGAAATGCATATACAAAAGAATTTCAAGGCACTCGTGGGAAGATCATAGGTTGGGCACCTCAAAATAAGGTCTTAAATCACCCTGCCATTGCTTGTTTTATTAGCCATTGTGGTTGGAATTCTACTATAGAAGGTGTATGCAATGGGGTACCTTTCTTGTGCTGGCCTTACTTTGCTGATCAATTTCTTGACCGGATCTACATTTGTGATGTTTGGAAGGTTGGAAAAGGATTTGAGATAGATGAAAATGGAATTGTGTTGCGGGAAGAAGTTAAGAGGAAGGTGGATCAACTACTTGGTGATGAAAGCATAAGGGCAAGATCTTTGGAGCTTAAGAAAATTTTGATGAATAATATAGCAGATAATGGTCAGTCTTCAAAGAATTTCAACAACTTCATCGAATGGCTAAAGGCATAATTCCACGTGTTATGCAGTAGAAGTTGAGATCTCCTTCCATGAAGGATTTACATATGGAAGAAATCAAGAAATAGATATTCCTTTAATATTGACATCAGAGTATATCCGAGGCAGCCTTAAGACTTGATATAAATGTAACTCATATCTTGATGCCCAGAAAAATGAAGTTTGGGAATGACTTCAATATACAAATTTGAGGTATAATCAAAATAAAATTGGTATATTCAGAGAAAGAATTATGCTCTTAGCCTGACATTAAAGAGATCACTCCCTCATGGCAGTGGCGGAGCTAGGATTTTAGTCTAGAGGGGGCAAAATTAAAAGACGATATTAAAAATGAAATTTATCTAAAAAAAGTTAATCAACAATAATAACAAAATAAATAAACAATTGTAAGCAAATATGAATATATTTCATATTATTAAAATAAATGAACAAAAATAACCAATTCATAGCTACTAAAAAATTTACAAACTGATGAAGTAAAAATATGATTAGTGTTACTTAAAAAATATAATGAATAAATGTTTGAAATGATTTTTTATGATTGGTGACATGTCAATTTTTAAGACATAAGTACTAAAATTTGTAATATCTCTAGCATCATTCAAAGATAAAATGCTGTAAAAAGTATCACAAATAGTAAAAATAGTAAAAATAATAATATAAAATAAAAATAAAAAATAGTGAAATAGGTGGTTTGGTCACTTTCAAGTTTCAACAAGTAGAAGTTTTTTTTTTTTTTTCCTCCATGTGACTAGTAATACAAAAAAAAAAAAAAAGGAGTCAGGGGGGGCAGGTGCCCCCCCTCGCCCCCCTCTGGCTCCGCCAGTGCCTCGTGGTGATGCCATGGGTGTGTCGCTTGCACTACTTATGCTACTGGCGCTTGTGTGTGGAGGTGAGAATGTATGGAGTTGTCACCAATCATTGGAATTTTTTTCAGGTGTGATTAGTCACTCTTGAGTTAAAAAAAACGTAGTTTTTCCTAAATTTAGTTCCTTGAACGAAAAAAAAATTAGATCATTTCTCAAACCAAAAAATAGATCCGAAAGTTGGTTTCAATTAGAAGAATCGTACTTGTGGATTCTACTTGTGAAGCCATTGGCTCTCTCTCTCTCCCCTGAATAAGTCCATAGGTCTGATTATAAGTTAATCCTTGTTTTCGTTATTGCTTTTTTTTTCTCCTATATATCTACTGCGTGGTTGGTTTACATCCAAATAAACGTGCGTATGTTGTGCACAGCATGATTTTACTAGAATGATTTGACAATTGAATGCAAAAGTTCTATTCCATAACATAAGAACGAGGCCAAGTTTAGAATTAAAAAATATTAGAAAAAATTAAGTCTTCACTCTTCCTTATAAACTCTCTACAGCTAGAGTTATGATTGCAAATAAAGAGTAAAATTAGTTTTGAGGTAATTGAGACAGTACGATTCACCCCAATCATAAAAGTTTTACATAAAATTTAAAAAAAAAAAATTATTGATTGATTCGAAGGAACTAAGACCTCTAAGTTTGATAAAATTGACTATTTTGTGACTGTCCAAACCTCCAAATTATACTGGTTAACAATTTGCAATTTGAGATACTATAACTATCTTTATTTATTGTATACATCATACTTTATACAATAACTTTCAACTAGAACTAGATTAAGATAAACTTAAACTTCCTAGAATTTACCAACAAAATAAATCATAACTCATCTTTAAACTAACTTGCCTATAGAAAAAATAATCATAATCTAAATTGATTATTTAAAGCAACCATAACAAGCTAAAACGTTAGCTATATAATACTTATAAAAATTGTTAGTGTATAGCTTAGACTAGTTTAGCCCATTGGGCTTAGCCTAGTATACTATACTTGTAGTTTACTCATATTACTTGTACTGCACTCATACCTAGCCTATATAAGGCTCTCTATTGTACATTATTATATACACATCAATATACAGACCATGCAGTCTTTCTCTCTCACTTTATATTGTTAACATGGTATCAGAGTCATTCCTCTGACTTTCTGGTTCCTGTGGACATCTCTGGGATTCTTCCGCTGCCCTCGTCTTCATCTAGTAGTCACTGTTAGAAGCGAGTCACCGCCGTCACACCCACAACCCCTAAAACAATCGGATTTCGTCAGTTTTGTTTATCAAACTGCCAAAGTCAAGGCATAGATCCAATCCCAAGCAAAACCCAACAAAGAGCCGCCAAAAACCACCTCACACACGCCCACACGCGCTGGCTGAAGTTTCTACCTCACGAGCCCGAGCCGCCACGCGCCGTCAGTCTCTCACACGCGCCTCACGCGCCAAGAATAGAGCCGTCACGCGCTTCCACACGCCTCATACGCCTACTCCATTTCACGTACTGCCACATCAGCACATCAGTTGACTAAGCCGTTGACTTTGACCAGGCCGTTGATCGTTGACTTTGACCAAATTCAAAATTTTTCAACAGGACCTGTCTTGTTCAGTTTTTCGCGTAGATTCTGATTTTGGGCTTCATTTCTGCATTTGAGTTCTCTAAATCCCACTTTTTTGTCATTTTCTTCATTATGGCTCAACAAAATGAACGAGATATCACATGTCCTATCATCATTATGTTAAATGGTCCTACTAGCTATCATGCATGGTCTCAAAATATGACTGTCTTTCTCAAGGGTCGTAAACTGTGGAGATATGTGACCGGTTCAATTCCTAAGCTAGTATTAAACCCTAAGTCCAAAGCCACAACTGCTGAAGATGCTTTCAAGACTGTTGTTACAACGGATGATTATGAAGAACGCTTAGAGGAATGGGGGAGTATTCAGAGTAAGATCTTGTCTTGGTTTATCAATACCTCTATTCCCTCCATTCATAATCTTCTTCCTCATCTTGAGACTACTAAGGCTGCTTGGAAATTTCTAGCCGATCGCTATAATTGTACTAATGATTCAAGCCCAGAGTTCCACATTGAATCAAAGCTTTATCAAATGCGCCAAGAGACAAGTCAGTCTATTTTTTATTTTTATTCTCAGACTTCTACTATGTGGGAACAACTCTCTGCTACAAATCCTCCACTAGTGTGTTCTAAGGACATTGAGCTCTTTGTCAAATATCAGGATCGTCGTAAATTTATGCACTTCAAGATGGGTTTACGTGAGGATTTTGAGCCTACTAGGGCTTCTCTGCTTAGCTAGTCTCCTACTCCTTCTCTTGATGCTGCAGTCAAGGAGCTCAATTATGAGGAGAACTGTCAACCTACTCATCACATGTCATCATCTGATCATGTATTGGCTACACCATCTCCACAGCCTCCCATTGATGCATTCACTGCTCCTCCACGAATAAACTCTGAGCGTCCCACCTCTCAGTCTTCCAAAGGTATTCACTACGAGTTTTGCCGTGCTAAAGGCTATAACATCTCAGTTTGTCGCAAACTACAGAAATTTATGCAAGAGCAAAAAAAAAAAATTCTCTTCCTCGGGTAGCTATTGTATGTCCTTCAGATCCATCGGTTCCTAGAGGTCCATCTTTGGCTTCCTCACTTACTACGGCTGATACTGAGGCAATTATTCAACAGGTTTTATCCCGCACTTTCACTACCCTTTCTGTCATCTCAGGTAAACAACCTTGGTTTTTTGATACTGCATGTTGTAACCATATGACTCCTAATGAATCCCAATTTTCTGATAAGACACCCTTAGAACATCCAATCACCATTTACACTGTTGATGGAACTCCTATGCCTATTAGTCATAAAAGAACAATCTCTTCTCTTTGTTTATCCCTTAGTGACACTTTTCATATCTCAAAGTTATCCCTCAATTTGCTTTCTGTTGGTCAACTTTGTGAGTTAGGCGTAGATCTTCTATTTACTAATCATGGTGCGGATGTGCAGGATCCCCGGACGGGTCAAGTGCTTGGGACAAGTCGTAAGGTTGGTCGAATGTTTGAGGTTCATAACTTGAAAATTCCTTCACAAGTTGTTTTTGCAGCTGCAGCTGCTACCACTGCCACCCCCTCACCTGATCTATGGCATGCTCGTCTTGGTCATCCATCTTTATCTCGTCTTCAGTTGTTAGCTTCTTAAGGTCATTTAAGTTTAGTTCAGTTTCAAAAATTTGATTGTACTTCCTGCTATTTTGGCAAACAAACAAAATTGCCCTTTAATAATAGTGACTCCTTTTCTTCTGCACCTTTTGATCTTATACATTCTGATATTTGGGGTCCTGCACCTGTTCCCACTAAGGGGGATCTAAATATTTTGTCATATTTGTGGATGATTTTTCTCAATATACTTAGATTTATTAACTTCACCATAGATCTGAACTTGTGTCTATTTACCAAACATTTCACAAAATGATTGAAACACAGTTCAATCGCACCGTCAAAGTCTTTCGATAAGATGATGCTCAAGAATATAATGATAAATCTTTCCTATCCTTTTTAGACAGTCATGGTACCCTTCCTCAGCGGTCTTGTCCTTACACCTCTCAACAAAATGGTCGTGCAAAACGAAAACATCGTCACATTCTTGATGTTGTCCGCACCTTTCTCATTTCTGCCTCTCTTCCTGAGTGCTTTTAGGGTGAGGCCGCAATTACTGTTATGTACACCATTAATTGTATTTTTTCACCAACTACACACAACAAATCACCATTCGAGCTTCTCTATGGTCAAACTCCTAACTACTCCTCTCTTCGGGTTTTTGGTTGTGCTTGCTTTGTCTCTCTTCCTTCTCATGAACAAACAAAGCTCCAGCCTCGTGCTCGTCTCTGTTGTTTCCTTGGTTATGGTGTATCTCAAAAGGGGTTTTGCTGCTATGATCCCATTTTTCATCACCTTCGTGTCTCCCATCATGTTGAGTTTTGAGAACATCGTTCTTTCACGAGTCTTCAGCAGTTTCCTACGTTCTCTTCCTCAGACTCTCCCATTTATACTGATCTTTTCCTCCCTCTCTATCCTGAACTTGTGGACGATTCTTCAACATCGGCTACCTCTCCAGACGACTCATCTCCGATTCTGTCCTTGGCATATGCCCGCCTGTCTTGGATCTTGTGGCACCACCCTCTCCTGAGTCGCTTGTTGGTCCTAAACTTCATCGTTCCACTCGGTAAGCATTCCTTATCCTTATCTCACTGATTATCACTGCTCTTTTGCTCTTGCCATCCTCTATGAACCTCACACCTATCGTGAGGCTCATACTGACCCTCTTTGGCAGCAAGCTATGAACGAAGAACTAGATGCCCTTCATAAGAATCACACTTGGGATATGGTTGATTTGCCTCATGGTCAATCTGTAGTAGGTTGTAGGTGGGTTTACAAGATCAAGACCAAGGCTGATGGATCTATTGAATTGTACAAGGCTCGCCTAGTTGCTAAGGGCTTTACTCAGGAGTATGGCATTGGCTATAAGGAGACATTTGCTCCAGTTGCTCACCTTACATCTGTCAGATGTCTCATTGTTGTGGCTGCTGTTCACCATTGGCCTCTTTATCAAATGGATGTGAAGAAAGTTTTCCTCAATGGAGACCTCCACGAAGTAGTGTACATGCAGCCACCCCCTGGCTATCCACACTCAGGCAGTCAAGTTTGCCACCTTCGCTTTGCTCTTTATGGCCTCAAGCAGGCTCCTTGAGCTTGGTTTGAAAAGTTTAGCTCAGTTATTGCTCAGCAGGATTTCACTTCGAGTCCTCATGACATTGCTCTCTTTGTCCGAAGATCCTCTATTGGTATCACTCTTATTCTTCTTTATGTTGATGATATGATTATTATTGGAGATGATTCTGCAGGTATCCGCTCTCTTTAGCACTTCCTTAGTCAGCATTTTGAGATGAAAGATCTGGGCACTCTCAGCTATTTTCTTAGGCTTGAGATTAATTTATCCTCTGATGGATACTATCTTTCCCAAGCTAAATATGCTTCTGATCTTCTCTTCAAAGCCGGTATCACCGACACAGGACTATTTCCATTCCCTTATAATACAATGCGAAGCTCACACCCTTGGATGGTGAACTTATATCTGATGCTACTAGCTATCGTCAGTTGGTTGGTAGTCTAATCTATCTCACTGTTACTCGTCTGAATATTTCACATGTTGTGGGTATGATTAGTAAGTTCATGGATGCCCCTTGTTCTGTCCATTATGCTACCGTTCTTTGAATTTTTCAATATGTCAAGGGCACACTTTATCACGGTCTTCATTACTCCTCTCGATCTTCTCTCAAGCTTCATGCTTATTCAAATGCGGACTGGGCAGGTGATCCGACTGATCGATGCTCTATCACAGGTTTCCGTTTCCTGTTGGGTACTTCTCTTGTCTCGTGGTGTAGCAAGAAGCAAGATGTGGTTTCCCGTTCCAGTACTGAGGCTAAGTATCGTGCCCTTGCCAACACCACCTGGGAGCTTGTCTAGTTTCGCTTGCTCTTGGCTAACATAGATGCTCCACAACCCACTATCAGTCTTCTTTATTGTGACAATTGTAATGCTATCTACATTGCTCATAATGATATCTTCCATGAACGCATCAAGCACACTGAGATCGACTGCCACATCACTCGCCAGCATCTTAAGAAAGGAAATCTCAAGTTGTTCTCCATCTCCTCTGCTGACTAGTCTGCTGATATCTTCACCAAGACTCGCCCACCTAGTCGTCTTCGAGTTTTTATATCCAAACTCCAGTTGGCTTCCTCTTTGCCTTACGTGTACTGCCCTCATACCTAGCCTATATAAGGCTCTCTATTGTACATTATTATATACACATCAATATACAAACCATTCAGTCTTTCTCTCTCACTTTGTTAACAAAAAAAAGACAAATAGCATATATATATATATAACTAAAGCTCAGAGAAAATCCAATAGATTTTCTCAATTTTGCGTCACGTGCTTTATTTAATTTTTAATTCTGTAGTAAGTGAATTATTGAGTGTAAAAATCAAAAAGTCCAAATCCAATTAGATTCTAAATTGGATTTTAAATGAAGTCCAATTTTCCATCACATGTCCATAAAAGATTTTAATTTTTGTAGCAAGTGAATTATTACGTGCAAAAACCGAAGAATTTAAAACCAACTAAATTCTAAATCATATATGTATATATATACAATGAGAAATCATTACATATTTTAGAAATGAATGGTTTAAAAATGTATAAGCTAATACTATATATAATTTGAACTTCTTAAAAAAAAGTATAATTTAAACTGTATAATTGTGATTGTTTTTTTAATTGTACTTGTGCATATGCAGATGGCTACACACTAATTAAAATAAAACAATACCTTTCAGCTGATGTAAGTCTCAGCAAAATCAGCAATAGCTCCCTCAGTCACAATCACCTCGAGCAAATTCAGCTATAAACCTTGCAACGGAGCTAGGCTTGTCCACATGAGGGAGATGACCACAATCTGGTATTAGCCGCATACTTGCATCCTGAAGTTCTAACCGCAGCCTCTGCATCATGTTAGGACCAGCAACTAGTAAAACTGCGTACATTGCCCCGAGTGTAATAAAGATTCAAGCTTACTTATAATAGCTTATAACCGTATCACTTTCAAAGTAGACTTCCAAGATTGTTTTTCAGTTCATGATGCTGATTGGGTGGTTGGTGGTCATATAATCCAGTTACATTCAAGTTATTCCCCAACTGAACTACTAAACATCAACCATAATCATATACCAAGTGTGACTAGAATTTAGTGGGACTATATGGAAACTAGGTAAAGTGTAATTTATACTAAATAAATTAAAATTTTGAAGCAAATATTCAAAGAAAGAGACTGCAAAATGCATCTCATGACTTGTTGCTACTTGGTGGCAGATTTAGATATTCACTTTTTCATTATGAAAAATACCCTTTAAGCAGGCAAATTGAAATAATTTAAGTATTTTCTATACATAATTCTTCATGAACTATGCAGTGATGCCCTGGTGACTTCCCTGCCAACCGTTTATAGAAAATATGCTTAGCAGCAAGTCAAAGACACAGAACATGATTTATTTTTCTGAAGTTTAAAATGCTGAGCGGCTGAGCTGTTCAAGTCAATGGGGCCCTATGGAGTATAGCCAGACAGATCAAAGATTCAAAATGCTTCCAAGTACATCAATAGCACCTATTTTGATCTAAGTTTATCTAAACTGTTGCTGTTGACACAAAATGCAAAGTATAGCACATTATTTTGAAGATTTTGGTTGCTTCTCTTTCTCGAAGTTTCTTTTTTTTTTTCTTTTTTTTTTTTTTTTTGAGAAACTTCTCGAAATTTTGTTTGAGGTAATTGTTGAAACTGAGTTTTAGCCTAACAGCCATTGCATTAAAGTTACTAGGGAGAAAAGCTTTTGAAAAGCAACTTTTTTCTTCTCATGCACAAAATTATTGTATACATTCATTTTAGATAAAATAGTTTAAAAAATAACAATAATAAGAAGAAGAAGAAGAAGAAGAAGAAGAAGAAGCTAAAAGCATTAGGCCAACATTAGTTTGTATTTAAATTTTTGGGCTAATAGAAACAAGTGCTTCTTGATTATCCAAAAGAAGACAAAAATGCACTAGTGGCTGACATTTTTTTTTTTTTTTTTATGTATTTACCAGATAACAATGGTAGCTGACATATTAGGGGCAGTTTTAAGATCAAAGGACATTGATGGTCTTTTGGTTTTAAAATGATAGGAAAAAATTTAAGATGCATGTCCATTCCACAAAGAAATTCAATTTTATGGTATTAATCATTATTGAATTATGACTTCATATGTGAAAAGGCTAAAAGCTAAAACTAACCACTGCTTGCTTGTAGTTGACTATCCGATCGCGCTCACCGCAAATGATTAGTGCTTTCTGCTTTAACTGTAAAATAAAAATATAGACAGCATGTTAACACAACTGTGTAATTTTTTTATTTTTGTTCCTGAAGCTGTCATAAACTAGAATTTGTTTGAAGGCACAGTATCGACCTTCTAATCATGCCTTTACCAAAAATATAACTTGACTAGAACATTTACCCTCTATTGGTTCTCAGAAGTAATGAAGAAAAGAAAAGGCTTGTAAATTCTAAGGAACAAGCATAACTCAGAAGCTTCTTTCCTAACCTTATACCTTTCCAAGAACCACAAGCCAACTGATTAAAAACAGAAATTAATGGGAGCTGCTTAATGCCTGTCAGGCCTTAAAAGGGATGTGCTACTTAAGATGTCAGTATCTATTAAACTGGCACTACCATACCTGTTTTATTTGGGCAATAACATTGTAGCCCCCGCTACTCATAAAATTGATGGTTGCATCTTCCCACCAAGGAAGCAGACAGTGTAAGCGTCCCACCTAGCTTGTAATACAGGAACATGACCACCATTACATTAAAGATATACAAATTAGCCACAATAAAATATATTATTGCATTAGTTCTCAATTCTTATCAGTGTAAGACTAACAAAACAAAAAGGGAATCTCATCACCGTTGACTGAAAAAAGAGAATCATCTTACATTAGTCCAATCCAAGCTTGTAGCTAAGGAAATGCCATTGAAGGCCAATATATTTGCATAAAGGCGTAATGGGATGCTTTTCAATAAAGAAACCTGATGCATATAAATAAGAAAAGGATAAGCTCTTTAATATTTTGGATGATTGAATAAAGATGGTTTCCACTATAAAGCTAAATAATTTCCTGTGCCTAGTGTCCACAGCAAATCAGGAATTTATGGTGTCCTTGAACTAAAAATAATGATAAAGCAATAGAAGTATAGAACACAAACAATTAAATGGTTAACAAGGAGTATGACTTTAGATAGAATAGAATGGTGGAAAAGAATACATGTTGTCGACGCTGACTAATTTGTTAAGAATCCATTGCCGACCCCAAAATAAGGGACTAAGGCATGTTAATGTTTTTGTAATTATAGCTAAGTCTATTCTTTTGAACACTTTTTTTTTCATTAACAAGTGAAGTGAAGGGGATTCATATTTAGGTTCTCCACATAAGGGAGACTAGGCAATACTATTGAGACACAAAGCTCTTGGCCATGGTTTGTATTTTTTGTTTCCCTTTTCTAAATTTATTTTCTCCCTTTTTTGTGATTTTTTTTATTGCAATTCCTTTTACTGGTTTACAATATTTGTTTCCTTTTTATTAAAATTGTTCTTTTCTTTTTCTTTTTTTAAGATTTTGTTTGCTTTTGAAATTTCTTTTACATGTTTACAATACTTGCATGCACCGAACACATTTTCTCAAGCATTTCAATTTTACTAATTTAGGAACAGAGACATATTTCAGAAAATTGCATATGAATCCTTTTGCATTTCAAGAGTGGTATGTGACCCCTCTTCTGCAATAGAGAAGGAAATTTCCGGTCAACTTCCATCTGTTTCATTTAAGAACTCTAGTAAAAAAAGAAATACAATCTAGGAGGTGCAAACACAAGATTGATGCAAATTGATTCCAATGGTCTAGATTGTTTCTAATTTGATGTTGAGCTATTATGAGATTTTATTTTATTTTGAGTTTTTAACCTAATAAAGTACTAGAACCTAAAATGAAAGACAATTGACCAATAAATATACAATTGACCAATAAATATACAATTGCAAAATAAAATAATAGATTTCTCTTTGAGCCTCCTGCATGGCCGCATCAAATACTTTGTAATACTGAAGAGGCATTGCGGATTGTAAAGTTCCATGGTTACAAATTTCAATGGATATATTTTGAAAAAGTAAAACGAAGGGCTGAGGATAACTAGAATATTGCAACTAAGACAAGATAAATGGTCTCTTGGACTGTGAAGAATATCAGCATTCACCACCTGTTAAGCCATGTATCTTGACATGTATGAGCAGATCCACATATTGTATGCATATATAATACCTTAACTACAAGATATGCTCTTCTGAAAGTCAATAAACTTTATGATCCAAATATGACAGTCACTATGGAGCACTGTTTTTTACAATATTATTGGATTTGGTGACTCACCCCAGCATAAGCTACCATTCTAGGTAACCTGGTAAGGTTTCCTGTGCCTTCTGCATATACACTTGCATTGATTAAAACCAGCTTTTCTACCTGTAAATTAGAGAGAGAATGTCATAAGCACAGCCATTGTTGGATAAGTAACCTAAATATAGAGTCAGACCAAAGTAGAAACAGGAGCAAGAGCAAAAGCTAGAGAACGAGAGCAGCAACTTTAATAGACCAAATATTCTATACTCCATGTTAGCTAGAAGTCTGTTCATGTTCTTATCTTATATTTGTGAATATGCAAGCACATTAGTGGGAATTCATTCAAGTTAAAGTGAATTACATGAAGTACAATCTGATCAAAAGGGCTAAGGTTTTCAGCTCTTTTCTAGAAAGAGCTCAATGCCTCCCTAGTTAAGCACCTTGTTAACGAAATAAAATACCAACATAGCAATGAGTGTGGGGACCCAAAAGTTTTGGTCTTCAATTTGGAAGCATATCAGTTTTCAACTCACGATCTGCACAGAAAAGGTTGATCCACTCTCAACCATTACTCTGCCATTCCACATATTGGAGAGGAATTTGCCATCCCAAACTTTTCAGATTTACTCAGTGCAAACTAGACGTTGTCATTCTCATTCCTAATTCCTTTTTCAATGAATTTTAATTAAGCATAGCTTATAATTTCCCAAAGCTCCATGGAAATTTGAAATGGTTAATGGAAGTGCCTGAATTGGATAGTTTATGGCATAATAAGCCCAAAGAGGTAGCACACCTCCTGAAGCAAAGGTTACTGGTATAAATCTGCCCTTCCCCTTCCTCTTGCACCCAAACTTACTCACCCCCCCCCCCCTAAAAAAAATCAAAATATATTGCATTGTATAATAAAAACAGCCGAGACAGTTGAATGTCAAAATATCGAAAGGGAAATATGTGATTCTCAAACATTACAGCACCTGTGGTTTAATAACAAGAGCAGTTGGAGGGAAATACTTACAGCTTCTGGATGATTGACTGCAAAGTCAATTGCAACAGCAGAACCAAGGCTCGGTCCAACAAGTATCATTGGTCTTTTTATGTAGGACTTCCAAAGCTAGAATGTTAAAACGGTTAAATCAACATTCTCAAGTACTGAAATTCGATTCCAATTACCACTATCAATTGTGAAAATTCAATTTTACTGAGAAGTGAAGTCACTAATGTAACATATCCTCATTTGAAAAATCATCAGAAATAATTTTCAAGCCGAAATACAAATCAAAAGACTCAATGGTCAAGAGCATATATATATGACAATATGGAGAATACAGATAAAAAGATTTTCTGCTGATAGTCAGCAAAGCCAAGTGATAGAAACAGCATTTACAAAATCCAAGAGTAAAAGATTTACTTGAAAATACCTGATAGAGGTGGTAACGCTTGGATGCCGCGTTACATGGTGGAAGCCTTTCTAGTAAGGGCAGGCATTAAAAAGGGAAGATTATTAAAGAGCATGCTATAAGTTAAATCAAGAAGATACAAGAGCTAAGGCAGGTGAACCAACCTAAATCAGAGAAGCCCCACCCAAGAACATCAATGGCCCAAGCCTCCAAACCAGCCTCTTCAAGCAAGGGGTATGTGCACCTCCATTCTAAACATGAACTGAAATACACAAAATAATCATGACAGCAAAAAATAAAAAGTGAAAAAAAAAAGGTTCATCAGTTGATATATGTTACAGCCATGGCACGACTTGCATTTAATTTCAAACCTGTCAAAGCAATGGAGGAGAACCACTGGATTGATGTCACTCTGTATAAGCGGTTTCACACAACTACTCATTATACAACTTTCAGAGAATCCAACCTGCAATTATAACAGGCATGCCACATAAGTCTCCGAATATGAAGTAGGCCAAGAGTCTCATCAATTGAAAGTCAAAAAGTAAATAATGTCACAAAATTGGAACTTTGTGAATGAGAAACATCATAAGTAGATTTCCAATCAAGCATCTCACAGTAAAGTCATCCAAAACTTCAGCCAATCTAGTCAATGTTTCTTAAGTCCACATTGTAAATATCAGATAGCCAACTCCACAGATCACCACCCATGATTGACCAATCCTGAGAATTCCACCTCTCAAAACGGCTGAGAAGTACCATGGCTAAAAAGACCATTTGCAAGGCTACTATTGAGTGTTAAGTTCTTCTTTCTTTCTTTCTTTCTTTTTGATAATCAAGTATTAAGATTTTAGATAGACAGGAAGGTGGATTCCACAGCAAGAGAGTGATTGGGACACAACTACTTTTTTTTTTTTTTTCAGAGCTTGCAAAAATGGTAAACCAATCACAAGTCACACATATTAAAACCATCTGCACTAGTGAGGGAAAAAAAAGTTTCAGTCGACTACAGAGACTGTAAAAATACAATTATTCTGCTGGATTTTTCATGACATTGAACTGCTCATCTTAGTATAATAATTTTTATTATGGATGGTCCTATTATATAACTTGTACTTAACACACATGAATTAATACGAAAAAAAAAAACCATCAGGACAAATATAAATAAATTGATCATCCACCCAAGACCAAGATAAAAAACTCGATCGCAAAACTAAGTACAGTTCCAGCTCCATGGTCCTGTAATGTAATGTCATGTAGTATGGAAATAAAAGGAATACATACTTTTACAGGGAGTCTCTCTATTCGCCGAGCCAAAGAACTAGCAAATGGGTCTTTGATTTTCTCAACCTCCTTAGGAAGAAATGAGGGAAACCCACCAGCAGAACTAGTGTCGGCACCAGTTTTATTACCACCCAAAAGTACCCTTACGCTTCCACATTTCTTTGCCACGGTCATCCCCATTAATGGTGGTGGTGGTGGTGGTGATGGAGACCCCAACTTGACGGCCATGATCATACACAAGCACAAGAGAGAGAGAATAATAATGGGAGATCAGAGAGTGAGTGGTAACTTTTTTTCAGAGATATTTTGGTAAGAGTGACATACATTCTTGGGACATGTTATGGCATATACTTCCTGTGATGCACACAAGTTGTGGACGCAAACATCATGCGTTAATATCAGTATTTGCAAAACCTGGGACTTATCACGGGACGTTGAAAGTTAAAAGAAGGTTTTGTTAACAGGTGCCGGCCAGCACTTGTTAATGAACCAGCCCCTGGTACCCACCTTCATAGAAAATGGGCAAAAACTTACTTTTCACGTGTATGTTGGAGTTTTCAATAGGAATAGGACAAAAATATCCCTTTAACACATATTTAAGACATTTTCTTGTATTTTACTTTTTATTTCTCACTCAATTTCACTTTATTAATATTCAACTCTTTATTTTCTTTTACTTTATCTATATCAAACTCACTTTCATTCACTTTACCATTATCAAACCCACTTCAAAAAAAAACAAAAAAAAAAAAAGATAAAGAAAAGTTCAAATGTTGAAGGAAGGATTAAACAATTATTCTGCAAGGTACAATAATTTTATTTTATTAAATTCATATTTATTTTTAAATATATTTGAATATGAGGTTCATTTTTTTTGTATCATTTTTTTTATTTATCCTAAAATATGAGGTGGATTGTTTTAATGTAGAACAAATAGATGACAATTTTCCTATGCTCAAAGAGACAGAGAAAAATTATGAAAGGCGGAAGAAAATTAGGAAAGCAAAAAAAGACTTGTGGGTTTGGCAGCATGTTGGTCATAACATCTCTATGTGTCCAGAGAAAGAGACTTGTATTTTCTCAAATGATGCAAAAAAAAAGGAAAACATGTACTTCAAGTGAAATGGGATTGAATCCAATATTTTGTTTGAAATGTTAGGTAGAAGCTCTTGAACTTGTATTTTTGAATTTGGATTGAATCCAATATTTTGTTATTTTTGACAATCTTATGTCATTGTTAATTGATGCTTCTCTTGTGTTTTTTCTTTTTCTTTTTCTTTTTTGGGTGTTATATTTTCATTTTGAGAATATTATGGCATTATACTTAAATTTTTTGGTTAGCTAAGTACTCTTGTGGTACCAAATAATTAAAAAAATAGCTTTACTAATGTGAAAGCTCTAATACCGTGAAATATATATCTGTCATAGTCTCATCAATCATTATATTCAATTATATTTTTTTATTAAATATACCCTTACCCAACACCCACCCACGTATGACTCTTTGTTTTCTTTTCTTTTTTTAATTTCTTTCCTCTTTTTTTCTCATCCACCCATTTCTTCACAAATATCCACTTTCTTCATCTCCTTTATATGCTTTCCTCCACACCTTTATCTTCATTCTTCCTCTACATTCTCAATCTCCTTCACTATCACAGCATGTTTCGAACTCCAATGCTTTGGCTTACTTTCAAGGTATTTGCATCCAATATTAACATTTTTCACACAGATAAATCACTCTTGTAGAAACTATGATAATGAACAATAAATATATAGTGAAAAGATTAAGCACTTAGCATTCTCAAGGGCCAAATAAACTCAATGAACTTGAATATTAGCACATGAAAAAATAGGTTGTTGTCACAATTCAAGCTTTAGAATTTTTCACTTCTCTAAATTTTTTATAGAATTTTGGGTTTTTATTTTACTTTATTTTATTTTTTGTTCATTTGTAACACATTTTGATATCCTTTAGCCTAGTTTGTTACTTTTGTGATTTTTTCCCCTTACTTAGCAAGGCACTTGTGATTGCAGAAAACAATATGGTGAAGGTAGATGCAATAAATCACTTACACTTGCATAGTCTTCTTCAGGGCATTAAAAAACACGCTTTTTCAATTTTGGATTCAAGGGCATTTTGGTTAGATTGCAAAATGATTTGACTTTTTCAATATAAACTGACACACACCTAATACATATTCAGCCTTTTCCATATCCCTAAAAATACATGAATATTTTATTTGAATTTTTTTCACATTAACGGGTGTTGTACAGCACCCCTTAACAGCACCCTTTCTATGTTCCCATTCCTGGTAACTAATTGTGTTTTCATTCATTACCTTTTGAAGTTTGTCTAAAAGGGTGACATTCAACCATGTTTACAGTCGACCCCACTTCAGCGAGTTAAAGTGGATGACTCTTTTAAAAATGTGTAATTATTATGAGTCTTATGAAAACTAAAAAATACTGTTTACTAAAAATTGAAAACTGAAAAATACTGTAGTAAAATAATTTTTTGATGGGTGAAAAATACTATTCACGTCTAAAATCACTGTTTATTGGCCTAAATTCACTGTTCATGGCCAATGAACAGTGAACAATATGAGTCAAAAAAAAAAAAAAAAAAAACTGAAATGCAAACATGCACGTTTCAGCTGTATCCAAACCCTCTCTTAGTTGCATAATTATTTTCTATATTTTTTATTGTGTGCATTAATTTTTTGTCTCAATGGTTAATGGTTGTTAAAGCAACAAAACTTCAGTAAGCAAGTTATATTCCAAATCAGTTATTTTTTTTATATAAAAATTTTTATAAAAAAATATAACCACTTAAATTATCAAGGCTTTTGTGTTTGGTGACATTGCCTGGAAGAATGCAAGAACCTAAATTTAAATCCTTCCTCTCAACTTATTGTGAGCAAAAAAAGGTAAAAACCACATGACTTCCTCTTTTATATTAATAACTAGTTACTAACCCGTGTGATGCAAGGAAAAGTTTTTAGTAACTATAAGATTTTAGCAAATCAAATGCCTTAAATTTTGAAAATCTTAAAGAACTTACATTAGCACTCATCAATTTGTTTACAAAGCTAATGCTAAATAGATCTACAAATTGCATTCTCATATTCTCGGTCATTTGCAAGGTGAAAGGACTCTTTTGATTACAGTTTGCATCCTTCTATCCTTCAAAAGCTTTAAGAAGTGTCATGCAGTCACTGCATAAGAATGTGTATAAGATTATACAAAATTTTGTCATTATAATCAACATCCTAAAGCTAATATCCAATCCAAAAATGTGTAACCAATGTTACATATTATAACAAAAGCCCAAAGAGACAACAAAAACAGTTGTAGGTATATAAGAGAGTGAATCAAATCAAACATGTATTTCTATTTTTGCTTACATGGAGATCGAATTTCAAGACTGAAACTTAAAATCCAGAATTCCAACAACAAAAGCACAGAAAAACCTCTCTATCTAACATATCAAAAAACTCTACCGAAAAGTACCAAATTTAATATGATATTACCAACTTTGCTTTGAAAGAAGATCACAAAGACATCACAATAAAGAATGAGATGGAATATACTCCTTCAGTCTACCATGCTTCCAATCAGCTAGTCTTCTTTTCCACTCTCCCAACCACAAATTCCTGCATATTATAATCTATTGTAAATTGGAAAGAGATATATTCTCCTAGAGATTCAAGATATGATGAGAGGGAAAACTATTATCAAATTTGATGGAAATGAAAAAGAATATCATATCATTCTTAGGTAAAACTAAAACATACAGTTTTTTGGATAGAAATTTCATGGTGTGAGCCTAAGAAGGGACCATCATGCATAATTTTACATGATAAGCTACAACCTGAATATGAAGAAATAGTCCTCTTGCTAATGCTAATTAGCCAAGAAGGTCATATCATCATATTTTAAATAACCCCTCCTTAGTCCTAACAAATCCAATTCTTAAGGCCCTTGTGCACAATAAAGCATTTTGAACTCTAAATGTAGGCTGTAGCTTCACTTCAAGTGAGAACTTGAGTTTAATATTGATCTTCAATAGGTTCTTTTCTTTAGTTATTGTCATAATTATGTAATTTATTTTTCTGTTTTTTTTTTATCTTAATTTCATAAAATAGAGTAGCCATTGGGAGAGCCCATGGTCTCGAAGAGACAATGCAAAAATAGAAGAGAGTATATTATACCTTTTTTATACGCAAATTTGAGTAAGCATTAAGTATATATGTCCACTTATTAAACCTGAAAAAGGGACGTTGTACAAAATCAAATTGTGGAAAAAGAACAAAAAATTAATGTAATTCATCAAACAATTTGCATTTTCTTTTGATTTACATATAGGGTTTGAATCAACAACAAATTCAAACCAAAAACCCTGTAGATGATGGGAATAAAGTTGAGAATAATAAGTTAAGAGAGTTATAAATTGGATTAATTGAGCAAACAAATTCCAAAAAGAAAATTTAAAAAGAAAAGAGAAGTACATATTAGAATCTGTGCAGGGAAGACTTCCTATTATAGGCTTTCGTGAGAAGAGACATGTGTTTCTTGAAAACCAAAAAAGAAAGAAATACTGAAATAAAGAAAACACGGGAAACATATTGGAAGCAAAAAGTACTACTCACAATACCAATTGAGAATACACTTTGATCATATATATAATTATTTAAGACATACAATTAGAGAAAGATTATTAATCAACCTCATGCAATTCATCTAAAAGTAAAGAAAATTAATCATACAAGAATACATATTTGACATCAAGATTAGACTCAACTTTTACTTAAAATTGAAACCTAAAACAAATCCTAGTATCAAAATTTTCGGAATCTCATAACATAAGATCAGTACCCAATTAAAGAAACAAATGGATTTTAGAGAACCAAATTTAAGGTACATAAACTATCCTACAATTGTATTATGACTATTTGATAATCCTTTCAGATTTTTAATGAGGCTCCTAATCCACAATTTTATCAAATATGGGAATGACATATAAGTTTGCTCAAGTTCCAATTCAATTTTTCAATCTCTCTATTAATTTACTTGTAAAAAGTTTTGTAGACAAACTTCGAAAAAAAAACTGACAAAGAACAATGGTTCTAGGAATTTAATTAAGTAAAACTATATCTCACCAAAGTTCAGTCTGTCTCTTGAAAGAAAGAAAATACACTTTTTTAATAAACAAACATAAGTTGTCATTAAGACTTGCTATGACAATTTCTCAATACTTTTTTTCATATCAATAAAAAATCTGCCACCCCATTATCTTATGCCACTTTGTTGATTACTAAAAATATTTGCTTTAAAGATTGAAAATAAACAACTTTCAAGGGAAAGAACCATCAAATTTTAATGTGGTCAAGCATTAGAACACAATAGGGGAAAATAGGACAAAATAAGGATCTGAAATATTATAGACAAAATAAGGATCTAAAATATTGTAGACAAAATATTATAAAAGAGTTTCTAGTCCTCTTGCCTACCGAAGTTTTGAACGTGAAATTAACATTCTAGAATGTGCATCACTTTCTTCTACCTTAAAGCATAAACTTGTAAACAAAACTAATATAAATAAATATGTTTAGATCCCACTGGAAGGAAAAGGAAAAATTATACCTTCTAGATGCAAGCCTTGTCTTAAGAGATCTCTGAAATTAACTTTTCTTGAAGCTTCAAGCAAAGCTAAACACCAACGTAGAAAACATAAATAGTCATATTAGGTTCAGAATTAGAACATGTCATAATCCCTAGTATTGTTTTATACAACAATATCTAATAATTCAACAATTTAGTACAGAGGCAAACGAATATCATTCCTTTAACCTTGATTCAAATGGAGGAAAAGACTGAAGAGAAAGGCAATAAAAAAGTAGAAATTAATCAGGAATATTAAATCTAAATAAAAGTGAATGGAAGAGCAAAAATTAAGAATGAAACCTGCTTTAAAACAGCAAACGAATGTACAAAGAATTAAATCTGTTGCTATTTGGTATTCATTGAAATATGCTATTTTAAATCTATTGCAGGGAAGGAACAACACAAATGTACAAAGAATTATAAATTGAACAGCCGTGAATTGGTTTGGTGCACAAAATATATATATATATTATAAAAATAAAAATAAACACTATTGCAAAAACTATTTATAAGATAATCGTTATAGAGTCCTAATTAAATTTGTTTATAGTTACAAATTTCTAAACAAATTTGACAAATTTGATTAAAAAAGACATGAACTTGTACAGAAGAGGTAGAAGATTTGGAAATAAAATAAAATAAAATAGGGGACTAAGTGGAGACAAAGAAAGCTGACGTTTTAGGTGCCCAAATAATTATTCAATTAAACAAATGATTAAGCTAAGCTAAATCAGATGTGCAAAAAAACCTAGATAGCAAAATAAAGCAAAACTTGAAGGTAAAGCAAAACTTGTAGGATTGTTGTTAGATTTTGATGGTTGGGAGGCTCTTTAATACATCTCCACTTTCTTACAAAACCTGTACAATTTGATTTTCTATGAGTGTTTCCCTGACTTCAACAAAAATGAATAGAGAGAAAAAGGGGTTAGGAATTGAAATCCCTAAATTGACAACAACAAAAAAACCTAATTAAAGATGAAATCCTTAAATTGACAAAAAACCCTAATTAAAGACAATAGGAAAAGAGTTTATTCATAGATTAATTGAGAGATACCGAGAGAGAATGCTCTAATATGGAGGCTGGGTTGGAGATTGAAAACGTCGGCTCCCATGGTTGTGCCCTTGCAAGCTTTCTGTGAAATAGCTTGGATCTACGTTTGAGAGAGTGTATAGGTTTTGTGTTTGGTGAGTAATGTCGAAAGGAGAGGTGGCGTTTTGGTTTCAGAGTGAGGTTCTGCCTTGCGTTTTGGTTTCAGTGTGTTTTGGTTTCAGAATTATATCGGGAAAGAGTATTAGGTAGAGAAAGGAGAGTATATATATTTAATAAAAAGAAATAAATCAGATTTAAAAATTAAAAAAGAAATGCTAATGTGGAAAATTGTGAAGAGGTCAAAGCTTCGGTTTTATATATATATATTGATTAGTGCACTTCCTACCCAAAAAAAATGGTACTTGGAACTAGAAATGAATGCATTCACCTCCTGACATTTCAGAAGAGCCGTCTAGGGTTCTTATCTCCACTCTCCAATTGTATCTATCAATTCAAAAATAAAATAACCTATTAAGATTGAAAATGAGTTTTGAATTTTATTAGTTCATTTTTCCTGAAATTACTGAGTTATTTCCCCAATCTATATAGAATCTGTGAAACAATCCTAGTGTTCCTACTCACCCACCAAAGCTGTTTGTGACATTTGTTGTTGCCCCGACATTAGTTGATAACAAGATACAAGCCTATGGGTCACTTTCTGTTGTATCTATGTTTCCTTTATTCCATGCATCTCGTGTACTCAGGTTACATCCCAAATAATCTTGCGGTATGTTGTTTTTATGCACCCTCCAGATTTTATTACATTGACTAAAAAATTTAAAAAATATATATATATAGCAATCATTATGGACTAGATGCCAAAAGTTTGAAATATTATGGTATCTCTTAAAAAAAAAAGGAATATTAACCTTCCATTTACAGTCTCTATTATCATAAAAAATATATTTAAAATTTAAACCCTATCAAAAACAAGAGTTATGATTGAAGTAAAGAGTAAAATCAGAGATGAGGTATTTTTTCTTCTTTTGATAAATTGGAGATGAGGTCATTGATACAATACTATACACCAGAATTTTATATGCAAGTGTAAGATAATATGGTACGCGTTTCAGTGGTATAAGTTTATAGCTAAATCTTCAATGGGCAGGGTTTATTACACGCTGTTTGCAAGTGTAGACTGCCCAAAACAACTGTAAACGTGACTTTAAGTCACCTTTTCAGTAGTTTTGGCCAGCATGTAATATTTGCACACAGTGTGCAACAAGTTTTTCCCATCTTCAATAGGCCTCTCAGTGGCAATCCCCTTGAGAAAATTCTGCAATTAACTTTGCAACGGAGCTAGGCTTGTCAACATGAGGGAGATGACCACAATCTGGTATTAACCGCATAATTGCATCCTGGAGCTCACAGTGCAGCCTCTGCATCATATTTGCACCAGCAACTAGTAAAATGTACACATTATCCAAACTGTAATAAAGACATGTACTTATATAGGAATTCGTTGAGTTGCCTAAAGGAAAAAAGACCAGCGGGTTGCAAGTTGGTGTATACAGTTATTCAGTTAAGCACAAGGCAAATGGGTCCATAGAGAGGTACAATGCTAGACTAGTTGCAATGGGGTTCACACATGAATTCCATACGTATCCTTTTGCCATTAGCAGCCAATCTGAACTAGACACTGAATCAGCTGGAGGTAAAAAATGACTTCCTCTATGATGATTTAAAAAGGAGATGTACATGGATGTTCCTCCAAGTTTGACGAAACCCTCAACTCATGAAGGCATTCAGATTGAAGAAACCATATATAGTTTGAAACAATATCCCAGAGCATGGTTTTAACGGTTTAGCCAGGCCATGTGGGGTTACAAATACAGGCAGGCTCAAAGTGAACACACCTTGTTTATCAGGCACCCGCCTTAATATAAGGTTACTGCTACTATAGTTTATGTTGATGATATATTTGTAAAAGGTGATGCTCCTGAGGAAGTAAGAGGCTTGAAAGGACATTTAACTAGGGAAATTGAAATAAAGGACCTGGAGATTTGAAATACTTCCCAAGTAAAGAAGTAGGAAGGTCCAGACAAGGTATATTCATATCCCATGGAAATATGTCCTCTGATTGAGCAGAATCATAGATTGGATGAAGATCCTGAAGGTGTAGTCGTTGATAAAGGGAGATACCAACATTTAGTTAGAAGATGGATTTATTTTTCTCACACTCATCCAGATATTGCTTACTCTCTCAGTGTGGTTAGCCAGGTTAATGCATGCACCTCGGAGTTTCACATATGTATGTGGTTTACTGTATTCGCAGTTATTTAAAATCAGCTCCTAGTTGAGGATTACTCTTCTCTAATCATGATCACTTATCAGTAGAGTCCTATACAGATGCAAATTGGGCAGGCTCTAGTAAAGATAGACAATCCACCTCAAGATGTTGCACCTTTGTTGGAGGTAAGTTGGTCACTTGGAGTTGGAGAAGCAAAAAACATGCAGTTGTAGCCAAGTCCAGTGCAATTGCAAAGGCTGAGTTTCGTGCTATGACTCATGATATTTGCAAACTGAAATGAGTAAAGACGATGTTGAATGAGTTGGGATTTAATACACAGGAATCTGCGATTATATATCGACAACAAAGCTACTATTAATATTGCTCACAATCCTGTACAACATGATAGTGCTAAACATGTTGAAATTGACAGGCATTTCATTAAGGGGAAGCTAGATTATGGCATGATCATACCCATTTGTGAAAACAGGAGAGCCACTAGCAGTCATATTAACTAAAGAAATCTCACATAGAGATCTTCATACCATTTTGAGCAAGTTAGGCATGTGCAAGACCTATGCCCCAGCTTGGCGGGGAGTGTTGGAATATAAAGTCCGAATCCCATTCAATGTGTAATTTTCTTTCCTTTTGTCAGTAGGGCACATCTGTAATTTGCATAGTATTTAAAAATAATATAATCGGTGTTAGGGTTATTAAGAAACCTAATATGTTTTCTCTCAAAAATTTAACAATTTCTCCTTCCCAGAAGGTCAGAATAGGCTGAAAAATACCTTAAAACCCAACCCATGCACACATCTATTGCTAATAAAGGAGTGATTGTTGAAGAGAAAATGAAGAAATGGAAGAGAGAGAGAGAGAGAGAGTTAGCAGTAAAATAGAAAGAAATTTCTAAATTACGTCATTTGTAGGGCTTAATGGAAACCCATATAATGGAAGTGGGCGCAAGGACCATGTTGAACATAGAATGGAAGTTGGCCCGTGTATTTAAATATATTAGCCTAGCTGAAACATGTGCTTCTTAATCGCCAAAAAGAAGACAGAAATGCACTAGTAGCTTACTGATAACAATAGCAGCTGACAGATCACAGGGCATTGGTAGCCTATTGGTTTTTGTTAGAGATATATTAGCCCATTAGTATAAGCCCAAGCCTAATTCTACTTTGTGTGCAAGCTAAGTTTCCTATTTGTATTAGAAGTCTATTAGTTTAGGGTTTAGTCTACTATATATACACATGTTATGGTTCATTGTAACACAGGATTTGTTCTACACTCTAATATATTATTGATGTAGCCCTTTAGGGTTTCCTCCGTGGATGTAGGCCATTAGGCTGAACCACGTAATCCTCTTGTGTTATTATGTTCTATACTTTATGCTTCCGCTTTCGCATCAATGCTAATATTTAACATGGTATCAGAGTTGCCTTCCTATGGCCATGGTTTTCTGTCCTTACGGTGTATTAAGAGCAATCTTTGTCTTCCTCGGTGTTTCTTCGCTGCGTTCATCTTCTTTGGTTTTCCACTACTGCCGTCAAAATTCTCCGGTATAGTCATGTCACCGTTAGAAGTCGCATCAACACTGCAAGACCATTGCCATTCTCAAGCCACCGTCACAAAGCCAAACTTCATTCAAGAGATCTTTTCAACCTAATCAAATCTCAAAATTTCATCAAGTTTCCATCTTGAGTTTGAGAGGGAGTGTTAAAGATATATTAGCCCATTAGCATAAGCCCAAGTCTAATTCTACTTTGTGTGCAAGCTAAGTTTCCTATTTGTACTAGAAGTCTATTAGTTTAGGGTTTAGTCTACTACATATAAACATGTTATGGTTCATTGTAACACAGGATTTGTTCTACACTCTAATATATTATTGATGTAACCCTTTAGGGTTTCCTCCGTGGATGTAGGCCGTTAGGCTGAACCACGTAATCCTCTTATGTTATTGTATTCTATACTTTATGCTTCCGCTTCTGCATCAATGCTAATATTTAACAGTTTTAAAATGATAGGAAATCTTTAAGAGGCATTTCATTCCCTACATCAATTCTATTTTATGGCATAATCATTATTATTGAATAATGGCCTCATATGTAATAAAATAAATAAATAAAAACTAACCACCACTTGCTTGTAGTTGACTATCTGATCGCACTCGCCGCAAATGAGAAGTGATTTCTGCTTTACCTGAAAAATAAAATTATGGACATGATAAGACAGCTGTGTAGTTTTTTTGTTCCTGCAGTCTCATCACCTTGAATCGTTTCGAAGGAAAGCATCAACTTTCTATTCATGCTTTTACCAAAAATCTAGCTTTCTTTCTCTAGAATGTTTAGTTTGGTTCAGAATTAAATAAAGAAAAGAAGATGCCTGTATATTCTTAAGAAAAACATTACTAAGCAGTTCCTTTCCTGACCCTATATCTTTCCAAGAACAACTTGGAACATTTTCAACTGATGAAATTAATGGGAGCTGTTTATCGCCTGAGGGGCCTTAAGGAATCATATGCTACTTAATTAAGATGTGCATTTATTAAACTGGCCCAACCATACCTGATTTATTTGGGCAATAACATTGTAGCCCCCGCTACTCATAAAGTTGATGGTTGCATCTTCCCACCAAGGAAGCAGACAGTGTAAGCGTCCCACCTAGCTTGTAATTAATACAGGAATATCACCGCCATTTGATGGAAGATATAAAAATGAGCCAAGAGAAAATTTAATGTTACATTGGTCCCCAATTCTCATTAATGTCTGACCAACAAAAGAAAAAAGGGAATCTCATCACTGCCAGCTGAAAAAATATAATACTTACATTGGTCCAATCTAAGCTTGTGGCTAACGAAATGCCATTGAAGGCCAATATATTTGCATAAAGGCGTAATGGGATGCTTTTCAACAAATAAACCTGGCCCGTACAAATAAGAAGGTTACAGAGGGATAAGCTCTTTAATAATTTGATGATTGAATAAAGGTGTTGCCATTATAAAGCTATATAATATTCTGTAATGATGTGCTCAGTGTTCACAATAAATCAGGAAAACTGGTATGTTTATGGTACCATCAAACTAAAAAATAATGAGAAAGAAACAGAACACAAGCAATTAAATTGTTCATATGAAATCTAATAATTGTAGCTACATATCTTCTTTTGAACATGGTTTGTGTTTTCTGTTTTCTTGTTACTAAAATCATTCTTCTTTTGTGTTACGTTACCTATCAAAAAATAAAATCATTCTTCTTTTGTGATTTTTTTTTTTTATGCCAACTCCATCTACATGTTTACAATACTTGCAAGCTCCAAATACATTTTCTTAGGCAGTTCAGTTTGACTACATTGGAGACAAAACCATATATAAGAAAATTGCGTATAAATGCTTTCACATTTCAAGAGTGGTATGCAACCCTCTTACAGGAGAGAACAAACTTTCAAGTCGTCTTCCACATGTTTCATTTAAGAACACCATTCAGAAAAATAAATCAAGACTTCACTGAGAAAAAGGGCCATTACCCTTGGTGTCAACGGAGATAGGTTCTGCAAGTCTAATAAATTCAAGTGCAGACTGTAAAATTCCTTGGTTACAAATTTCAATGGACATATCTTGAAAAAGAAAAAAAGAGGGCTTAGAGACAACTAGATGATTGGAACTATGAAGGGATAAATGGTCTCTTTACTATGAAAACCATCAGAGTCACTGCCTGCAAGCCATGAATTTTAATATGTATGAGCAGATAACATATCATATGCATATAATCATCCTTGTAACTACAGAATGTGGTCTTCTAAAAATCAATCATCTTGATGAGCCAAAAAATGGAAGTCACTATGGAACACTGTCTTTTACAAAATTAGTATTGGATTTGGTGACTCACCCCAGCATATGCTACTGATCTAGGTAACCTGGCTAGTGCTCCTGTGCCTTCCGCATACACACTTGCATTAATCAAAACCAGCTTTTCTACCTTAAATTAGGGAAAGAATGTCTTAACTCATATGCACAGCCATTTTTGGCAAGGTAATGTAAATATTGAGTCAGACCAAAGCACAAATAGTAGCGAGAGCAAAAGCTAGAGTGTAAGAGCAGCAATTGCAAGGAAAAGAAATTTTAAACTTTAAATTGCTTCCATAGTCCATTTCAGCTAGAAATCTGTTTCTTTTTTTATCTTATATGTGTGAATATGCAAGTACATTAATAGGTGTTTATTCAAATTAAAATTAATTACATAAAATACAATCCAATTAAAAAGAGTTAAGGTTGTCAGAATCTTACTAAAAAGAGCTTGCTACTTCCCTAGTTTAGCAACTTAATAAAAAAATAAAAAAAAAATAGCAATGTAGCGATAGTGTGCAGACCCAAAGTTTTGGTCTGTAATTTGGAAGTAAGCCAGCTTTCAACTAACAACCTGCACAGCAGTGGTTGATCCAAGCTCAACCATTACACTGCCATTCCACATACTGGAGAGGAAATTTCCATCCCAAACTTTATGGACTTGATCATTGTTAATTACTGCAGAACTCAAAGGGAAAACTTTTTCAGATTTACTCAAGTCAACTAGAGCTTGTCATTCTGATTCTGGCTTCTTCCACAATGAATTTATATTTATTTTTAATTACCCATAACTTAAATTTCTCAAAGCGCCAAGGAAGTTTCTTTATTGGATAGTCTATGACAGTAGGTACCACCAAAAGATCCAAGAATGAAAACATATTAAGCCCAAAGAGATGGCACGACTCCTGCAGTGAAGGTCACTAGTTCAAATCTTCTCATCCCCTTCCCTTGGGGCCAAAGTCACTTGTCCCAAAAAGAAATATTGAATTGTGTGATATAACCTGTTTAGAGAGTTGAATGTCAAGACACTGAGAGGTCTAATAACAAGCGCAGTCGGAGGGATTTACTTACAGCTTCTGGATAATTGACAGCGAAGTCAATTGCAACAGCAGCACCAAGGCTCGGTCCAACTAGTATCATTGGCCTTTTGATGTAAGAGTTCCAAAGCTAGAATTTAAAAATGATTAAATTAATATGCTCTCAAGTACTGAAATGCAATTCCAAGGACCACCATCAATGGTGAAATTTCAATTCTGATAAGAATTAGTCAATGTAACAAATCCTCATTTTCAAACCATCAGAAATAATTTTCAAGCTGAAATACAAATCAAAAGACTCAAAGTCGAGAGCATACATATACAATACATATACAACAACATAGAGAATGCAGATAAAAAGATTTGCTACTGATGATACAGTCATACGGCAAAGCCAAGTGAAAGAAACGACATTTACAAAATCCAAGAGTAAAAAATTTAAATGACAATACCTGATAGAGGTGGTGACGCTTGGATGCCGCATCACATGGTGGAAGCCTTTCTAGTACAGGCAAGCATGAAAAAAGAAAGACTATTAAAGAGCATGCTATGACTTAAATCCAGAAGAAACAAGTGCAAAGGCAGGTGAATGAACCTAAATCAGAGAAGCCCCACCCAAGAACATCAATGGCCCAAACTTCCAAACCAGCCTCCTCAAGCAAGGGGTATGTGCACCTCCATTCTAAACAAGAACTAAAACAACACAAAACAATCATTACAGCAATAATAATAATAATAATTATAATAATAAACCAGCTAGGTTCAGCAGATGATATATGTTAAAGACAAGCGTGACTCGCATGTGATTTCAAACCTGTCAAAGCAATGGAGAAGAACCACTGGATTGGTCTCACTTTGTATAAGTGGTTTCACGCAACTACTCATTATACAACTTTCAGAGAATCCAACCTGCATTTATAACCGGCATGCCACAAAAGTCTCCGAATATGAAGCAGGCCAAGAGTCTTATTAAATAAAAGTCACAAAGTAAGTAATGTCACAAAATTGGAACCCAGTGAATGAGAAACATAATAAGTAGAGTTCCTATTGAATACCTCACTGTAATGTCATTCAAAGCTACAACTAATCAATTGAGGGAGAGAAAATATCAACTAGTTGAGCTACAAAGCTCTTGGAAATCTAGCCACGTTATATCACAAATTACTACCCGTGATTGACCAATCCTGAGAATTCCACCTCTCAAAAGGGATTAGATGAGAAGTACCACTGCTAAAAGAGCATTTGCAAGGCTACACTTAGGAGCTTTAAATAGACATGAAGGTAGATTCCACAGCAAGAAAATGATAGGGACACAACTACTCCGAAATTTTTCTTTTCGAAGTTTGCAAAAATGGTAAACCAATCACAACAAGTCACATATAATAAAGAGAGAAAATGAAATGTTTCAGTTGACTAGAGACTGTAAAAATACAAGTATTTTCATGGATTGTCATGACATTCAACTAATCATCTTAGTAAAAAAAAATCTTATGGTTGCTTTAGGACTTTAGGACAAAAACCCATCGTGACATGATAAATTAAATGAAAAAATTCATAATTTCTTAAAAGATTAAGTACAAATTTCTACAACTTGAGCCCCAATTAATTGCAGCCCAGGTGGCTCACAAGTAAAGTGAGAGTGTTAAATTAAATCAATAAACTTACCAACTCCTAATAGCTCATCTCCTTAAAGCATTTGTATCAATATGTATATAATAGGAAAAAAATTTTTGTCAAATATACAAATTTAATTTCTAAAATCACCCACATCAGTCAAATGTAAATTTATAAAATTGCTATAGTAATTATGTATATATAAACCATGTTATGTAATTTTGTATTTCATTATTTTTTTTTTTTCTCTCATCTCTTGTATCATAAACTTCCCCACTCTCTTTTTTCTCCCTCTCTCTCTCTCTCTCTCACTTTATGAAGATAATAATAAACAAAAAATGAAAAATGATTATTTAATAAAATAGTTGAATGCTCTAGTAGCTTACGCTTGCAAGAACATGTAATTTAACATGACAAAAATTGATAATCCACGCAACACCAAGAAAAACCCACTAATAACAAGATAAAAATTTGATCGCAAAACTACCATATTAATCCTGTAATGTAATGTAGTATAGAATTAAAAAAAAGAATACATACTTTAACGGGGAGCCTCTCAATCCGCTGAGCCAAGGAACGAGCAAATGGGTCTTTGATTTTCTCAACCTCCTTAGGAAGAAATGGTGGAAACCCACCATCAGAACCAGCTGTGCCTGCACCAGTTTTACATTTACCAGCAAAAACCCCGAAACGTCCACATTTTTTAGCTTGTGTCAGTGATGGTAGTGGTAGTGGTGGTGGCGGAGATCCCAACTTGAAAGCTAACATGTTTTAGCTAGAGCGCAAAGAGAGTAAAAATATACAATACTACTATTTCTGTAACTTTGTTTTGGGAGCAGGAGAAATGAATAGCAGACGGAGAAAATGAAATAGAAGGAAGACAGTCACTGTTTAAGTCTATCTTTGTTGAGTTTTTTGATGTCATCTTATGTACGATGAAACTGAAAAGCCGATTGGGTCGGCGACACATGACGTTTGTCTCAAACAGGACAAAAAGCTTAAGCAGCTCATGTTTTGGAAAACACACATGCATGCGTCGTTGGTGTGACATCTGGTCCGGTGAAATTGATTCAAAGTTAGAAACTGAAAACTAAAAGCTGAAAACACTGTAGAAAAATAATTTTTAAATATGTAAATAGTACTATGGGCTCATTTTTAATTAAAAATTTTGTAAAGTGAAATTTGTGGGTCTCGTAAATAATACACAGAAATCAACAAAATGTGACTACTGTTTATGCACAATTATATAAACAGTAATTTTTGTCCCCTAACTCGTGCAACAGCAAAAAAAGAGAAAAAAAAACAAAAAACACAAAAAACTCAAGACGTGAACGCTATAACTGTATCCAAACCAAGCTTTAATTTCAACCTTCTTCCTTTTCTTTTTTTTCTTTTTTTTATTTCCTTCACAATTGCGGATGGGTGGTCCCTCGTCATTAATTCCTTTCCATTTGCTTTGGACTGATCTGAAAAGAGGCAAGTACGGTATTACAGATTGCCAGCAGGACTTTGGGCCAACCGTTTGAATAATTGAATATGATTTTTGATTTTTTTTTTTTGGGTAAAAGATATTTGATGTTACACCTATACGTAAACCAAATGTGGAAATGAAAATTAAAGTCAACATAATCCATAAAAATTTTTATTTTTCTCGTATCAAATGAATTTTAGGGTTATTTCTTATGAATTCAGATGAAACCCCGGCAGATTTGAGGGTTTAGATTTAACTGAGTGTGCTTTTGGGTCTGTTAGGATACAGCTGAAAACTGAAAACTGAAAATACTGTAGCAAAATAATTTTTAAATATGTGAATAGTACCGTGAGACCCATTTTTAATGAGAAAGTGCATAAACAGTACGTGAACAGTAACTGCACAGTGTGAACAATAACTTTTGTTCCCTGAGCTGAAACACGTGCAGAAGAAAAAAAAAAAAAAAGGCTAAAATGTGTCCACGCCAAAACGTGGACGCAATAATTTTTATCCAAACAATTACTTTGACTCCAAATTAAAAAGTTAGCTTATTTTTACTACTATTTAGCTTATTTTCACTACTATTCATGAGGCCCATTACATTTTTTTGTACTATTTATAAGGCGTACTACATTTTTTTGTACTATTTATGAATCCTATAGTACTATTTTAACTAACTTTTACCTTTATTTATAGTACTTTCAGCAAAAGTTTTCAATTTTAATAAAATAAACAAATCTCAAATAGACCCTAAAAGAATATCTAAACTGTTTATGCTTTTCATTTTGCCCCATTTGGTAATAAGGTTAAGGATGCAAGGTACAGGTCAGAGGATGACTTCTAAACTGCTCAAAGCATTAATATTGGTGGAGTCATAAATTTAGAAGTATGGCTTCACAAAAAATAACTTTATCTATTTTACCTTCTCACTTTACAAAACACTCAACATCAATAGTTTTAGTTTAGTTTTTAACACAATAAAATAATATATCCACTATAATAAACAACCATCATTATAATAAATAATCTAACCTACATAGTGTAAACACGTGAATAAAAGTAGCTGTCAGGGTGAACACTTGAATAAAAGTAGCTGGCAGTGTGAACACCTGAAAGAAAAATAAAACACATAAATAATTTTTTTTTTTTTACCCTATGAGCTATAGTGCACAACCAAAAAATATTTGTGCACTTTAGCTGTGGAACTAAATTATTTGGCTTTGACTTCATCAATGTAGCCATATTTTTGTATTTGATGGTGCTAAAAATAACAATATAGCTTTTTAGCACCACCAATACTAATTCACAACATTCCCATCAATCTTGGTTTGAATATCAATCAAAATTGTATTAACAATTCGAATCACCTTCATATTTCATCTCATAATAAATAAGCTCATGGGTCACATTTTGGTAAGCACATTTCATCTTATAATATTCATTAAGATTAAGATTATAGATTTAATGAGAGTTACAAATTTTAATGGTTTTTTTTTATAGGAAAGAATTTCTTGATTCTTGATTTAGAGGACTTCTTTGAACATTGTAGACACTCAATTTTGCACCCATAATTTAATCAAAGAACTAGAATGATCATTCATATATCCAAAATTCATGATTGTATTACATGCATTAATTCATTCATTGCATACCATAAAAATGATCTTGAAGTTCCAACGGTCGCAACGATATGCCCAATTTCCAAATCGGACCGTTGGATTGAAATATATCGCATGATCAAGTTTGCATGGTCTACATGCATTTTGTTTGGGTGGAACCAACCATGCATTATTAATTTAAATTAATTCTGATTGACTAAGTAATTAAAATTAATTAAATAATTTTGTGATTGGCTAGTAGTTAGTGTTAAAAATAGGCTTGCTTGCATGGGAATAAAGTGGATAATTAGATAACAACAAAATTTTGGATAATCAATACTTTTTGGAGTGTTTATCTACAAGATAATCGTAAATTTGTGATTTATAACTATGTTTTATGTTGGCTTTATTCCATAACAAAAAGTGTTATAATTGCATTAATTTTGTTCCTTGTATTTCAGGGGATTTTATTGTATTGGATTTAGTACTAAGTTGGTGAAGAATCAAGCATGAATTGAAGAATCAGTGCAGTTTCAGGACTAGCTCGCAAGAAGTTCGCGAGAAGAGTAACCCGTGAAAAGGCCATGTGAGAAGCACATGCTGGAAGCTGAAGAGTCATGCCAGACTGTCAGTTTTGCGAGTGTTTAGCGAGAAAGGCCAACCCGTGAGGTACCCGCAAAACTCTTTGCCTCGAGGATTTTGAGTGTGACTTTCTTACCCTTCACCCATACTATATATACCCTCATTACCCACAAAAGCAAGATATGCTATTCAAAGAAAAAAAAACCCTAGATAGGTTTTCTACAACACACACACCCATCTTTTAGAGAGAGAGCTACTCATCCTTAGTAAGAAATCATTGTAGCATCTTCTCCTTCCCTCTCCCATTATCATACTTTGAGAGGAGATTTGTACCCAAACACAACCCACACCTATTCAAAGTGTAGAGAGTGTTTTGGAGCTTGGGAAGCTGTGGGGACTTGTCAAAAGAAGTCGGTAAGGCTTGGTGGATGCAATCAGGTGTATTGCGAGATCCGAAAAGTTAGAGAAGACATGACTCCGAGAAGTCCGTTGGTAGCAAGAGCTTGGAAGGCTTAAGTACATGAGATAGACTAGGCTTGGAGGCTTTTTGTTATTCATGTACTCCAACTTTATTCTCTAGTGGATCGATTTCAACTTAGAGGGTCACAGAGAGATTTTTCGCTAAGTTCTTCGGTTTCCTCTTCTATAACACGTTTCGGTATTATCTTGTATTTGCATCTCTCTTCCCTTACTCTTGTACTTTACTTTTATTGTTCATGTGTATGAACTAGAGTAGATCCGATGATTGCCCTTTATTTACTCTTGTTCCGCACTTAAATAAGTTAGAGTAAAAGCAATCTAGCCGTAATTTAATTTTTAGGGTCTAAACAAACTCTGGTTTTCATAGCACTTTATTTTAGTACTCTATGGTTTTAGTATTTTGTTTTTAAAGTACTTGGATACTTTGTGTTATGGATACTTGGATATTTTAGTTATTTAGACTATGTTTTTATGTAGCCTTACTTATGTAGTTTAGTACTTTTAGTTAATGTCTTGCATTTTCTTTAGTACTCTTGTTTTGTACCCTTGTTGGATCTTGTATCCTTGATGCAATTTAAACCTAATGCTTCTTGCTTTAGTGTTCTTGCATCGGTTGAGTATTGGACATGCAAATGATACTTTGCATTGAGCTTATTTGCTTGCATGTTCGGATGTTCATTCACCGTGTGAATGTTCATTGTAGTAACTATTTTATAGTGATTGTTCTTGTATGGTCAAGTTATGCTTCATTATCATTTTCATACTTGCTTGATCGTATTGTGCTTACTCCATATGCATTCCAAGTTTTCCACTTACAATGAACTTAATGAATGCATTTTGTGATATTGTTTTCAGGAGACTTCTTCATATGGTT
Organism: Castanea sativa; assembly: GCF_040712315.1. NCBI lineage: Eukaryota > Viridiplantae > Streptophyta > Magnoliopsida > Fagales > Fagaceae > Castanea > Castanea sativa. Next base: position 60,318,311 of record NC_134013.1, on the reverse strand, counting down.
CAAGAGCTTCATAGATCTAGAATTAAGTGTGAGTGAATTTTGACAACTGTTCCCAACTCACACTTTTAAGTCTAGAGTCCTTTTTGGAGTTTTGTCACGGAATAGTCAAAGAGGGAGATTGTAAAGTTGAATTTATTCAATTATGTGTTGGTTTTATTCTGTATCAAATTTACTTATAATTCAGCATTTAGAAACCCTGAATTTAGGTGGGAATAGTGTAAGGGTTGTGTGTGAGAGAGTGTAAAAATTTGATCAAGAGTGTGCAACAAGAAGGTGACTCGCGACTGGACTCATGAGTGGTGACTCGCCAAATGAAGCACACGTGTGATGCATGCAAGAAGATGAAGAGTCAAGCCAGTTGGATCACTACAGGAAAAAAGTACGGTCTGGCTTAGTTTGGTAACTGGTAACTAGAACTCGTGACTCATCCTAGTTGCGAAGTGACTTACTAGTGCACCCTGTTTTGCTGAAAATTGACTTTTCACATTCCATCTCATACCTTACTATAAATACCCTTATACCCACGAAACGTAAAGAGCTTCTAGAGAGAAACCCTAGAGAAAAACAATATTGATTCATCTACAATCTTATACATTTAATTCTCCAAATTCCTCTACTCTCACCATCTCCATTATCATACCCATGAGAGGATTATAAACCAAATCCTTAACTCACCAAATTTAGAGTTGTGAGAAGGTTCTTAGTGTTTAGGAAGCAGTTTAAGGGAGAACCAATTCATATTGGTTGATGCAATAGGCTAATTACGGGATTCGGGAAGGTAGAGAAGACACGGTTCAGCGAAACCTTGTTAGAGCAAGAAGCTTGGAGGGCTTAGGTGCATTGGATATATTAGGCTTGGAGGGTCTATTGCTATTCATGTATTCTAATTGATTTTTTAATAGATCATTTACTGCTTGGAAGGTGGTAGAGAGATTTTTCGCTGAGTTCTTCGGTTTCCTCTTCGATAACACGTGTCGGTGTTATCTTGTGTTTACATCTCTCTTTCCCTTACTCTTAGCTTTTGATTTCTGCTGATTGTGAGTAATTAATGGCTTAGAGTAGTTTGCTAATTTTGGTATTGCTTTTATTTCATATTTCGCACATATATTGTTTGAATATAAGCTTGTATTGGAAAATTTATTTTTTGGGATCTAAACATTCACAAGTGTTTTATACACTAAGTGAGTTTTCAGTATTATTTTGCATAGACTGTAACTAGAACTCAAAGTCTTGTAAGATTCAATTTACCAAGATTGTATTTATTTTTATTCAATCAATGACAATGAAGCATTTTGATCATGTAATTTTGTATTTTTTTTTTTTTTTGTAAAAAAAATAAATAAATAAGTGGCGACTCCACACCACTTACCCAAAAAGAGAGGTGCCCTTAAAAGCACCCAAATCTCTTTTTTGAGAGCACCCAGGTTTGCGGTCTCTCACAAACATATTAATATTTTTAGAAAGACATTAATTTGATTTAGAGGACTTCTTTGAACATTTTGATATTTTTGGAAAGACATATTAATTTCATCGTGCATGCGCACTTCTCAAATTGTTTTAGATTTGTGGGAACAAATATAATTTTAAAAAAAAAATATAAAATCCCCTTGTGATTTTCCAATAAAGCATAGAACATTATTAAAGTTTTGAGTGGAACAATTAGCCTCCTAAAGTTGTATGGCACTGTTCTACATGTAAACCGATAATTTTATACTACTTAACCCTTAGGGATGTTTTAAGTATAACACTTACTCCTTGGGGTTTTTAATGTAACACAAAACCCTCATTTGTTATATGTGAAAGTAATATATATTGTACAATGTACACGTGTCATAACATGAGAAACTCATTGTTTGTTTTGCAAATATTTAAGAGAAATGTAATGTTCATAATATTCTCACAACATTTTTATAACAAATATTAAGGGGTAGATTATTATTTGTTGTTACTAGTAGGCCAAAAAGTAGGTTTTTTGTGTGTGTGTGTGTGTGTGTGTAGCGAGGAGTTTAAATTAGAACTAGTAACCATAGTTATTATACCTAGCTCGAACATTAACTTGATCTACAAGTCAGGTTATCAGTCGAGCAGTAGGCTTAAATAAAAAAATTTAAAATATATATACATATATAAAAATAAGTTTGAGAAATCATAACATAAATCTATGAATTAAAACAAATAGACATATGCCTAAATTAAACTGGTAGTTGTAATTCAAAATCAAGGTTTCATAATAAACAGAGTAATCTTTTAATAGGATGAGAGTCTTGGAAATATGTAAACAAACAAAGAAGTGCATTTAAAAAAAAATCTGTAGGTTTTCTTTTCTTTAAATTACCATATCATAATATATTAAATAGTAAAGAAGTTACTAAGAGCATTCACATCAAACGTGTTAAAAAATATAGCATTTAACATCTCAAAAAGCCACTTTATTACTTTTAACAACCCACTTTTAAATACACCCAACATCAAATATTTTATTTCAACACATAACACATCAAAATAATATCTACAAATCAATAAAATAATCTACCAAAACAATAAAATAATTCATCAGAACAAAACACAGCAACGGTCATAAGAGCAGACCCACAACCCAATGCCACCTGATCAACCCACACCCACAACCCAACGCAACCCTAAACAACCCACACTCACAAACCGAAGCCACCCCAATCAACCCACCAAAACCACCCAAATTCAAATCACAAAACCCAGCCACACTCGTTGAACCACCATAACCCAGCCATCCCAATCAACAATAGAGACCCACACCCACAATTAGCAGACCACTGAATCAACCCACACCTACAACCCAAAGCAACCCCAATCAACCCACCAAAACTACACAAAATCAAATCACAAAACCCACCCAAACCCAATTACACTTGCCGAACCATCGCAACCCAACCACCCTGATCAACAGCAGAGACCCATGAACCACAAAATCAACCCACCAAAACTACACAAAATCAAATCACAAAACCCACCCAAACCCAGTTACACTTGCCGAACCATCGCAACCCAGCCACCCTGATCAACAGCAGAGACCCATGAACCACAAAATCGACCTCATGCTCGGCGCCTTCCTCATGAGGCGAGATTACAAAGAGGCTGGTGAGAGACATATTAGAAGCCATAGAGAGAGAGACAAAGAGGCCGGTGAAAAAGAAAAAGAAAAAAAAGAAAAGAAAAGAGAGAAGAAAAGAGAAAAAGAGATGGTGAAAGAAAAGAGAGAAGGAAAGAGAAAGAGGATGAGAGAGAAATTCTTATTTTAATTGAAGTGGGTAATTTTTTTTTCTTTAAAGATTTGAGCTGTAGTAGAATTTCAAGGATAACATTCTACTATAGCTCAGATGTTAAAACTTTTTAAGTATAGCACCCTTAATGTAGTGTGTTTTTTTGAAATGAGATGCTAAAAAATAGCATTTCTAACAAATAGCATGTTTAATGTGAATGCTCTAAAGTGGACTTATAGATGTAATATATATTCTATATATACTATAAAACCAAAACATTTGACTTTTTGTTGATTTCTTTAGAGTTCGCCACGTAGATTTTGGAGCTCTCATAATTTTCCACGTCATTATATATTATCATTATTATTTTTAAAAATTTGCTTTTTTATTTGGGTTCTTGCCCAATAAATATACAAACCTTAAACTGTTAAATGTAAGGGGACTCTGTAGTCAAATTTTCTTTTCTTTAACGATAGACTTCACTCTTTTTCCCTTGTTCAACAAAATTTGAATTATGTTTCCACAAACCCTAAACCTAACGCACAAGGGTCCTCCTTTAACATTGTTTCAACAAGAGATATCCAATTTCACTCTTTCACCGTCAAATATTTGCAACCACCCATGCTTCCTTCCTATGGACACCAAATAAAGGAAGTAAGAGAAGTAATTTCCAAGTTCCAAAATGTGAGGTGGCATGTTGTATAAGTTAATAGAAACAAAGGAGCAAAATAGATGGCAACATATGCATTACCTATTGAATTAGAGCACATGTGGCAAAGGGAACTTCCTCCCATTCTTAGCAATACTTTGTAAGACACTTTTATTATCAATAAACTTATTTCTATGATTTCCCTTGCATGGTTATATGTTGTTATAGTGAACTTTTTTTTTTTTTATACAACTTATTGAATAGTGATTAAATATTTAGAAAAATATATTATATCAGTTACTATTGTATTATAATTCTTAAGTAGTATAACTGCTGATTTTCATATAAATATTTTGTGTGGTCTTTGGTGAATATAAATTTGAATTTGTAGAGAAGTGAAATCAAATTAATTAAGATCATTTGGTGTCAAAGCATATGTGATAGTGATTGATGGTACATGAATGCATTCATAGTTTCTTCTAGCATTATTCTTGAGAAATCAAAAGCACAAGTTAAACATTTATGCAAAGATTTGAAGTTACAAAATTAGGTAAGGTTGATAGTGCAATAGGATTTTCAAAATATGTAGTCATGTTAAACTTTGTCCTATAATAGATTTTCAAACTATTACAATAGAAACAATTGTCAATAGCAAAAACAAATTAATAAAAATATTTTTTAAAACTCATTTTTAATAGTTTTCCGTGCATTGCACAATTTAGCAACTAAATTTACAAATTTCACAATCCCAACTAGGTTATAGAAATCCATTCGGGTTACATGGGTTGTCACAAACCCGCCATGGTTGACAGGGTTTGACAAGGTCTTATGCAAAAACAATCCATTAAAACACCTAGATTGTTTTGGGTATCGGGTTAGTCCAAATTTAATAACTACTAACAACTTAGCATCTATAATTTGTTATGAAAAATATTGTAGATATAACATTTCTTCATATCTAATGGTTTACAGTTTACACACATAAAACAATACAAAAGGAGTCAAGTTTTATATTTAGAATTTTAAAATTTCATACCCGTAATGTGTTATAGAGAAAGCATATAGGTTTGGTGTATTTTCTTTTTTCTTTTCATTATTTATGTTTCACCAAATGCAAGAAATACAGTGTTTTAGCCAAATAAAACAAAACAAAAAGTCAAAAACTAGGGAAATTAAAATCTGTGTTTCACAATAGACAGAAAGGGCATTTGGTCTAGTGGTATGATTCTCGCTTAGGGTGCGAGAGGTCCCGAGTTCAATTCTCGGAATGCCCCTATATATTTTTCTTTTATGCTCTGTCTGTCTATACCCTGTTACGACGCCACTCTTTAGTCAAAACAATGAGTTATTACGACACTAATTCCGATTGTCCTCTCTCATTTCCAACTTGGTCTGCCTTATTGTTTTTTTATTTTTATTTTAATGATTGGCCTATATTATATTTGTCCTGTGATTTGGTGTTAATTTTATTTAATATTTTTTTTGGGTGGGCTTTGACTCCATTTCTTGACCACAGAAAGTGAGTATTTTTAAGACCATCAACTTTTTTTTTTTTTTTGACTGAAAAAGGTAGAAGACGAACTTGAGAGTTGAGATAATCAGATAAACAATAAGGGTAGTATTTGAAATAACGGTAAAAATATTATTTCAATGGCAATTTTCACTTAATAATGGTTTTTTAAAATATATTTTGTTAAATAAAAATGTTTTAAAAGTATTTGAGATATATATATATATATATATATATATTTCTAAATAAAACTCAATCGATGAGATTCAAAAGATGCTATTTTCCAAAATAATTTTCTTTAAATAAACTAAAATAAGTTTCAAATATTTATATGTTGTTAAATATATGTATTTACTATAAATATTAACAAAAATGGCCTTTTAAGTAAATATGACAGTCCTATAAAAAAAACATATGATAGTCAAAAATAAATTTTCTAAGTAAATTAATATAATTTTCAAACATTACAACTATGTCAAATATTTAAATTATGTAACAAGAATTAATAGTGTGCATAACATCCTAATATTAACTATTTATATACAATTATTATTATTGATATAAAATTATATATATATAATTAGATATAAATTTTGAAAATATAACCGTTAAATTGCATGTTATTTTATATATTTCATTCTTGCAAAATTAAAAAAAAAATCAAAGATTAATAATTAAAGATTTAAATTTAAAGTTTTTATGATCTAAATTTATAAATAAAAAATAAATTTATTAATCAAATAATAAATAACATCTAATTTAAATAAAATTTAACTTACACCTTAAAAAATAAGAACAAAAAATTAAATTTTCAAAATTCACCATCACTCAAAATAAGTTTTCAAAGCATATTTACAAATTAAATTCACGTGACTCGTATACGTGGCGCTAATTCATTGGCTACCACAACTTCTTAAAAAAAAAAAAAAGGAAAAAGAAAAAGAAAAATCAGCAGTCACCAGCACCGCAGCCAAACCCCCCATTCGCATTACCAATTCTCCCCATCACCGATTCACACAAGAAAATAAACAAAAACAAAAACAAAAAACATTTATTTTTCTTAAAAGAAAAATGACAGAGGAGAGTGGCGCTAAGGTTTCTTCATCCGAGGATGTCTCACAAACAAGGCAGAGGTTTGAGTTTCTGTACTCTTCAATTCAATAATCTATTCTTTAAATTTTGTTTGCATATTATTTATTCTCGTACTCATTGTTTTATGGATTTGGGTTCTCTTTGTTTTGGAGGGAGATAGTTTTTTTTTTTAGGGATTTGGGGTCTTTACGTTTATGTATGAAATTGTTGGTTTTTTTTTTTGAATGAGGGATTGAGGGATATCTGGGTTTTCGTTGGTTTTTGGATTTACAATGGAATGTGATTATGAAATAACTAAGAAAATTACATTTTTTATGGCATAATTCGAGGGCATATTATGATTTTCTTGCTTAAGAGACTATGGTTATTAGTTTGCAATTGAGGCAAATAATAGTTTTGTAATAAACTGTGTGTTTTGTTTAGTTCTGCTTAAGAGGAAAAAGGAAGTTGTTGAATTGAAATGTTTCAAATTCGCATGATTTTCGACACTAGAAAATATTTTCCTTTCCCGAAAATATTTTCCCCTGAAATTATTTTCCACTCGAAAAATATTTTACACTAAAATTTTCCTTTCCCGAAAATATTTTCTCCTGAAATTATTTTCCACTCGAAAAATATTTTACACTAAAACAAACACAGCCTTAATGGGCTCGGAAACCAATTTCGATATAGGTTTTTTATTTTATTTTTTATAAGGAATTCAACACAAAAATAGCGTTTTTGATGTGATCTTGAAGGGTCCTTGAATAGGGTTTGATGTTTTAAGGTTTAGGTAGAGTAAGTAACAAGAAGATTGGATCTTGAATGAGTTTGATGGTTCTCTTTTTTGTTAAAACAATGAATAGAACAAGAAACAAAGAAAGATAAGCTCTAGGCAATCCCACTAGGTTTCCCAAGCAATCACACTTAGGAAGGAGAAGGCAATCACACCCACTAGAATTTTATTAAATTCAAATTTTCTATTTCTTTTAATGAATGCATAAAAGACTCCTGTGTACACTAATTGCCACTACTGCTCCTAGAAGGATTAGGACTCCTAATTAACCTTTTCCTTAGAAAGACAGCCCTAATAATAAAGAAAAGTAATTGAGAACTGTTAGAATATTGGTTACATTCATAATTTCTTAACAACTTGAGTTTTTGGAATAATTGGTAATTTATCTTAGCATCAAAACATGTGGCCTTGAGTTTGAAACCTTTCTTCAATCTACCTCCCATTTAAAAAGTGAAAAATCTCATGTGTTGGGCACTATCTATTAGGGTGGAGTTTGGACCCACACATGGGGGAGAATCTTAGAATAATGGTTAAATGATTAAATTAATAGTTTCCAAATATGAGCTATAGTTCAATTGGTACTTCCTCCTCCCATAATAATGGGATAGAGGGTGAGGGTGTCGGTTCAAGACCCATTGGTTGCGTGTAGAACTTATTTTTTGAAAAAAAGAAATCCTTTCCTAATAACTTAAGTTTTTGGAACAAGTGGTATTTTATCAAGAACTTTTATACCAAATACCAAATGGACCTAAAACATAAAAGGAGACTCATAGGTCTAGTAAAACCTGTCACAGCCCATTTTAGAAAATCTAGAAATTAACAAACTACTTTTATTTTGGTAAAACTTTATTAAAACAACAAATTTCTAAGCTAAAGAAACATAATACTAATACTCAATAATAAAATCGCTCATGAAGGCTGCCAAGAAGGCCCCACAATCGAAGCTAGACCAAAATTCTTGAATTTTTTGGTATTTAATCTTGATTTTCCCTGAAGTCCTTACCATCTGCATAAGCTTTTGAGATTGAAAATTCAGATATGGAAAGATGTACATAAATTCTGTCATTTTAAAGCGTATTAATCATGAAAGTCTAGATATGATTCACGTTTTTTTTACCATACAGCTGCTACTGTTATTACCTTATGGCACTGTCACAAATCAATTTAAATATATATTTCATTTTGGCTAGATTACTATTCCGTTTAGTGGAATCGATATTTGTGCTTTGCCAGTACCTAGTTATGATAAGCACTGCAATATTTTGCAATATTTAACTTTTAGTCAGTGTTGCAGGAAGAAGAGAAAGTGGGATCAACCTGCAGAGTCCTTTGTTTCAGCTGGTGTAGCATTATCTGGGGTCCTACCACTTGGCAACATAGCCCTTGGTGGGATTGCACTTCCTGGTGTAACTCCAGTCTCTAGTGCCCTTTTAATGAATCCTCTTGTGGCTAGCTGTGCAACCATACCACAGGTGTTTCAGGCATCATCTATACAGCAACACACTGCCACCATTGTCCCTAAAGTAAGTCAATTGAGATACCTTATCTGGGTCTGTATTGATTTCTGATGGCTTCAGCAGGTTTATGTTGGTTGAACTTTGCTGCAGTATTTGTCATTGTGGTATACTTTACAATTGGAGTTATATTCAAGCTTCAACCAAACTGTATTTGGGAAACAATTTTGTTTCTCTTCTAGAGACAAACTCAAATTACACACACCCACATATATTTTATATATACTATTTTTTAATATCAAATATTTGGGGTGCAGCTGTGGATGAAAGCAATGTGATGCCCTAATTTGATTAATTGTGTTATGTGTGTGCGCGTGTGATGAGTCCCACATCGGGTATTTACTGGGTAAATCTGGGCTTTATTAACAACTACAAGAAGTCTCAATTATGACTAGTCCTTTTGAGATACAGCGCAAATGTGGCTAACGCTTTTCCTTGGGTCGTTACATATGGTATCAGAGCCGGCCTGGTAACCTCATGTGGACTCGGAGTCACTACCCCACAAAGTGGACCCTAACGAGGACGTTAGGGATTTAAGTGGGGGAGATTGTGATGCCCCAATTTAATTGATTGTGTGATGTGTGTGGATGTGTGATGAGTCTCATATTGGGTATTTACTAGGTAGATCTGGGCTTTATTAACAACTACAAGGAACTTCAATTGTGATTAGTCCTTTTAAGGTATAGCGCAGATGTGGCTAACGCTTTTTCTTGGGTCGTTACATATGATATTAGAGTCAGCCCGGTAACCTCGTGTGGGCTCGGAGACACTACCCCACAAAGTGGGCCTAACGAGGACGTTAGAGATTTAAGTGGGGGAGATTGTGATGCCCCGATTTGATTGATTGTGTAATGTGTGTGGGTGTGTAATGAGTCTCATATCGGGTATTTACTGGGTAGATATGGACTTTATTAACAACTACAAGGAGCCTCAATTGTGATTAATCCTTTTGAGGTATAGTGCAAATGTGGCTAGTGCTTTTCCTTGGGTCGTTACATGCAATCTCATTGAAATTCTTATGTATGTATATAAATGCTTTAATAACATGAAGTGATTTGCCATGCCAAATGCAAGCAGACTTTATTTTGGTTTGGCAATAAATAAAAGTGATTATTTATATAAGAACATTTTGAAATCATCACTTTGGTAATATTAGGATATTATTTTTATTTTTTAAATTCAAGTTGCTCTGATTTCCCATAAAATATAATTGAAGGGTTATGCACAATATTGTGTAAGACAGAATGATGTGTTGGTTCCTTTGTCAAATTTGGAGACCATTTATTCATGTTTTCTACATCTATTTCAATTATCCTTTTGTTTGTACAATGTTTAATACGATTTGTCACTTGGGATTTTTCTCTGTGTTAGTTTGAATATATTTTATTTTCTGTTTGCTGTCACAACTTACTGCCCAGCTTTCAGATGTATTTAAGTCCTTCAATAAAAATGTTGTCTTTTGTTGCATTAGTTTGAGCTCCTTCAATAAAAATGTTGTCTTTGTTTGACAGTTTGAGTCCATTAGTTTGTTTTATCAGCGGGGCTGAAGTATCTTTACTTCACTTGAAACTCTGCTTCCTTAGATCTTTGTTTGATTGGTTGAGGATGTTTATTGTTCTCCTCCTTGAAACTCTGCTTCCTTAAATGTAGGTCTTAATTTGTTGCACTGCCTTGTACCCGGGCTTTGTCCTCTATATTTTTAATAAAATATTATATATATATATATATATATATATATATATATAATTAGTTTCATATTGGCAAGGATAAATATAGTGTTGTATCTTTTTAAAGAATGCTATGCATGCACTGTGCACATAAAAGAATGGAATACTATGGTGTAGCTGGTTGAAAACGATGATTCCATGTAAGGGACATACAAATAATATTTTGGCTATGTGAAATATTAATTCCTGTTACATATAGTGCCACTGGTCTGTAATTATGATTGTGAATGTTGAACTATAGTTTACTGAAGATTTCTACTCATTATCGTTTCTTTTATATTTCTTCCTTAGTCATCTGTTGTTTATTTTGAATGTTCATCTGTTACTCATTTCTCCTTTGATTTTTACGAATGAAAATAGCTAAAGATTCAAGATGAGTTAATAGCCCGAGAAATTGTAATAAATGATGCTGAGTCTTCCGTTCGTTACAAGCTCACAAAACGGCAGACGCAGGAGGAGGTGAATCTTAATTTTCAAGTTTGCATGACTGGATAATTTGTTTATTATTATTTTTAATTTAGTTGAAAACTTTTTTTTTTTTTTTAATTTTATTTTTCTATGGGGTTGACCAACTTAGTTTACTTGCAGATTCAAAAGTGCACAGGTGCTGTGGTTATAACTAGGTTTGTAGTTCTTCAAAGGAATTTCTATGGGAGCCTCTTCAATGGGGTTTTTGGCCATCATGAATGTAATGCAGAATCTGATTTCCTGTTTCAGGGGTAAGTACCGTCCACCAAATGCACCGCCTGATGGGGAAAAGCCATTATATCTTCATATCTCTGCTGGAGCTCACGTAAGTGTGATTTATGCTGTGCACAATTATGTAAGAATAGTTGGTTCATTTTGATGTTGTATCTGTTTGAATACTCAGATAGTTATAACATGCACAGATGGTTAAATGAACTGTTGATGGTTCTACAGAAAAACATGGCTAGCGTAGATTCAAAAGAAGAAATTTGATCTACAATAAATGTTTTACATAATACAGGAACCAAATAACTTAAGTACTTTATAAATTGAAACTGAAATAAACCAGAATATTTGTCCCATTGGTTATATTCTCATGAGCCAGTTAAACTTACTTCTCCTTTGTATAAACCTTGATATATGAGCCATATTGATAAAGATAAATGCCTTTGGTTTCCTTGTATTGCCCGATTGCCTCTGCAGTTAAAAGACACAGCTGAACGGATACTAGCAGTTGATCGTGCTGCTGCCATGGTTGAAGAAATGCTGAAGCAAGGTCAGAGTTTGCAGCCAGCTTCTTCCACTTTTCATCTGGCTATAAGCAATGGAGTGAAGGTAGGGATGTGCTGCATTGCAAGCATTTTTGTGTTAAGGCTTAATAAGGATTACAACACATGAATTTTCTAATTGATTATTGGTTACTCAGGCACTGAGCACAAGTGTGTTTTTGGGCTTTGAACCAGACCCATCATTGAACATTGCTGCTCGTATATGTGGACCAAATGTAAGATATTGTTTTCCTTCCCATCTCCCCTCCCTTTTGCTTTGTTTTCTTTTGTTTTTTCCAACTTGACCATGGAAATGTAGTTCTCTATGGTTAGTTTGTGTGTGTGTGTGTGTGCATGCCTGAGTGCCTCTCTTTGTGCATAGAGCAAGTCAGTTCTATCTCTCCTAAAATTTTTATAGAGAACTGGTTTTGAGGTTAGATTTAAACTTAGCACATTGCTTTTGTGTAATATTATGTTCTGATCCAATTTATTCTTTCCTGATTAATTTTCCTTTTTTTTTTTTTTACATTTCTGGTAAATGTTGTTCTCTTTTGTTTTGTTATTTTGAACTTTGTTTTACACATTGATGAGGATGAGGGATTCTAATGTTTTAGCTTTCTCTGACATCTCCATACAATTGGGAGAGATTGTTTTTTGTGCTGGTGGCTGTTCGGTTTTGTACATGCAGGACCAGTATATAAATCACATTATGAATGAAACAGGAGCAACTGTCTTACTAAGAGGACGTGGTTCGGGAAACATTGAAAGCTCACATGGAGAAGGTACAAGCTTGTTGTATGAAATATGATCTTTCTACAGGCCTTTTGATTGTCTAACTCTTATAATGCTGGCAGAAGGACAGCAACCACTGCATTTAGTTTTGTCAAGCAATAATCCAAAAAGTCTTGAAGATGCTAAGCGTTTGGCTGAAAATTTGTTAGATACAATCAGTGTAGAGTGTGGTGCTTCCAGGTAATTGGATTAAGCTAGGTGTAAATTATTCTATGCATTGTATGGGTTTAGTAGGTATGGGGTTATACAGTTCCTTCCTTTTTTTTTATCACCATCTTCTATGCTGTTGTATTTTATTTTGTTGTGTAGAAACTTCTATGTTCAATATGTTACTAATACAAACCATTTATTTCACCTGCTTAAGTTTTAACTTCAGTTTTTTTGTGGTAATCTAAAGAGTTCGGCATTGCATCAGCTGTGGTCTTTGCATGAATATCTAATTCTATCAAACAGTTCTTGATAACACCATTTGTTTTGCACTGTAGTTTGTTATTTCTATTGGAAAATAACCTGTGGTTCCAACTCTTTAGGGTTTCATCATGTAAGGTTTATAGTGCTGTTCAACCCCCACAGCAGGTTTATAGTGCCGTTCCTCCTCCACAGCAGTTATTGGCTGGAGTTCAGAGTTCTGGGAATGAACTAAAAGTAAATACAAGTTCCGCTCCTGGTTTGACATCTGCAACTATGGGCTCTACACCATCACCCCTGGTCTCCTCAGTTGGAGTCCCTGGGATCCCTCCTGGTTTTCCTCAAGCACTAGTAACACAATCTGGAGGATATTTGAACAGTGTGCAGTCTCAAGGAAATGTAATTGGCTATCCCCAGCCTTTAGTATCTAGTGGAACAAGTTACAATGGATATGGTGGGATATATCCTCAAGCCACACCGTTACAACAAGTTGCCTTGGCTCTTAGGCAGTTGCCTTCTCCTGTCACTTCTACAATTGCTCCTACAACTTCAGTACCAAGAAAAGAACCAAAGTTGAGTGGTATCTCAGATCCTGAGACAGAGAAACGGCCTCCACTGAAGCGGAAGTTTCAGGAACTACCAACTGGCTCAAAGTTCCCAGCAAAAACCCATCAGGTAATGGTGCAGTATCCCAGCTAGATTTTTCCAAATATGGCTGAGGAATAATCTTACAAATCTTGTTTGGATTTTGATCACCTTAAATGGGAAAGTAAAAGAAGCTAAAATAAAGGACATTCCTTGGGTGAATCTAAGTTTATAGATTTCTTTGTTAATAAACTTTGGCTGTGAATTTAGTGAGTGTAACAAAATGAGCAAATAAGGTTATAAAATATGTTGCGAAGTCCACAATCTTGGCTTTCCAGATTGTGATAAGAAATCATTTTATGAAAGCTTTTGCGGCTTTCTTAAGGTATAACGGGAGGTTTGCAATTGGTTGCCTGAAATACTGTCTGTTAAATTTTAAGATTGTTTTGTTTCTTGCTTTAAAGTGTAGTACCAGAATAGTGTAGAAAGGTAAGTTAGATTTCTATTGTTTAGATTTGATAAATGACATTGGGAGGACATGTTGAGAGGTAATAAGCCCAGGATAAGATTTGGGAACATTATGCTTGGTTTGGAGTTTCTTTCTCATCATTTTAGCCCTTTGAATGGAATACCACACTATTGTACAAACAGTGTACAATAGTGTGGTATTGTACAACAGTCTACCTATAAAAAAAAAACTATTGTACAAACAGTGTGCTGGACAAACTCATCTTCCTGCCCCATTTTGGGATGGTGTTGCTTGCAGGCATACACTATCTCTGGGCACATGATGGCTGAACTACCTGGCCTTTACATCAGCTGCATGTATGCAAAGGATTGAAATGAACTGAATAGCGGCTCTTTTTTGTTTTGTTTATTGCTTGGTTGAGCTATGGTGAGTTTCATGCCTACTCTAGCTTCCCTAACCCTGAGCAAGTTGGGCTTGGTTGTATAGCTAGTAGCTCTAGGTGGGCTCAAATAGGTGACACTATCATTAACCGTGAATCTATACATTAAAGTTATGTTGTGTATGCATATTTTATTTTTCTTTGTTGTGTGTGTGTGTTGTTTTTTTTTTTTTTTGGGGGGGGGGGGGTGGTGGTGGTTGTGTGCATGGGCATGCACCTATTCCTTTTTTCGTGCATCACTTCTGTACAATATATAATTATAACTGGGCTTCAAACAACAAACATCAGCTTGAGTGTTATTTGGACTTGTCAGCTTGCTTATTGTATGTGATTGATTTCAAAACAGCCAAGGGTGATGAGTTTATCAGTAGCTTGGTTCTTGCTACTTCTATTAGAGCTGAGGGTGTGCATTGTAAGCGGAACTTGGTAGGGATGTTGGAGCAAGTCTATTTTTACTTTTGTGCGAATTGTATGCACCCTTCCTGAGTTGTTTTTCCACTCATTTATGAAGTTTTCCCCTTGTAGCTTGGTGTTCTGGAGGGAAAAGGTTTGGCTCCATCCAGCAATAGAAAGCTGACATGTGTCACTTGGACAAATGCCATCCTCCTATTTAGGGGTGTCCACGGGTCGGGTCGGTTCAGGTTTGGCCTCAACCCAGAACTGACCCGATCCTGTCGGGTTGCCGGAAATCAGACCCACCGCCGACCACGAAAAACTACAGGTCGAGTCGGATCGGGCTTGGGTGGACGGCGGTCGGATCCGACTTCGACCGAAAGACAGATCAAACACCAAACTTGTTACAAATGTCACAAATCTAAAAGAACAAATCTACACTGAAGAACAAATCAACAAACCCAAACACCAGTCGCCCACAAATCCAAAGAATCAAAGACCAAACTTGTTACAAATTTCACAAATTTGAAAGCACAAATCTACACTGAAGAACAAATCAACAAACCCAAACACCAATCGCCCATAAATCCAAAGAACACAAACAGAAATAGAGAGAGATGATAACAGATCTGAAGAGATTAAAACGAAGAAATAAAGAGACCGAAACAAAGAAATAGTTCACAAATCTACAAACCCATTACGAGTAGCCCACATGTAAGTGACTGAAACGAAGATCGGCAATGGTGGATATGATTGCAGATCGGTGATGGTGGAGTTTCGCAGATCCGAAGATTCTGAACTAGAGGTGTTGCTATAGAGAGAGATCGAGATCGAGGAAGTGTGAGAGATCTAGAGACTGAGAGAGAACGAGGGAACAGAGAGAAATTAAGGGTGAGGCTGTGAGGGTCCGATTCGTTTGAAGACTCTGAACTGGAGATTGTAAAAGTGGTGGGTTATAATATCACGGTCGGGTCGGGTGGATTGGGTTTTCAAAGGGAAGACCCGCCACTCGACCCGCTGGAATCGGGTTGGGAAGGCAGGGATCCGCCGTCGACCGCCAGGTGGTCGGGTCAGGCGGCGGACGGTTCGGGTCCGGTCGGTTTTCCCGGGTGGGTCGAGTCTGTGGTTTTGTTGGACAGGCCTACTCCTATTGGTGGTTGGAGCCCAAGGCTCCAGACATGTGTGGAGCCAAACTTTATCCGTTTTGGAGTTTTTTTACAAAATGTTTCATTGATTTATTTGTTTATTAGAATGTGGTTGTGTTTTCTTCGGTATCAACGTGATTGTTTACTTCAATATATTCTCCTGCTATTGTGTTCTTGTGTGTGTAATAATTTTTCATTCTCATTGCTATAAGGCTGTCTGCTGTCTTTTGCTGACTTCAGTGCTTAATATTCCAGGTATTTTCTCTGACCTTCTATGAAGCTTACAGGCAGATTCTGGACCTCTCTATTGGGTCGTTGGTTTGTATGTTCACAGGGTTTTCAATTGTGGAGGTGCCATGGCTAGGGTGTTTATGGCTTCATAGCTTTTGATCAGGGGCCAATTCTAAATTTATGCTGATTGGTTTTATGTGTCTTTTTGCTGAATTGTGTTAAAACACAAATCACTCTTTTTGTGTGTGTGTGTGCATGTGCGCTTGCCATTGGGCCAATGTTGGCTTCTTTAATGGGCGCCATCATCAATACTATGGACTGCCAAACTACTTCTTGAGAAGAAGTTCAGCAACCACCAAAGCTAGCTTTGATTTTGACCTCATTAACATTTAGTGGTTGCAGCACAGAATTTTTTATCCTAAATATATTGTGTTGCAGTTCTGAAATTTTCTGTGATTTATTTGAGATTATTGTATATAACCATTATTTTGTTATTGAGGAATTAGGTTTGGATTTTCTTTTTCTAACTCACTGCAGGATTTGAAATTTTTAAAGCCAGCTGAACCATCTGCAGATTCAAGTGTGAGAAATGTTTCAACTATGCCGGCTCCAAAGAAGTTGGTCCAGTCAGCATCCAATGGAATGCCAATAGCCCAACCGAGAACCATGCCCCCACCACCTCCTCCGCCAAAATTTACTTCATCAACACCTTCTGTTAAATGGCATGACAAGAACAATATTCTGAACAAAACAAAGCCCGATTCTGTTCCTGGTAGGAATAAAACTTAATCTGCTTTGTTTTTAGTTATGCATTGAATAATGATATAATGTTGATGGGATTATTGTTTCTTGTACTAGAGGCAGGGACATTCCTTGTTTTCTTCTGTTTGCAAACTTTGCTTATTGATTTTATTTTACAATGTGTCTAAAACTGTTTCATTTCAGATACTTTGGTCGGGTTGATGGAATATGGGGAGGAGGATGACGACCCTGAGGAAAACTATGAAGAACCACTTAGTGGCAACTCCAGTGCAGTAGCAGCTCGAAAGCCCTTCTGGGCCTTATAGGTTCCTTATAGGTCGTGTAAATTGGTTGATTGTTGGCAATGAGAAGGGATGATATGCTAGGCCGGTATACCAGTTACTTGCCGTTTTGAGTTTATATGCAGAGCATGGTTTAGATTTTCCGGAGTGGCCTGGTCTGAGGTGCAAGGACGTTCAGATGCAGTGCTGCTTGTTGAGTAGCAATTTGGATCTGTAGATATGCTGCTCATGCGTTTCATTGGCAGCTGGGCAGGCAATGGGAAGACCTATGGTATATTATTCACAAATTGAGTATAGGTGTACATTAATAGTATTCCTTTGTTGATAGGAATAGTTTTTAATTAATTGGTCATCACACATGAATGATAAATTCCCCCTAACCCTCATATTTTTTTCCCCTCCATATTCCTTTGTGACTTTGAGGTAGATATTTGAGTTGCAACTGATATTGATGAATAATGAAGTAATCTGCAAAATGAGTGGTGAAAAATTAGAGAGGACTCTTGTTTGAGTTCTTGGACTTGGCATAATTTGCAAAATGTTCGATCTGTATTGAACGCAAATTCTTTTCCTTACAGGCCCAAAAAAGAAAAAGAAAAAGAATCCCACGTTTGTTTTGGACTTCGGTGGAAAATGTTTGTTTTGCATTTTGGTGGAATTTTCCTGGTTAATTAAGGGGTTACGTACATTGCACGTGAACATGACGACATATAAAATTTCTCTTTCTCTTATTTCTAACAACAATGGCCCACATAGTCCACGTTGCAAGTTGCTGGTTGCAAGTTGTAGCTCCAAATGCAATGAATGTATAAATAATTAATAAAATATATGATGACATTTGCACCAAAAGCATCCGTTGACTAGGACCTGAAGAAAATTCAAGTTGCACACGGTGAAGTCTCTTTCAGACTAGACTAGCCAAGTTTGGTTCAGTCTTGAGAGTGATGGCCCAACAAACTCTACTTGAACATTTATGACTTCAGAGAGTCTTTTTTTTTTTTTTTTAATAAGATATGTTGTATTCAATCTCCATTTTCCAATTCCATAGTTCACATTAATTTCTAACTGCATTTTTCATCTATCTACCGCACTATATTCAACATTAAAGTTTCTTTATTACAAATTTATCAAAGTCTCTGTCTGCCATGAATCACGCTCACCTTTTTGGCATATAAGTAATAGATTTAATTTAATAAAAAAAATTCGGAAAAAAGTACAGATTTAAATCCTAGTGGACCACTACCAGAAGTAAATGAAATTCATAGGGGGCGAAACCCTCAGAGAAAAAGGGTCCTGTTCTTCTCCAAAGACCATCAACCTGAGGCAAGAGTCATGATTTTTGCTCTCTGGGACATCATCATTTTTACCTTTATTTATTTATTTTTTTAAGATTACACTTACTGCTAATTTTGCAGTTTGAACCATTTTTTCTGGACTCTTAAGCACTTTGTGTATAAAGAAGTGTCAATCAACTACAAGGCCCTTGGCTCATCATTTGTACTTAAGTTGATATATTGGATGTTATATCCTATTTTAATCCAACAATGCTATGAATACAATAAATTTCATAACATTTTATTCTTAAAAAAAGTCATAAACACTTTTCATATATGGAGCGACAAATTATGATTCCTATAACATCACTTTCATTAGAATCACCACTTGTATTATTTTACTGAATACCAATCATAAGAGCTAATTGTTTTCCACCAGAAGATCATAAGGATAGTTCTAATAAAGATGTGCATCCTTATATATATATATTCCTAGGAAAGTCAAGCTCATCCCATAGAGGGAATTGGTGGGTCGAATCTGAGCTGATTTCTTTAAGTGAGATGAAGGTGCCACTAGACCAAGAGATCTTTGGTGCGTCTTCAAGGTGTTTTGTCTTTTTTTTTTAATTTGTAATCATGAATTAGGCATATCTAGCAAGTAAGAAATTAAACTAAGCTAATTGTGCTACTTTTTTTGGTTACTTTCTAATTAAGAATCAATAGATCCCAACATTATTTGTTTCTCAAAAAAAAAAAAAAAAAATCCCAACATTATTTGGTATATTAGTTTTTCCCAGTCAATGTGATTGTTTTTGTGTGGGTATAAAGTATGGATTTGTATCTTGGTTTTATATGGAGGATTGCAATATGTTGTGAGGTCTTGATCTTGACTTGGACCTACCAACTACAAACAAAAGTGTCAACGTTTTGATATTAACATAAAATTCAATTTCGTGTCACTCTCCTCTCTATATTGATTGTGTTGATCCTAAAGATTTTTAGGTGTGATTATTCACCGATACTTAATCAATTTTATTACATAACCTAAGGGCCTATTTGGATGGAAGGGGGAAAGAGGGAGAGTGGAAGAGAGTAGAGTAGAGTTTGTTGAAAATAGATTCATTTTGGACTAAATCTACTCTACTCTACTCTATTCTTCCTTCCTTTCCCTCAATCCAAATGGACCATAAGTCACGAGGTCCTAAGATCCTTCAACCCAAGTTAGGTAAAATCATTTCTTGAGCTAAAACATCAGATTATTACCTTGTTTTGATTTTTCATTCTAAATGGCTACTCAATGAAGTATAAATTGGAACATTTGATTTCATTTTGAGGGTGTATGTCCCATGGTGTTATGATGCATCAAAAGCAATGTCTGTGGGGTGACATTAATGATTTAAAGGGGTTTAGTGAAAAAAGGGGGAGACATTCTGTTGGTCTTTTAGAAGATTTTGAAAACAATAGGATGTTGAATTTGAAGAGTTAGATTCAGATTGAACTCGTAATTTCAATGTAACTTAAAGTAAGAACATTTTCAAACCTTAATTATTCACTTATTAGATCTCATCATCCTGTTAGGAATGATGTGTTCTATCATTTGATAATGGATGGTTTAATTATTTACCAAGTACACAAACACATGCATAACCTATATTCACCTTCATCAATATGAGAGTATTCTTTTATAATATTTATGTAGTAAAAATTTGGCAAAGTCTCACGATTGGTGCACTATAATAGAATCTCACATTTGTGTGCACAAGGCGTCATAAGTATTCTATATACAATTGGTCATTTGTGTACTTGTCTGCAATAGTAGAATTCTGTCTGAAAGGACACCTAGCACATGCACAAACCACATTACTGGAGGAAAAATATTCTCTTACACTCGTTTACATCCACTATTTTATATTAATATCTACAATTGATATAAAAATGTCCATATTCTAAAACATGAAAGAGGTGTAAAAATAAATAAATATTAAAAAATGAGCATAAGAGTATTATTGCCCCGTTATTAAAAACCTCACTCAATATTTGGCAAGCACAGGTAGTATTGAATGAGGATCTATTATAGAGGGACATACCACCAATGGATATGCATCATTGGCTCATGTACATGCTTAAGCTAGAACCTTGGGTGTATACACTCATCTATTACCAACAAGAGTGACACACATAGTTGACCAATACCGTACCATGAATGAGACGAGAACCATAGTTCAGAACATGCTAAGACACCAAGAGAATTAAGGGGACTTGACATTAATTTTGATGCACATCATTGAATTTGAATCGATGCCTACATTTCCAGCCGACACTTTGGGTGTGTGTGTTTCCTCTACCATTAAGAACCTTTACTCATGAGTCATGAGGTATGGGGATCCATCATATTGGACCGCATCAAATTGCCAATGGGTATGAAAACGATGAAATTAATTAGCACACAGTATCTAGGTAAGGACTAAGGAGAGACATTGTACCACTATTGGCTTTTTTTCGGAGCGAGGGATTTGAGAAAAGTGTTTTGGCAGCTATTTAAGAAGGGTTTTAGAGCAAAAAAAATTGATGAAATGAGTTGACAGGTGATGCTCTGTCCTCCTTTTATGACTCTTTCTTATTGCAAACTTCTAATATTTGTCTAAGATTTTTATTATCACTATCACAATGATTTTGGTAATGATTCTCAAAAAAAAAAAAAAAAAAAAAAGATTTTGGTAATGTTGAAAAGCTTATGAAGTCTAATTTCTAATGAAATCAATTCATGCTATTTGGAGTTTGGACGGCGAGACAAGAATATATGAGCCTTAGAAGTTGGATACTCGGTATGAAATTTCGAGTCAAATTCCAAAATCTTGCTAGTTAATACTTTATAGTTTATACATGAATTTTCAACAATTCAGAGCTCACCAAGACAAAATTGGTATAGCCAACCTTTAGGACATTTTCTCTAGTTTAAGAAATTTCTTACTTTTTGGATAATCCATGTGTGCACTGGCAGAGAGACATCTCATTTATTTCAATCAAATAATCAGATTGTTGTTCAAAATTCAAACCTTGATCAGACCTAGTGAACTTGATCAAAGTTGATTTTTTTTCCCCCTTATAAATTCATGACGTTCTTCAATCCTTCGTTTGATTGAGATTTTGGTCAATTTGACCGTACAGGTCTACAAGATCAATAATACAGGATTGCATGCATAGAGATTCTATTAATTTTTCTTTTATGAAGTGGGTTCATTATCTATTATTCATTATGGGTCTAGTTAACGAGTGCTCTTAAGATATTTATTTTTCTCAACGCTTCAGGTACTATTTAGAATAAAATGGTAAAATTGGGATACTCAGGTTACATTAAATTATCATTCATTTTAAAAATATAGGAGGCAAATTTTGGTGTTAACAAGTTGGATGCAATGAATTTTGACAATTATGAAGACTGTGGAGTTAAAACAGTTTTCAAAGAATTTCAAACATACACGTCACTGACTCACTACATTAATTTTGGTTTTTGGGTTAATAACTACATGTTATTTCTAAAGGAAGTAAATTTGTCTGGACTAATTGTAATCTTCCAAAAAAGCTGTTGAATATATGATCTCAAGTTTGATATATTGTGCAAATTTGAATTTGAAGTTCTTGATTTGCCAAATTTTGGCTCAAAATCAAAATGACAAACAACTGAATTCGAAAATTAGGTGATGAAAAATTCGAAATATTTGTTGCAATTAAATAGATGGAAGAAATTGAAGAGTTTCTACAAAAATTTGAAGCTAAGGTTCTAGTTTATTAATAGTGAAAATATTATCTCGGGGGATTGGAAGAGATTGAAGAACGGTTTCTACGACACTAGGAGATTCTAGAGGTTGATTGTGCAAATAATTTCTGAATTGAATTTTCTTTGGAAGAACTTGAAAATTATGAATTTGTTATTTAGTTCCTGAGTATTTTTTTAATATGGAAAGTCAAAAGTGAGGAATTGTCTTTGGGATGGGCTTTGACATTCATAATTTACTGGGCGTCAAAATTCTACATTGACCAAATCTTTGACCTTGAAGAAAAATTGAATACTTTTTTGGGCAGAGTACAAGGAGGGTTCATTGAAGTGTGTATCCAAATTTGAGGATCCTGTGTGATTGGAGGAAGATGAATTTGAATGAGTCATTAACTGCCATGAAGATTACTTTGAAGACTTGCAATTGATAGATTTGAGTCATACAGATGCAAACCAGTTTCACATTGTTTTTGCTTAGTACAATCTGTATTCTAAGGTAACAAAGAACTTATAACTATGAACATTTTCAAACAAATCAGACTACATACACAAGACAGGAACTTAACTGGAATGAAACTGAACTTGCTTATTACCTCCTATAGCTGTTTTGTAATGATTTTGGAGATCCCTCAAAGAGATCCAGAAGAAAACTCTCTAAATCATCAGCAGTATACTTAATATGCTTGTCCTTTAAGAGACTACCATGCCTTCCCACAAATGTCCGATAAGCCTGGATCACCTTGAGGGATGTTGAGATCCGTAAATCTTCTCTAAGCTGATCATCTGGGATAAGCCATGACGTTTGCGTCTTGTATGTCTCCTCAAACGCTATATAAAAGCTCCGAATCCTTTCCTTGAGCAGGGTTTTTGAGATAGAATTTGAGCCAGGATTTTGAATCCCCTCATCCTTAAGCAAAGAGAGGATTGAACTCCAACTAGCTCGCTCATAATTCATGGCATGCTGTTGGAATTTCCGGTTGCACTTTCGAATCCATTCATCTCCAAATACATGCCTTAACTCAGACCCCTTGACCTTTTGAGCCATGTAATAAATATTGTTCATCAAGAAGAAGTGCTGCAGTGAAGCATCCTTATATAGCTTGGACTTAGCATCAAGGTTGCTTTCCAGAATTGAAGCAATTGATCGGAAGTGGCGAGCCATTGGGGAGATACTGCTTTTGTTCTCCTCTTCCTTAGTTGGACTCATGTCAGGTGACAAGGAACTGGGATCATCTTCATCATGGTCCTTGAGGAGAAAATTAAGGATGTCACAGTAGTCAGTTAGAATCTTGACATAATTCATAACATATCTGGTCAGATGGTGGATTCCGCCTCCAGCAAAAGGGTTTGTCGATGCATTTGATGCAATGGCATTCTTAAATTCAAGAAATGTTGCCTTTACAGAATCACCCAATCCCGTTAGAACCTCGTGACACTCGATTCTAACTGGAGAACCCACCTCATCTGAGTATAAAGCATCTATATCAGGAAGAAGATCTGCTAGCACCTCATACATGTCAAGAATGCGAGTCAATTTTTCTGGTTGGTGAGGACCTATAGACATAGCTTCACCAAAATTCAGAAGCTGCAACATTGAAGCCTTAGATGCCTCAACAAAAGAATCTACACAAACAGCTCCGAGCTCCCCAAAAATTTGATGACTGAGGCATTTCTCGCTAGCAAGATAGACCCGCACAAATATCTTCATTGTTCGAACCCATCGCCTTATCTTGGAATTCAAGCTAACCCATTCCATCTTCAACACATCCTCAATGCTTAGTTTCTCCATTTCAAGAATGAAGAGGCACTCATCCAAGGCATCCTTACGGGCACTGGTATAGGCCTGGTAGCATTCCTGGTCGTAATTTGAATTGAACATCAAATTCGCAATGCATCTGAGCTCAGGGATCACATCCGGATGGACCAAATCAAGGATATATTCCTCCGAGGCCCTGCTGAGACTGTCTCTCTGAAGTGAGTCCTCAACCGACTCATCTCCAAAAGACATAATTGAGCCCTCATCCAAAACATCCTCTTCACTGGATCGAAAAGACACATGCTCCGGCTCAAAAGGTTGCCTGTTCTCAACAAGCATGTGACTGAACTCTTCCTCAAGCCTTTCCATTGCCTTCTGAAGAACATTGTGAGCCCTGTGTAACAGTTTATACTCATCATCATCTTTATTCTGGCACAGACTCTCTAATCTTTCAGTCAACTTTCGGGCTTCATCTGCCGCATTCAAATACTCAGAAGCTTCTTCGGGTCCTGAATCCCATATCATAGATTGATCTTCCTCCCAACTCAAGATCTTCTCCTCAACAGCATAAAGCCGATCTTCGATCTCACTAACCCCATCACCCTTTGTTTCATTTAGTGCAGCCATGGTGGACAATTGGGTGCCAAGTTCTGCCAAAGTTTTCCTTGCACTAAATGTAAGCTTCTTATTTGACCCCAATGCTTTAACAATGTGCCTAGCTGCAGCAATTAAGTTTTCTTCTCCTTCTACTTCTGAAATCGTAGAATCACAGTCCCCCATAGCCAACAGGCCAAAGAGAATCACAAACTCAACTAAAAACCCTTTTAATTCAACAACAACAACAACAACAATGGAACCACAGACCCTTCTCACTCCTCCAGATGGGCTTTGGAAACACTACTAAAAACCCAAAAAAAAAAAAAAAGCTACCCTTTTGATAAAAAACTGAAACAAAACTAATCCAAACTAATATTCATGCATTTGTATACAATAAAAAGACCACCAGTGAAATCAAGCATTTATACACACAAAGAACAGTGAAACTAGACAACAGCTAAGGAAAGAAAAGCTTTGTCATTGGAGGACCAAAAATTTCAGAACTTGTACATCAGTAGGAAATGAATTACTATATGAATAAGTAAATAACAAGAAACAATCCAATTTCTATAAACAGCAGGAACATTAACATAGGCAAGAACAACTAAAGTCTACCTCTTTGAACAAAGCTTTGGCAGCTTGTAATACCAAGAGATAAAACTTTAGACCCAGAAGTTCCAAAATCACAACAACAGCAGTGTAACACTGACACAAAATATGTACGCTTTGTTTTGTGAAAAAAAGAAATGGGTTGTGAAGAGTGACTAAAGAAGAAAGACACAAAACAAACACTAGGACAAGATCTAGAAGGCAGTGATAGCAGTCAAAGAAAGGAACAGTACGGTTTATAGAAACGTGGAGGTATAGACAGAAGAAAAAGTGTACGGAGTGAACAAAGAAAAATGGACCCTTTTTTTTAGAGAGCTTCTTTGAAAAACGGGAGCATTGCCAAGATATTTTTGGAATGGTGGGCTGCAATTTCTATGGCGGATCTCCCTCTGTCTATAATTCATGTGACTCTCTGCCTCTCTCTCTCTCTCTCTCTCTCTGCAAATTTTCCAATCCTTGACTTTTCATTTTATACCACGTTACGGTATTGTTTGGGTAGTCCATATGCGGCCACGTTTTTTGTTTTATTATATTATTATTATTATTTTTAAGATGACCACCTCTTGCGCTATTCATTATTTATGAACAGTTAATTTAGACATGGAAATAGTGTAACGCGTGTGAATAGTAATATTTTTATTGTTTTCAGTAAAATAAGTTGTATCTAAACAGACCCTATCACTTTCAGTAGTGGGCTAATGAGTTTTTATATATATATATATATATATATATATATATATTTTTTTTTTTTAACATCATTATTTATTATTATTATTTTTTTGGTAAACCAACGCTTCGGCCTTGTCAAAAGTTAGTAGGTCCTCCACCACAAGCAGTGTGTTAACAAAATTAACATAGTTCGAAGAAATGGTGACTCCAAACTTAGCCATTGCATCAGCACATTGGTTTGCCTCCCTGAAAATGTGGTGGACAGTTGATCTATGGAATTTCTTTAGTAAGGTCCTGCAATCATCAAGTAGAGACTCTAACATGAGATTATTTATCGAGTAATTAGTAACAAGTAAAACAATAAGCTCAACATCAAGCTCTACACATATGTCAAAATTCCTAAGTTGAGAAGCTGCGTGAGACTATCCTTTAGAGCCCATAACTCAGCCATGACTCCAGAAGTTATGCCCAGCGATCTAGCAAATCCCATAACCCTCTCATTACGAATCAATCATCAACCACCTGCTATCCCAGAATTACCAATAGCAGATCCATCCGTATTAAGTTTCAGCCACCCCACAGGAGGTTTGATCCACTTTGCCTGAATATTAGCTATCGGATTCTTGTTGGGTTTGTCGCCGACAATTGCAAAGAATTCAGCACTCTTTTTAATACAAGGGTTCTGGATGTTTCTATTAACAGTACCAGTAGAGAAAAGAAAAGAGTTTCTTTGATTCCATAACTACCAAAGACCAAACGGAAAAACAATCTTCCAAGGCAACTGATGGTGCTTCGATATGCTATTGGAGGAGCAATTCACTCTCATCCATTCTTCAAGATCAAGTAGGAAAAAATCATGGTGTTTACTGGGGATGCCAAGCAACTTCCAAAATTTTCAACTTCCAAATTTTTTTTGCGACAATACAATCCCTAAGGACATGGGATATGGATTCCATGGCCTGGCAACACAATTCACATGCAATGTCAAGATTTATGCCCCTTGAACCTAAAACTTCACGAGTTGGAATGCTTTTATGGTAACACAGCCAAAGAAAGAATTTTATTATGGGTGTGGTAGTTGCTTTCCAAACCCATTTTCCTTTTGAAGTATTAAGGTTCAGAAGATCCTTTGCCAGAAGGTATGCCGATTTTAGATCAAATGAGCCATCATTAGAGAAAGCCCAAACTAGAGTGTCTTGCATATTAGGATCACTAACCATAGGGGGGGCTTTAATTTGGAGCAGAATATTATCAGGAATAGTAAAGGAAATACAACTTTCAAGGTCTCCCCTAGAGTTGAGAACATCTCCCACAATGAGATTTTTATCATTGATTGTGAGGGGACCTACCATTTAATGTCGCAATGCCCTGGAGGGCAGCCAAAAATCCCTCCAAAACAGGACTGATCTTCCATTCTTCACATTCCATTTTAACCCTTTATTGAAGATTCCCCCCCCCCCCTCTTTACAAGTTGCCCAAACCTAAGAGCAAGGTCTATAAACTTCTGGGCTATTAATTCTGGTTGGAGTGAGGCATTTCTTTGCTAACATCAAAGCCCAAGGCGCTTCTAGATTTGAGGCTAATCTCCAACAAAGTTTAGCTAGCAAGGCCAAGTTTCTAGCTTTCATTTGTACAATCCCCAGCCCACCAAGATCCTTGGGGAGGGTAACTTTGTTCCAATTAACAAGATGCATTTTTCTATGTTCTGGAGAAGAGCCCCACACGAAGTCCCTGATGATCTTGTCAATTGAGTTGCATAAATTGGTAGGGATAGATACACACTGCATAAAGTACTCTTGGATCGGAGTAGTAACAGATTTAATTAGCACCAATCTACCTACAGGGGATAGAAGCTTGGATTTTCAACCCTCAAGCTTACTTTGAACTCTCTCAACCACAAATTGGAAGGCACGACTATTTCTACCTTTGTGAAGGATTGGAAATCCCAAGTATCTTCCAAGATCAATGCTTCTAGATGAATGTGGGGGAATCTGTTAAAGAGGAGGTGAAGGGTATTTTCTGTAGCTATTGTATGCCCCCATACCTCAACCAAACTTTAGTGGTGCTAATCCCTAAAATAAATGGTCTGGAATCCATTGGCCATTACAGACCTATCAGCCTATGCAATACGGTCTACAAAATTGTTACAAAAATTCTGGTTCTTCGACTAAAAATGGTCATAGCTTCCCTTGTTTCTCTTGTACAAACAGCCTTTATTGGGGGGTAGAAGAGGTACAGACAACGTCATTATAGCTCAAGAACTTGTTTACTCTTTAAATCAGAAGAAAGGGAAGGAGGGGTACATGATTATTAAGATTGATTTAGAAAAAGCTTATGACCGCTTGGAATGGAGCTTCGTGAGAACCTTGCTAAATAATATCAGATTTTGTTAAGAGACCATCAAGCTAATTATGAGCTGTATACCATCTACTTCCACCTCTATTTTGTTTAATGGTAGTAAGTTGGAAGAATTTAAACCTTTGTGAGGCATTTGTCAAGACGAACCCTTTTTCGCCCTATATCTTCATTCTTTACATGGAATTCCTTTGAGCTCTTATTAACAAGAAATGTGCGGACAGAGAGTGGGACAAAGTTAAAGCTTCGATCAGTTTGATACAGGTTGACGAAGCCTTTTAGGAAAGCGTCTTTGACCTCCTCAATCTCAGTAATCCAATCTCCCATAGAATTTTTTATACTCACAATACAGGTCCTACTGTGTTTAGCCAGTGTAGATAGGTGGAAGTAAGCAGTATTCCTTTCCCCTTGTATGAGCCAGTTAGTCCTTGATTTCATAGCCCATAATTCTTCCTCCATAGCAAGAATACCATTAAACTGATTAGTTAAAGCATTTTGCAGATTGATCATTCTCTGTGATGTTAGCTAGCAATAACCCTTTGAACCCCTAGCCATAAGATTCTTCTTTTTCCAAAAAATATTTCCAAACACTTTTTTGTTCCATATTCTAGCCAAAACTGCAAATTCAGCAATAGCAGTAGGCAATTGATGCTCATTTCCTTCCCAAGCTTGTCTGACAACTGTTGGAAATTCAAGATGGCTTAACCAAAAGGGTTGGAACCTAAATGGTCTTTCCCCCCTTCCTATAGTAGGACCTTCCAAATTTAATAGGACAGGGCAATGATCCAAATTAATTCTAGGAAGGTGAGATATAGCAGCTTCAGGGAAGTTTAATTTCCAATCTGTGTTGGCCCACCCTATGTCTAGCCTCTGCTGTATCAGGTTGGTCAATCTCTCTTGTTGGTCCAAGTATATTTTGGCCCAGAAAATCTCAAATCCAGAAGCTTGCATTCATTCATAAATTCTTGATAAGCTCTAACCCTTCTACCACAAATCCCAATACCGCCAAATTTCCCATCTTTTGATAATACATCATTAAAGTCTCCTAGAGCAAGCGAAGGCAGATTGTGTCTACTAGCTATAATTTTAAGGTTATTCCATAGAATACATCTTTCAGCAAATCTAGGACTAGCATAGATAGCACTAATTAACTAGGTTAAGGAAGAGGATTTTACCCGAATTAGAGCATGAATTTCCTATTCCGTTGCTAAGAGGATCTCCACATCCACAAAGTCTGAATTCCATAAAAGCCATATCTCGCTCGTGTAGCCAATGGTCTCCGTCAAGTAGGCTCCATCAAAAGGCAGGGTTCAGATAATTACATCAGCTCGGTCTCCACCCATACAAGTTTCAGTAATCACCATAACAATAGGCTTATGCCAAGCCACAAGGTCAAGCAGAGTTTTCTTAAAGTTGGGTTTCATCGCACCCCGACAGTTCTAGGTAATGATATTCATTATTGGAAAAGGATTGGTCTTGGAATCAAACTAGGTTGGAGATGGCTCCTCCCCCACCTCCCTCAACATCCATACTTGAGTCAAATCTGTCTTCTTGTCTAGGATCCTTGGAAAGAGGTTGATAGAATGCTTGAGAATGCCCATTGAAGCTTGGTTGGTCCTGGTGACCAAAGTGCATGCAATGTTCTTCATAGAGAACTATAGAAGCTTCATCGTGAAGAGGTTCCCCATCATTACAAACTCTATGGGTGTTTCTAGTAGAATCTTTCTCTCTCTGATCTCTGGCTCCAGGTGCTTCTCTTCTAAGGAATTGAGTAATCGTTCCGAGAGGGGCTAAAACCAGAGCTCCTTTGAGTGAGCTGAGGCATGTGTTCCCAGAGGTTTGAGACATAGGCGGTCCATGATAAAGTTCCACCATGGGTTTGGGGTTGTCATCCATGCTTTGTCTGTCATCGGGAGGCCTCCCAGCCATGACTTTGCTCTGTTAGTGGAAAGATGTTCATCCATGCTTCCATTGATTCTGTTTCGTACCACCCCATGATCATGGTTGGATCTCTGCAGATTTCGTTTATTGTCGAGTCCGGTAGCATGATGATCTTGCCTTTCATGTTAATTGTCCACTGATCTATATGAGCTGCCATTTCCAGATACAAAAGCTATTTGGGAGCTTGAAGTATTAGTTTTGGAGCTACAAGGACATCCACTAAAAGACTTATGTGGTGGACTGTTGCAACCTACACTAATTTTAAAAATTGCACTAGCATCCAAATCCTTGGTTTTGGAGTAGTTTGGTTTTCGTTGGGATTTAACTAACTGGCTTGAGATTTTCCTTTCCCTTTACCCTTTTCATGAGCTATTCTAACTGTCTCTTGGTTACTTGGCCCCACCTCCCCACTTTTTTTCCCACTACTTGAACTGGCAAGGGCCTTTCTTTTTCCATCATTATGCTCTAGGTTAGCGTCTCGAGGTAGTCTACGTGACATAAACTTACCCTCAGCCCCATGTTGATTTGACCTCTCAGTAAACCCTTTATCATTCACTGGATACTTCTTCTTCCTTGTTACTACCATCCATTCACCATACGGCTCTGCCAATGGTGGTTCCACTTCCTTCTCTAGCTCCACAAACTTCTCATTCTCCTGGGGGACTTAGTTACCAGCGTGCTTGATTAAAGCAGGACAAGCTTCTTTTTGATGCCCAATGCACCCACATGCAAAGCATAAGGAGTTAATCCCTTCATATTGAACTTTTATGGCCAACTTGCCCACCATAACTTTTCTAATAAGTGGCTTTTCCAGGTTCACCTAAATACAAAGTCTGGTTAATCTTCCCCTAGAACTACTAACTATATGGGCTTTAATCCTTAACACCGGCCCATCTTTCTTAGCATCATAGGTTTATAATATTCTAGGGGAAGCTTTGGAAGCCTAACCCAGACTGCCACAAAGGAAAAGGTTGCGCTGGATGCAATTAAATCTGGTTCCCATTGCTTGATTACAAGAAATGGAGACCCCACAAACCAAGGCCACCTCTGAGAACTGATTCCAAATCAGCTTGGAGCTCGAATCTGATTAGAAAATAATCATGACCTACATCAATACAGTCTATCTTACCTATGGGGTTCCACAACGTTCGAATTTCGATTGATAGGTACAAGAATCCAACAGTTCTACCAAATGTTTTCATAATGAGTTTCAAGTTCCATGGGGCTCTCATCCTTACTTTGTCTTCTTTGGACACCCCGACTGTTGCCACCCCTTCCTCTAGTCTTGTCTCTTTTACATCAGATGCATAGTCTTCATGCATGGCTGAATCTAGACCAAAAGCTTGCTCATACGCCCTAGGAATGGATCCCAGAAATCTGTCCTTATAACTTCCAACGCTTTGTTTCCTCAACCCAGCCCCCAGTGCAGGCGTTTCAGGTGGTACATATCTGTCATCTTTGAATTTTTTGGTGCTCCTCACTAGTGCATCCTCCTCTTTAGACGTTCTCTCTCTAAGTTCTCTCATAGGCCAACAGCTATAACACAAACTCTTTATTACTCAATAGAAAGCAAATTGGCCATGTCATTATTTATATTAATGCTTGGTTGAAGTGGTTATATGAGTGTGTGTGTGTGTGTGTGTGTGTGTTGTTAAGTCTTTAATTACACTATTTCACTTTCTATCCATTAGACACCGCTCACCTTGTTGCTCCACAAATATTAAGTTTTTGTGGGGGTGAGGACAAGTATCAATGTCAATTTTTCCCCGCCCCGCTTATCCTGCCCCTCCCTACTTCGCCCCGCATGGGTTTTTCCCGCCCCACAAAATTGGTGGGGCGGGGATGGGTCAAGATTTTAGCCCCACACTACGGAGCGGGGCGGGGATGGGTTTAGACTTTTTAGACCCTCCCTGTCCTCGCCTCTCTCCGTATTGCTAAGGTTTATAATTGTAAAATTTTCATACCCTAAAACTCTACTATTTAAACATACATATCAATATTAGCTTATTTTATTCTACCCAATGTGGTTCACTACCTTTATTTTGTTATGTGTCATACTATGAGTTTTTTTTTTAATGGTTTTCTTGTAAAACACTTGGATATATTATTCAATTTTTTTCTAAAAATTGAATTGATTTGATTTGATTTGATGGGATGAATTTAGTTATAATTTCAAATATATTTTTATTAATGAAATAGGTTTCATTAAAAAAATTGTATTAGTTGTAGGGCAAGTTAATAAAAAGTAGAGTTTTACGGGGTGGGGTGGGGATAGGGTGAGAAAATTTTCCCCAAAGACCCCATCCTCTGGCCTCGCCTTGCTCTATTGCCATCTCTAAGGACAAGGATTAGCATTCAAGTCTCTAAGAAGAAGTTTTACCCACATATACACTTAGATTATGCTAGAGTAGAATTTCTATTTTGTATATAAAAAAAAAAAGAACTTATAAATTTATGAATCGATAATCATTAAAGTGGTTAATTGTGAGTAACGGACACAATTGGCAACTTAAATAATTGCAAAATTTTTTGTGAAAAAGGTTAGGTCTGTATTATTATAATTTTTACTAGCCTCATTACACGCGCTCCGCATGTGCAGTGAGGCTTTTTTCTCTCTCACTCTCTCTCTCTCTTAGTAAAATGTCGTGTTTAGTGTGTGCTAGTTTTTAGGAAAAAAATATATGAAATGTGTGTGAAATATATTCAAATATTTTAAGAAAAAAGTTTATCGAATAGTTTTTTATTATTATAAATTTTACTGAATTACAATTTTAACTTTATTTTTTATTTTTTAAGAATAAGAATTATCTAATTAGATTAGGTGTATTTTTGA
Organism: Castanea sativa; assembly: GCF_040712315.1. Lineage (NCBI taxonomy): Eukaryota > Viridiplantae > Streptophyta > Magnoliopsida > Fagales > Fagaceae > Castanea > Castanea sativa. Next base: position 60,285,256 of record NC_134013.1, on the reverse strand, counting down.
CATTTTTTGAAACCATAACTAACTTTCTGAATCCTTTTAATATATAGAGATTATATGTGGTTTGGAGCTGCAGACAACAAGTTAATTTGTTTGGGGTAATATATATATATATATATATATATATATATATATATATATATATATATATATATATATATATATTTATTTATTTATATATGTATGTATGTATGTATGTATATAAAGAGATGGGTTCAAGTTACACCTGGTGTAACTCCATAAGAGTTATACTTTTTTTGTACCGTAGATTTCTAATAGATCCAATGGTTGGAAAAATAGCATTAAATGATTATTTTATTTCTCTTCCTTATTTATGACAAATTAATTCTATCCTTTTTTCTCTCTCTTTCTTACCCAATACAAAAGAAAATTCTCTTCTTCTTTCTCTCACCTATTTTCTCTCTCTTGCTTACCCAATAAAAAACAAAATTCTTTGCTTCTTTCTCTCACCGTTATCTGAGTAGAGGAAGAAAAGATAAAACAAAATGATTTTTTTATGAATTAAAAAAATTACCTAATTAAGAAGCTTAACCAAAGCTTTGCAAGAAAATAAATCCCATGAGGCCTTTTAAGCTTTAATTTTGAGATATTTTTTCCCCGTTTAGGAGACTTGGATAATTGGTTTTGAAGTAGATATATAAGTATGATGTTTGAGTTATGTTTTGTACGAGGCTTTGCTTTATCTCTGTGGCTGTCACCTCTATCCATAAAGTTTTCTATCATTTTTTTTTAAGAGAGTATGTGAATTAGGAGATTAGGAAAACTTTAACCTCAAAACCATTTGAAACACAAAACAAGTCTAACAAAGAAGAAGAAACGTTGTCTAACAACAGAAATTTTAGGAAGAAAGGGACACCATTAAACAAAATCCAATATCTAAGGTCGGCGATCGCTTTGTCGTATCTAATATCTAAGGGATTTTGACAACTTATATAATCAAAGAAGAGAGTTTTTGAGTGATGATTAGTTGAATATGTGACATTCTAAAAAACGTTTTCATTTTGCTGTATTAAACTTGTTTTTGGTTGAACACAGAAAACCTTTTCCATTGACCTGCATTTTCCACCATAGAAGAAACGTTGTTTAACAACAGAAATTTTAGGAAGAAAGGGACACCATTAAACAAAATCCAATGAGATCTATGGAAAGTTATAAATGAGGATAGAGAAAAATTATTATTAATTATGTAAATAAGTGGAAAGAAATAATCATTTAATACTATTTTTTCAACCGCTGGATCTACTAGAAGTCTACGGTACAAAAAAGGTGTAACTCTATAAGAGTTACATCAGGTGTAACTTGAACCCATCTCATATATAAAAGAGAATTTCCATATTTCAACTGGGCTTTTATGTGGTTTAAAAATACATTCAATAATGAATGGTAACTTCATTTAGAAATAGGGTCATAAATGTCAAATAACAAATTTCAATTTGAATTCAAAAAGAGAACTCTTAAAATTGAGGATTTTTTTCCATTCATGTTCAAAAAAGAAATTACATTTATTATTTACCTCTAAAGTTTATTCTTTTTATTTGTTTAAAAAATAAAAAAATATTTTTAAATTATAATAGATGCAAATTATTAATCTTTAAAAAATAAAAATAAAAGAGCCTTTGAGCACGCGTATGAGTGCGTGCTTAGAAGCTAGTATATATATTCAATTGATTTACATTCTTTAATATTTTCTTGATCTTAAATTGTTTTAAAAACACATGTACTAATCATGTGTCTGAAATTTTATAAGAATAATAATAATAATAATACAATAAGAATCTTATTACGATATAACTTATTTTACATTTAAGAATAAACAACAAATTTAACAATTTAAACTCGATCTCGACGTGAGTAAAGGCGAACTATATATTTTTATCCTTTGTTTTTTGTCTGTGGCATAATTTGGTGGCCTAGGGTGACCTCTTCATGTGACGCAGATGCCGAAAGCATTACTATGCAGAAAGGCTACTGACTTTGTATTTGTATCTAATTACCAATTACACAACCTTATGCTTCTATTTATTTATTGACTTAATTAATCATTTTTTAATCTAATGGCCAATTACACAACCCTATGCTTCTATTTGTTTATTGACTTAATTAATCATTTTTTAAATCTAATGGCCAACTACACAACCCAATGCTTCTATTTATTTATTGACTTAATTAATCATTTTTTTTTCTCTCCTACTTGGAAGTATCTAACAATTAAACTCCATTTTTTTTAGAAAGAATTAAACTCTTTTTGGTCGGGGTGAGAAAGAAAAGGAGGGAAAAATCATAAGTAGATAGTGACTTTCTTTCTTTTGGTTGAGGGGAAAAGGGGAGGGAGACATGACTCGGGATTTTCCACATTAACCTCCACTAAAATATTCTCACCGAAAATCTCTCAAATTCAAATTCAAACTCAAACTTAATTCTCAAGCTCTCCAGATTACTCTCATCTTTCATTATATTTTCCTATCTCAAAAGGTTACATATTTATAGTCTTATATTTTTAATTGATTGTGTGGGTACTTAGGATTTTCACCTCTCGAGCCAAGGGCTTTTTGCCTTGTAACCTTATTTGGCTTGACACCTTGTATCCCACATCAGTTAATCCTAAGTACCCACAATAAATAACTGATGGTACACTCCTCTCTTCGGCGCAAGCTTATAAGTGAGAAAGTGGAAGGAGTTCTCTTCGATGTGGGATACAAGGTGTCAAGTCAAATAAGGTTACAAGGCAAAAAGTCCTTGACCCGAGAGGTGAAAATCCTAAGTACCCACAGATTGTATTTATACAAATACAAGTATCAACCTTTTCAAGTCAAAGGCTTGGTTGGAACATTGGATTTAACATTTGAAGACCTAAATTTTTACTTCTTCAAGTTGGAGTGGAATCTTGTTGCCTCAAATTTAGAAATTATTGGATAACAACTTTTCATAATTTTTAATTAAAATTTTCTATGTTATTATTTGTGTACTTTATTTTTTTCAGTTGCTAAAATTTTTAAATTGCTCATAGAAATGATCATATTTATTACTAGATGAATAGAAATAGATGAACAAGGGAAATACTACGAGTGACTTGGTTCTCCAATCTCTCTCCCCCCCCCCCCCCCCAAAAAAGAATTATTAGTGGTACTCCAAATTTACCATTTGTCACCTGTAAATAATACTAGTTAGGGCAGCACGTGCAAGACACGTCCTTTTACTATAACAGTTTTGTAGTACTTAGCATCCGTTTGGATCCGCGTTTGCGTTTCTTTCCTTTTTTTTTTTTTTTTTTTTCCCAGCCGCATGTTTTGACTTTTCAGCAGTGAACAGTGCACCCGTACATTGTTCACGGGTCCCACAAACTTCACTTTTTAGCAACTTTTTTATTAAAAATGGGTCCCACGGCACTATTCACACATTTAAAAATTATTTTGCTACAGTGTTTTCAGTTTTCAGTTTCAGCAAAATAAGTTCTATCCAAACGAACCATTAATTGCTATAGTCATTATATCTACTCACTAAAAACTTATAAGAATTATAACGAATATCATTATCTTCTAACAATAAACAACTGAGTTTTGCTAAGAAAATAAAAAATAAAAGTAAAAAAAGATAACAAAAGACATGTGTTATTGAATTTTCCATTAGATAAATTATAAGTTTTAAAAATTTAAACCTAAAAAATCAATATTTTTTAGATAACAAATAAAACACCTTATATCATCATTTTAACTTTCCAAGAATTATTACCATCTAAAACTCAAAATACTGGAAGAAAATTTTTAGGATGTTAAAATTTAGTGGGAGTATTTTAGACATTACAGAATAAAATATTTTAAGAATTATAAGCCTTCATTAGGGTTTAACTGAGAGAATAATAACATGACATATTTGCTATTTTCCAAAATATTAAAGGAAAAATTGTTTGATTTTAAAGTTTAAGAAGGAGGAATTGTAAACTACCCCAAACATAAAGGATGAAAAGTGTTTTTTTCCTAATTTTTGGTTTTTGTTTTTGTGTGTAAAACTATGTAGTTTTACTTAAAATGGTGCTCAAAGAAAAAAAATATAAAAAGTCAACTCAAGAAAATTGTATGTGAAATAGTGAATTTTGGCTCAACAAAGCCTACAAAATCCACAAAAAATTTCTAAAAACACAATAGAATGGCACAACATTTTCATATTACCTTTATAGTTTTGTTATATTTTATTTTGACTTGTAAAGAATTAACAGCTCAACAGTTTTGAAAATATTGTAATGACAACAAGATGTTTTAACCTTTTCACAAAAAAATGCTATGTCCACGATATTTTCACAACAAATCATAAGTAGTAGGTTGTTACAGGTTGTTATTGGTGGACAAAAGCTTAATTTCATTAGTAAGTTTAAATTAGAACCAAAAACAAATTACCATCTATAATTTGTTATAAAAGTATTGTAAAAAATATTATGGATGAACACTTCTTTTTTCACATTACTTTTATTTTTAGTTGTGGTTGGTTCTAGTATGATATTTTATTTATTTTACTTTGAATTATAAGGAATTAACATCTCGAAAATTGTGAAAATATTGTGTCAATTTATTTGTGTTAATATTTTATTATAATGTGAAACAGTGTGAATTGGACAAACTAAAAATAATATAGAAAATCTATTGCACCTTTACACATTCACCAAAAAAAAAACAAAAAAAAAAAAGCAGCCGACAAAACAGTGAAAATTGAACAAGCCAAAACTACTGTAGCGAAGTTATGATAACTTTTCCCGTTTACTCTCTTTATACATAGATTACTAAATTTGACTAAACCAAAAAAAAAAAAATCTATGAATATAACAAAATATTACAACGTTTTCACAATACCTCTATTTTCAACCGTGATGGATCGCAGTCCAATATTTTATTATCTTATTTTGACCTATAACTTACACCTCAATAGTTGTGAATATATTGTAATAACAACAAAATGTCACGACAGTTTTAGTTGTGCTAGATCTCGGTATGATATTTTATTATTTTATTTTGACCCATAAGAAATTGACACATGCGTCACAACATTTTCACAATTTCTTTATGTATACATTGTGCTTAATTACAATGTAAATTTATATTGTAAACACAAAAAAAATTGGCAAATTTTGTACACATTTACAAAATTTGTACAATATTTACCATTTTTTGTGCAAATGTGTATAATATTGACCATTTTTGTGTATTTACAAAAATTGCATTGCAAGTACAAAGTAAACATATAAAGATCTTAAAAAAAAAAAAAAAAAAAACAAAGCTCAAACCAATTGGCATACTTGAAGGAAAAAAAGAAAAAGTGCACCTCACTAATTGAATAAACCAAAAAAATACTATTCATGAGCATTTGGCTCTTTTTATATAGTTAATAGATATGTCAGCTTACATAAATATTTAAAAGAAAAAAAAACACAAATTGATTATTGGAAAAAAAAAAACTTTAGGCACTGTAGAAATTAATGTTAAAATGTTGTGGACTTAGCATTTTTTTTTATTTGATCTATAAGAAACTAAGATCTCAACAATTGTAAAAATATTGTGACAACAATAAGTGTTGTAACATTTTTTCAAAACATATGTTTTTAGTTGTGGTTGATCACAGTCTCATATTTTATTATTTAATTTCGACTTGTAAGAAATTGATACTTCAATAATTGTGAAAATATTGTGAAATTTGTTGTGTTAGTATAACAATATGTATACTAGCTTACATAAATATTTAAAAGAAAAAAAAACACAAATTGATTACTGAAGGAAAAAAAAAAAAAAACTTTAGGCACTGTAGCTACATTGCCAATTGAATAAATCAAAAGCACTGTAGCTACAGTGCATTAGCGCATTGCCCAATAAGTGTTGTAACATTTCCTCAAGACATTTATTTTTAGTTGTAGTTAGTCATAGTCTCATATTTTATTATTTTATTTCAACTGGTAAGAAATTGACATGTCAATAATTGTGAAATTTGTTGTGTCAGTACCATAAATATTTAAAAAAAAAAAAAAAACTGATTACTGAAAAAAAAAACTTTAGGCACTATAGCTACAGTGCCAGTTGAATAAACCAAAAATACTGTAGCTACAGTGCATAAGTCACAGTCTTATATTTTATTATTATTTTATTTCGACTGGTAAGAAATTGACACGTCAATAATTGTGAAAATATTGTGAAATTTGTTGTGTCAGTAACATAAATATTTTTTTTTTTTAAACTGATTATTGGAAAAAAAAAAAACTTTAGGCACTGTAGCTACCGTGCTAGTTGAATAAACCAAAAGCACTGTAGCTACAGTGCAGTAGCGCATTTGCAAATAAGTGTTGTAATATTTTCTCGAAATATTTATTTTTAATTGTGGTTAGTCATAGTCTCATATTTTATTATTTTATTTCGATTGGTAAGAAATTGACATGTCAATAATTGTAAAAATATTGTGAAATTTATTGTGTTAGTACCATAAGTATTTAAAAGAAAAAAAAAAGGATTACTGAAGAAAAAAAAAAAAAAAACTTTAGGCACCATAGCTACAATGCCAGTTGAATAAACCAAAAGCACTGTAGCTACAGTGCATAAGTCACAGTCTCATGTTTTATTATTTTATTTCGACTGGTAAGAAATTAACACGTCAAGAATTGTGAAAATATTGTAAAATTTGTTGTGTCAATAACATAAATATTTAAAAGAAAAAAAAAACCGATTATTGAAGAAAAAAAAAAATTTAGGCATTGTAGCTACAGTGCCAATTGAATAAACTAAAAGTATTGTAGCTGCAGTGCATTAGCGCATTCACGCTTTTATATATAAGATACCAACTATAACTTGTACTACTATACCCACCCCAAATCCAAATGTTACTAAAAGAAAATTTTTAGGTGAGGTTTGGAAATGTTTTAATATGGTAGAAAATATAAATCATGATGGTACAAAAGATATTAAAGTTATATTTATTGCATGTGGTGATGAGTAGGCCGGCTCTCTAAAGAACGAGGAATTATTAAGTTTATCAAGAGGATTGCTAACGTGGTCCTCCCTAACCTCTCAACCAATAAAATGCTGTTATTTATGTAAATGTGATATCATTTGATAATTTTTATTTTTTATTCTTTGTGCTGATTAGAAAGCTCACATGTACATTTACATGGATGACATCATCTTATTGGTCAGGGAGGATCACATTAGCAATCCTCTTAACGTAAATAATAGTTTCTCCTAAACGTGGGGAGTGGGACTATCAATTTAAAATGTCATACAAGTCAAAGTCATAGATGAAAAGGGAAACTAGATATAAGTTTGAATAAGTAGGAAAATATAAGAGCATCTACTTCGGTGGAGCTAAAAATTTTAACATTTAACATATTAAAAAGTTAGTTTATCTATTTGAACGCAAAATTTCACAACGCTCTCTGTATCAATGGTCTTATTTTTACTATCAACCAAACACTATTAATTTTTTAATTAATTTATTTCTCACTTCTTCTCTGCCACCATTACCAAACTATCTAAGTGATAAAGTATTATTTTTATTTTTATTTTATTTTATTTTTTATAACTTCTTGCTACAGTGAATTACTAGTCTTGATAGTTCACTTTAGCAAAAAGGCAAAAAAATGTACCTATGGCTCCACCAATGTTAGGTACTAAATTGGAGTTGAGGATTTTACCACTCCCAATGGTGATGCTCTAAGGGTAACTTAACTACATTTAGTTACGTTGATGCACGTGTATGTAACTGAACACCATATTATATTGTTAAGGTCCTACCTCTACAACCCATATACATTTTTTGAAAAACACGATTTTGCCAAAATGGTGCAATGCGGTTTAAGTCTATAATATAACGATTTTTTTTTTTAATTTTTTTTTTTTTTGCATCTACCACCTAAAGAGATATTATGAAGAATTTTAAACTTCAAAACGAAAATTAAAAAGAATTTTACATGCACATAGTGGAAGATTTTGTTTAACTTATGACATATGGACGTCAAGAAGTAAATTAGATTTTCTATCTTCAATCTTTCATTATATTAATTCAGAAATAAAATTTAAATAAAAGAATAATATCATTTACATGTTGGAATCTCCACACTCTGGATATAACATTGCAAATCTTATTAGTAGTGAGGAACTTCAATGTTGAGATAATATTGATAAAATATTTTCAATAACACTTGATAATTTCTCAAATATTGATATGGTGGATACATTTTTAAAGGGGACAAAAATTATGTTTATCTTTAAGAGGTACATTATTTCAAGTATGATTTATCCACAAAAAAAAAAAAAAACATTATTTCAAGTATGTTGTTGTGCAAAGATTTATAATTTAATTGTGCAAGATGGTTTGCCTTATTTATCTTTTTCTAATGAAAAAAATAAAAGATATAGTCCAAAATATTAATAGTTCTCAAGCAAGATATAAATTATATACAAGAGGTTGTATAGAATATTTAAATATAAAAAAAAAAAAGAGAAAAAGATATTGATGTACCTCATAGGTGGAATGCCACTTATCTACTTTTATATTTAGTAATAAAATATAAATATGTTTTAAATTTATATTATTCTCATCATTTTCAAAGTTCAAGTGTACTCTAGAAAAAATTGAAGAAAATGATTAGAAGTTAGCAGAAGTTGTGAGAGATTTCTTTTTTATTTATTTTAATTTTCATGATTAAGATATATTTTTATGTGGTGTATAATATCCAACAATCGTGTAGAGTTTTAATTCAATTGACTAACATTTTTCTAATATTTAAAGTTTTATATGGATATGCTTTGGTATATTTGATGAAGTGTTAGATTTAATGAGACAAAAACTTGACAAATATTGGAGAAATATATCTCTAATTTCTGGAATGGCTATTATTTTTTATCCACAACACTAACTGCCGCATGCATTTTTGGTGTTGGCGTGTGAGTGTATTCCCTTATCTCATCCCCCTTCCCCTATATATATGTGTGTGTGTGTGTGTGTGTTTCTCAAAAAAAAAAAAGTTAAAGTGTTTTTTTAAGAAGCAATATATATGAATGATGTTGAAAAAAATTCAAGAGACCATACAGTCATTCCAAAACATAATAGCACAATTGTTTGATTATTATAGAAATGCATATGAAAATTCTAATATTGGTTCCCAAACACAACAAGCTTCTCTGCTAGTTTTCCAAAACACATATTTAAAAGAAGAAGAGAAAGTGGCTTGACTACATTACAACATTATTTAAAACAACCTATATTTGACAAAATTTTTTTTTTTTGGTAAACAAGAATTATATTAAAACCCCTAACTGGGGAAGGAAGTTAGAGGACTAGTCCTCTCATAATACATGCCAATACTGTCATAATACAAAAGCATCGAAATGTCCATAGGCTGACTATCAAAATCGTGAAATCTTGCTGGCAGAAAGATCCTTTCTTGGCTAGTGCATCGACGCACTGGTTGGCTTCACGGAAGTAATGATTAAGCTTGACCTGAGGTATGCGATTGAATAGAGTCCTACAGTCCACAATTAAGGAGGAAAGGTTAAGATTAGAACTATTACTGTTAGTAATCCAATCACAGACGATCTTAGCATCTACCTCAATCTCAATGGTAGGCATGTTAAGAGATAAGCACAAGGAGAGACCATCCCTAAGGGCCCACAGCTTGGCCTCCACGCTAGAGGAAAACCCAATATTACGGATAAAACCTTTAATCCAACCTCCATTCTCATCCCGGATCAAACCTCCTCCATCAACTTTACCCGGGTTGCCCAAGGACGAGCCATCCATGTTCAACCTCACCCAACTAGGGCTCGGCCTCAACCAACGAACTCTCCTAGTTTCCCTAGTCACCACCCTACTTGTTTTACCAGCACAGAACAGGAATTCAGTGGCAGCGTGCTTAATGTGAGACCAAAGACTCTGGTTCAACCTAACTCCCTTAAAGGCAATATTATTTCTATCCACCCATAAGTTCCAAACCACAAAGGAGAACAACACCTTACACAGTATCAATTCTGATCTGTGGGACTGAAAGTTTAAGTTAATCTTTAGCCAGGGTATCAAGTCAAGGCTAAAAAAATTTGGAATATTCAAAGTTGTGCTGAATTTGTCCTAAACAGCTTTAGCAAAACTACAATCCTGAATAGCATGAATGATCGATTCCCTTTCATTGTAGCAGACACAACACTAAGCATCTTGGGTGATGCCCTTGCCATAGAGCACTTCCTTCACTGGAATGCTTTGGGACAAACTTTCCACACAAAAACATTTAATTCTCGGCATGGAGTCAACCTTCCAAACCCAATCTACCTCAAACCTGGCTGCTAGACCACTATCACCTTTAGCAATGGTATATGCAGTCTTTTGGTCAAATTCCCCTGAAGGTGAGTAACCCCACACTACTCTGTCTTCACACCAGTGACTAGAAGAGAAAGGCACAGCTCTAAGCATCCTCAAAATCTTATCAGGAAGCACAAATGAACACCTGGAGAAATCCCACCTCTCCCCCACTCTGACATCCCTTACCATCCATTTATCCTCTTCCCTCCTTAAAGGGCTTTCAATTAAGCTTCTAATATTACCCATATCCATCCATTTATCATACCAAAAACTCAACTTGCAATCAGAACTAGCAATCCATTTAATTCATTTCTCAAGAATGCCACTACCCCGTTTCATACCCATCCAAACACAAGAACCACTCCTATTGGGATTCCTATACTTGTTGCTTAAGAGCCTTGCCCAGTCCTTGTCCTTTTCCATCTTATATCTCCAATTCAATTTGGCCATCAAGGCCAAATTTTTAGGCTTGGTTGCTTGCAGACCGAGCCCACCCTCCTTCTTGGCTTTGGTGACTGTGCTCCAACTGACCATGTGTAATTTCCTTTTATCCGGAGTAGACCCCCAAATAAAATTCCTAGTTACCCTGTCCAAGGATTCAAGAATACAATTAGGGAGCATAACATTCTGTATTACATACGACGGAACGGTGGTCAGAACGGATTGAGCAAGAACAACTCTCCCAGCAAAGGAAAGAAGATTCCCTTTCCAACTAGCAAGCTTAGCTTGCACCCTTTCAATGACAAAGTTATAGTCTTGGCCGCTTGAACTGGCCTGTTTAAGGGGAAAACCAAGATACTTCCCTAGATTAGGTGTGAATCTCATGCCCATTATTTCACATAATTCCTCTCTCGTGCCAGCATCTACATTAGGAGAGAAATAAATTCTCGATTTGTCCTTGTTGATCTTTTGCCCTGATATACTGCAAAAACAATTAAAAGCATCCATCATGCTTTGGCAGTTCTTCCTATCTGTCCTTCCAAACAAGACAAGGTCATTTGCGAAGAAAAGGTGGGAGAAAGCTAGACCTCCCTTGAAGCACTCACCAGATCTCACAGCTTAGAGTCACACTTATCTCTAATAAGGAATAAGGAAACCCAACGCTTCCATACACATAATAAAAATGTAAGGGGATAAAGGGTCTCATTGCCGAATTCCCCTAGAGGGATTGAAAGCTTCCAAGGCACTCCCATTGAACAACACCTCAATGCTAGATGTTGAAATGCAACTCATGATGACTTGCTTAAACCCGAAGGAATATTGAAAAGGGCAAGAGTATCCCTAACAAAGTTGCATTCAATCCTATCATACGCCTTTTCAAGGTTGATTTTAACCACCATAAAACCTCTTTTCCCTTTCTTCAAACTTAGGGAGTGAAGGAGCTCTTGAACAATAATGGCATGGTCAACTCATTTGCGGCTTGGAACAAAAGCTACTTGCATTGGAGATATAATCTTCCCTAAGTACGATCTCAATCTAGCAGCTATAACTTTCAATATGATTTTATAAATTGAATTACAAAGGTTGATGGGTCTATAGCTACCAAGGGTATTCACTCCCAAATGTTTGGGAATAAGGGTGATGAGAGTCTTATTCAAAAAAGCCGGAACAACCCCAGTCTCAAAAACCTTCCTGACTGTCTCAATAATTGATTTTCCCGTGAGCAACCAAAATCTTTGATAGAACCCCGCATGAAGCCTATCTGTCCCAGGGGCTTTAAAGGCTTTTAAGGCCCAAAGACCATCCTTTATTTCATGGTCTGTAATCGGGTTAGCCAAAACTTGACCTTCCTCCTTCGATAGTTTGACTTGCCAATTTGGGATATCCCAAGTCCTACTCTATGACTCCCCCATCTCTGTAGTGTACATGTTAACATACCAACTCCTAATATAATTAGCCATCTCTTTCACATTAACAATAAGATTACCCACATTATCACTGAGGTGGGTGATTCTATTCCTTCTCATTCGATTAAGGACGGAAGCATGAAAAAAGGTAGTATTGCGCTCACCCAACACCAACCAATTCAGCCTAGACTTCATAGCCCAAAACTCATTAATGAGCTCCTTAACTTCCCCATGTTCCAACCTTAAAGTTCTATCAAGCTGTAGGAGGGATTTAGAAGGTCTCTCGGCCAAAGCTTTTTGAACCCCTTTGAGTCTTGCTTTAATTCTCTTCCTTCTCCCAAATAAGTTCTCAAAAACTTTCTTATTCCACCTTCTTCCAAAACCGTGAAAGAGGTAACTGCACTGTCAAGATCCTGACTATCCCTCTAGGCATTTCTAACAAGACTAGGAAAATCAAGGTGTGATAACCATCTAGGTTGGAATCTGAGAGGCCTCACTAAGCCTAAACCTAGGGGTTTTTTAAGTTGAGAAGAATGAGACAATGATCAGAGTTTACACGGGTACGGTGCTCAATGGTAGCTTCTAGGTATAAAAATCTCCATCCCACATTACAAAATCCTTAATCCAATCTTTCTTGGATAAGGTTAGAGAAGTTCCTTAAATTTGTCTAGGTAAAATTTGGCCCAACAAAACCCATGTCCATCTTGCCACAAGCATTCAAGCACTCTTAAAACAACCTAGCTCTATAAGCATTAACAAGTCTTCCACCTAGCTTCTTCTCACTACTAAGGACTTCGTTAAAATCCCCCAGCATAATCTAAGGCAGGTTATGGAGATCATTCACCAAGGTCAAGTTATGCCACAAAATTAGATTAGGACTAGCATATATAGCAGAAATAATCCAAGAAAGGCTTGAAGAACTCACCTTGACGAGGGCATGGATTTCTTGTTTAGTTGAACCCAGTTGAGTGATCTCCATTGCATCAAAATTCCAAAGCAACCAAATTCCTCCGGCATAGCCCACCGTATTAGCATGTCTTGCATCATCAAACGACAATCGATCCGTTATCTCTTTCGTTCTACTATCTCCAACTCTGGTTTCAATTACAATTAGAATGGTTGGAGTAAAATCCCAGACCAAGTCCATCATAGAACTCATAAAGTTTGGCCTAATGGCCCCACTGCAATTCCAAACAATCACATTCATTATAACAGATTGATTGGGGGCAGGGCACTTATCTTGATGAGGCAATGTTCTCCCTTGCGAGATCAAGCTCCATCCCATCTCTTTCAGATTGGCTCAAGTTTGGCCTTCCAAGGTTGTGAACATGGCTCCGTGCTTCAATATACCCATCTCCCTCAGTTGTGAGCTGATTAGAACCTGGAATTCCTTGACTTTCAGCACTTGGATCAGTCTCACTGTGCAAGCATTCTCGTAGCAGCTCATTGCCACTGGTTGTCTCTCTATAACTTTCCTCTCCTCTAAATTGACTGGACTGTCCAAAGCAAACAAGACCGACACCAGAGAATCGTCCAGGTAAGTCCTCCATAACACCATCTCCTCTTCCTGTTACGTTGGTAGATCCGACTTGAATATCCACCAAGGGTTTGGCCACATGTGCCATGCTAGATCCGTGAGAGGCAAATTCCCTAGCACTTGACTTGGTGGAGTGAGAGGAAAGATACTCCTCTATGCTTCCTTCTGCTCCTCGTCAAACCAACCCCAAACCTCCGTCAGCTTTGTCTTTATCTAATCTATCACCACATTGGGTATTGCCACAACCTTTCTTTGACCTTTGATCACCCAGCATTGTGAATTCAGCCACATCACTAAACGATTGTGTTCTTCCATACCCACCTACACTCAGGGACTTAGTGAAGGCTTGCTTAGATTTTGGTTGGGCTACTCCTTGGGAAAGGATTTTAATTTTTTTCTCCTTTTGAGGCCGAATAGACCTAGCTTTGCCGTGTTTGGTGAGCCCTTTCTCTGGTGGATTTGACAACCCATTAGCCATTTTGTCCTTAGGTTCAGGTTGGACACAAGCTTCCAAACCCATATGATTGTTGGCACAAGTTCCTTTGCTCTTTATCTGACTGCCAGCTATATTGCATACACTAGTCTTTTCCTTATTGCCCTCATGCCCCACATTATTCCCATTATAGGAAATTCTTGGGCCCACAACAAACGTATGGGCTTCTAACTTTCCCATACTTGTTCTAGTTGGATTGACCGAACTAGGAGAACCAAATCCTCCAACTAAGGTTGGTTCAAATGATTTCGTTTGTTTGGACTTGTCTTCTTCCTTTTGACCACCATCCATGGCCCATATCCATCTTCATCAGTACTATCATGCACTTCTACACGTGATTCCTTGCCCTTTCCCTCAAGTTGCTGAGTAGTAGTAACTTCTTCAAGGCCTTGGATTACATGAGGGTAGCCATCTCTTCTATGACCCATTCTACCACAAGCAAAACACAAAGCACCAATGCCTTCATATAAGACCCCCTGAGTCAGCTTCCCAACTTGGATTGTTCTCACTAAAGGTTTAGAGAGATCTATCTGTACACAAATACGTGCATATCTCCCTCGTGCCCTTGAGGCTATATTAGTATCCATTTTCAGTACTGGTCCTATGGCATTCCCGATTTCCTGAAGAACCACTGCATCATAGTACTCCATGGGGAGCTCATTTAGCCTAACCCAAACAGCTACCGTGCTCACCACAGCCATGGAGGCCTTAAAGTTAGGCTCCCACAACCTAATAGCCATAAAGTGACCTCCAAAAAACCATGGGCCTCCAGAAAGGACTCTATCCAAGTCTTCCTTAGCTTTAAACTTGAAAAGAAAGAAGTCTCTCCCTAAGTCCATGCAGTCAACTCTACATTGTGGCTGCCATAAGCTCATCACTGATCTATGTAGGTAGTGAAAACCCACCGTTCTGCCAAATACTTTGACAATCAAGGCATTTTTCCAAGCCCCTCTAATTCCCATCTTGGTTTCCTTGAATAGTTTCACCTTAGCAACCCCTTCGGTGATCTCTTCCACATCACTGTCAGAGTCTTCTTCAACAAATTGTTGGCTATTGGCAGTGCACATCTGAGCAAATGCACCTAGTATAGACCCCAACAATTTTTCCTTAGAGGATTTGGCTGGCGCCACCTTCATCTCTGTAACCTCCTCATCGTGGCTACAAGCCTGTATCGAGTCCTTCACTTGCTTAGTACTTCGTTGGAGTTCATGTTGCTCTTCACCAGGCCTTTCAGGATATTCACACTCCATCTAAGAAACGTGAACAGTGATACACACACTATTTGACAATTGATACCAATGAAAAAGAATTATTTGATTTACTGGGTTGGGGGAAAACACATCATAATAAGTGTCCTTTGCTTATCATGACCTGTCATTTATGATCAAAACTTGTTTCCACTGTATTGTAAAGTAGCTTGTTCTGCAGGTGGTAGAATTGTATATGACAAAAGATGTGGTCTCAGTCTCAAGACTATTGAGGCATTCATGTGCTTCAAGGATTGGAACTTAGCAAATACAAAAGGACATGAAGCAATACAAGAATTGGAATTAGTAGAGACATTTAAGCGGTTGAAGTTAGAGAGGCCTGAGTGAATACTAGACAGTCCACAACATGAACAAGTCCACCAATGTAATTAGATGTAATTAGGGTGGTAATTTTTATCCATATCTATGAACTTACCCATTACCCACCTAATTTGGATATGTCTTAACCCAACCTATTTGAATATTTGGGTTAAATGGGTAAAGACCTATTAGGTTATTTAATTATATGGGTCTTAATGGATAAACCAACTAATACCCACTAAAAACCCATCTAAATTTAAATAAACAACAAAAAATCTAAAATTCTAGAAAATGACCGAAATACACTCAAAACTTAAAAAATGATCAAAATACCTCATGAAACCTAAAAATGACAAAAATACCCCTGAAACCTTAAAACTAAAAATTACCCAAATACCCTCTAAACTTAAAAAATGACTGAAATACTCCCAAAACCTATAAAATGACCAAAATGCCATTGAAACCTAAAAATTTCCAAAATACCCCCAAACCTAAAAGATGACTGAAATACCTCTGAAATATATAAAATGACCAAAATACCACTGAAACCTAAAAATTATTAAAATACCCCTCATAAACCTAAAAAATGACCGAAATACCCCTTGAAATTAGGGCTGTAAACGAGCCAAGTTTTGTCGAGTAGTGCATGTTCAAGCTTGACTTGTCAGGAAAAATAAAAAACTTGAGATTGGCTTGAGCTTATGACAAGCCTAAAAATAGTGTTTGAGCTTGAGCTCGTGAGAAAGCCAAAAAGCTTGAGCTTGGCTTGATTAATTAGTCATGCCAAACTCAAGCTTAATATCAAACTCAAACTCAAGCTCAGGTCAAGTTTTTAAGCTTGAGATCTAAAAAAATTACATTATTAAATGCTTAAATCTCAAAAATCAAGAGAGAAAAAAAAAAGAAAAAAAAATAGTATACTCATTTTATCCTGCATCTAGTCCTACTTATGATTAGCTATTATTCAAATTAATAATTTACATAACTAAATTCATTCATTTATTATTCCTTATCTACAGTTTCAGCAATTGTTCAAAATACAATTTTTACATTCACATTAGATGATGAAGGACTAGAAAAATACATGTTTGTAACTAGTATGAATGAGAAAATACTAACATGTTTCATAACTTTACTTTAAATAATTGATAAAGAATGATCATATGTGGCCTACTTAATTATTAATTTGTTTTTAAATGTAGCTATAGTCTAAAGTGGTTCTTGATCAGTTTAAAGAAAGCAAAAAAATTAGGTAATAGGTAGTGGTCTCATGTTGGCAATATCATTATTAAGATATATGTAATGAATATATTTAGCTAACACATATAAACTTACAAATGAGTCTATGCTTGAATTGTTACGTATTAAGCCTAATAGTTTACGAGCTTGTTCGTGAAAAAAAAATTGTTGCTTAGGCTCGGCTTGTTTATTAAACGAGCCTAAAACTAAGGCTCAAGCTTGACTTATTTAAACAAACAAACATGAACAAGCTTTTTATCGAGCCGAGACAGAGTTGTTCATGATCGGCTTGGTTCATTTACAGCCCTACTTGAAATCTATAAAATTACCAAAATACCCCCAAAACATAAAAAATGACTGAAATACCCCCGAAACCTAAAAATTACCAAAATACCTCCTAATCCTAAAAAATTACTGAAATACCTGGGCAACCTAAAAATTACCAAAATACTCCTGAAACCTAAAAAAATAATTGATATACCGCTCAAACTTGAAATGACCAAAATATCCCTTAAGCATAAAATTTTTCGAAATTACCAATATACCATTGAACTTTCAAAATTATCACCAAAATCTCTATAATATATACGTACTTATTTGTTCCTATCAATAAAAGTTAATCATTTTTTTTTTTAAAGTATCTTTATAGTTCAAGCCTAATAGCTTGAATTGTTACGTATTAAGCCTAATAGTTTACGAGCTTGTTCGTGAAAAAAAAATTGTTGCTTAGGCTCGGCTTGTTTATTAAACAAGCCTAAAACTAAGGCTCAAGCTTGACTTATTTAAACAAACAAACATAAACAAGTTTTTTATCGATTCGAGCCAGAGTTGTTCATGATCGGCTTGGTTCATTTACAGCCCTACTTGAAACTTATAAAATTACCAAAATACTCCCAAAACATAAAAAATTACCGAAATACCCCGAAACCTAAAAATTACCAAAATACCTCATAATCCTAAAAAATTACTGAAATACCTGAGCAACCTAAAAATTACCAAAATACTCCTGAAACCTAAAAAAATAACTGATATACCGCTCAAACTTGAAATGACCAAAATATCCCTTAAGCATAAAATTTTTCAAAATTACCAATATACCATTGAACTTTCAAAATTATCACCAAAATCTCTATAATATATACGTACTTATTTGTTCCTATCAAAAAAAGTTAATCAATAGTTTTTTTTTTTTTTTTAAGTATCTTTATAGTTCAAATTGATCGCATTTTATGACATATAATATAATAATTTTTCAATTAAAATTTATAAGCCCA
Source organism: Castanea sativa (assembly GCF_040712315.1). Lineage (NCBI taxonomy): Eukaryota > Viridiplantae > Streptophyta > Magnoliopsida > Fagales > Fagaceae > Castanea > Castanea sativa. Next base: position 60,266,960 of record NC_134013.1, on the reverse strand, counting down.
TTAAAGGCCTGTTAAAAACCCATTTCGCTGAGCTCGATAGCCTAGCCCGTTAAAGACTAAATGGGCATTGCCCATGAGCTCGGCTTTTCCCTTTCAACTTGATCTGTTGACTGGTCAACACCCCTAGGCCCATGGTCTAAGTATAAGGGGCTGGACTGGCCCATTGCAGACACTTAGGTGGAGAAGGCCTTAAGGTGGCCAATCTTGGCCATTGGATGGCAATCCCGGTGGGTGGCCAATCTTGGGCTTGGGTATGGGTGGGGCAGAGTTAGCAGTTGGAGGTGAGATGGTTGATTTGGGCACTAGGGTATCAGATCCGCTGAATGATACATTGACATCCAATTTTTGTTTGAATAAAATAAAGTAGATAAATAATATTTATATAAAATAGTAAAAAATAAAATAAAAGAGTTTGATACTAGTAGTGTAAAAATAAAAGTCAGAAATTTTGAAGCAAATAAATAAATAATAATAATAGTCAGAAATGGCCTAACAAAATAAAAAGGTATGTTTAGACTGAAAGTTAACTATAAAAAAAATTTCCTAATCCAATGCAAATGCTCTAATGTTATGTTAGTCACCACCTCAATTGAAACCATGCGTATAACACAGACACATTCATGAAGTAATATCAAGCAAGATCAGGTTGACATTGATGGCCTACAATTGTTCTTTAGATTAGTGATTAGTGATTAGTCTTACCTACTCAAAGGGATTCAGACAAATGCAAATATAACCTGAATTCTTCCATTACTTTTTTTTTTTTTTTTTTTTATATTACACAATCAAACTCTCTCTTTACTGGTTTATTAACAATTAAAAATTCCTTTTCCTTTTCTAGAATAACAACAATTCAAAGAAGTTGAACAGTAACAATTATTAAAAAATTAAAAGTTAGACATCTTTTTTCAAGACTTTGGAAGAGGCTCCCCTCTGATAAATGATTTGAATAGCAGAAGGGCTGCCCTGGGCTTGAAAAGTGGTACTTCATGGCCTGCCCCTCTCACTGAAGCGAATGTTAGCCCTTCATATACCTCTGTCCAGCCTCCAACCTTCACAGATGACAGGACCATGATTGATATAGCATGAGTACCAATAACATATTCATTAATTAGTCAAATGATTAAGGTTTCAGTTATAATTGTGGATTCCCTCTTAGAGTTGTAGATCATTGCTTAGAGCCTAACACTAATTGAGATTGGGACCTATTTGGATGTGAGAAAATGAGGGCATTCTAAATCATAATGTAGTAGGCAGATGAAAATTTTCAATCTAATCCAAACCCAACACAAATTGCGTACAGAATACCAAGGATATTTTGATAGGGCTTAATTTTTCCAGATAGGATTGTTTTATATAATTTTGATAGTTCGATAGTTACAACAATAGAAGGGGGGATTTGAACCTTAGAGAAATGTCATTGAACTACAAGACTCTTGACATCTAGGCTTGTATCGTAGATCATTAATGTCGAAGTAACAATAACAATACAATGATTTTGGCAGTCAAAAGTTGAGGATAGGAAAGGATTAGTTGACTTACCTGCTTCTTAACGTACCAAGGATACCATGGAATTTTGGTTTCCAATTTTAGTTGTGCAAGGGAATATCTAGTGGCTGTAACTGGCACTACTGAGTCAACATCACCACTGCATTAGCCCCAGAAAGAATAGCAGTTATATTTCTAAAATGAATATCTAAGTACAAATATTATATTGGGAGAGATCAAATTGTTGTGGTAGCAAGTTAATCAAATATAACATGGCCAACCTAAAAACCCAAATTCTCAAACCACCAGCTATCATTTCCCTGTAAATTGGAAGAATGGATACATCTGTGTCGTTCCAATTTCGATTCAAAACCTCACTGCATCAAATGAAATACAGTTTATGTAACACTAGCTAGAAAGGGAAAGCAGAGGCCTATTTTGAATTTGGTTGTAGAGTGCTTAAGCATGATAATGTAGTGTTGTTGACTCACCTGCAAGCAGTCCACTTATAAGGAATTTTAGTTATGTTGGCATGGAGTGCTTTCTGCACATCTGGCCTATTGTAGTAAATCTCAGCATATTTTTCCGTACAAGGATCATACCCGGACATTTGCCGGAAAGTCTGGAAAATCCATTAAAAAAATTCTTCTTATAGGATGATAACAAATTTATTAACACAAGTATTGCCAAATTTCCTTATAGAAACAAGGGAAACAAGGAGAAATAGAACCATAAAACTATAATCATTGTCATTATTGTATTATTATTAGATTATAAATACCATTGATTACTATTGTAATTTGTATGATATACCTGATGCGGTCTGTGAGGCAACCGCATAGTCTGGCGGGTGGCTTTGCTACCATCAGATTTGTTGCAAGGGGGTGCATAGATGTTATATTGATCAATGTTACCAAATTCTTGATCCATGGCATAACTATACACCGAATCACATTCATTCGATTCCTTTTGATGCGTAAAATCACATGTGTTGATGAGTTGCTTGTATGTTTTATCGGAGATCATGGCATGGCTCCACCAGTATGTCACTGTCCCTAGGTTATCATAGTAGTTGTCTGTGACTGCATTGCCAACCTGCATTTAATTTAATTAGTAGCAAGTATAATTATATATTTTTGTGCTTCATTAAAATTAACAATCAGATATATAAAACATCCTATGTATTCTGGATACTAAATTGTTTGTTTGGGCCTAAGAAATACATAAAACAAAGTCAGCTTTTAGTACTTATGCTAAGGATATAAGTTTACAAATTAAAGTCATGCAAATATGGAAATAGAAATAGACATGAGAGATTGAAGAGTATACCATTATTCCTTTGAGATTTATGGGATGCTTGGAATGTTTATTGTACATCGTAATTTCTTTGGCCAGCTGAGGAACGTAGTGTCCTGCATAGCTCTCGCCTGTGATATAGACTTCTCTTTGCTTGTAACGGGGGAATCGATCCAACCATCGTAATAGGAATTCTAGAGAATCCTTGGCTAAATAATAACCCCCTCATTAGATTAATTACATGTGCACTATACACTGAATAATTCTTCAAACTTTGAACTAAAAAAAAAATAATGCTAATAAAAAATTATCAAATTAGAACCATTTTATTATGCATGAAAGCAAATTTTCAATCTCAATTTGTGATTGATCTATCTCCAATTATTCCAAAATTTTGATGTGTTCCATGGGAAAATTTTGATTTATCTCCGATTATTCTAAAATTTGTGATGGAACAAGTCTTCGGTCCTGAATTGAGGGGAGAGGAAGAGAAAGTAGAGATGACCGAAAATAAGCCTATTTCTGGTCATCTCTACTCTACTTTCTACTCTTCTTCCCTCTTTCTCAATCTAAACAGACAATTATAATTTATTGAGGTTGACAAATTCTCTTAATAAGAAGAGCTAGGACTCAATTTTCAAAGAAGAGACATTTTATAATCTTCATAATCTTTTCTTAGACTTACAAGAAGGAAATCTCTAGAACGTCCACACCAAATCTATAGGTACTATTTGATTGTACAAATAGGTGGAACACATGTCATAAGCGTGGACCAAATCCATCAAATCCATCAAGATGGCAATTATGCATGCTTAAAATCAAGTCTCATCCTTTTTTAACTGGGTGATCTTAATCTTGAAACTATAATTAAATTACTACAGTTAGTCAATGGTTTTTTTTTAGCCAATCGTCCATGACTACGACCTTATAATTGAGTGCTTCTAGTCTCTTAAATATGGCCTACCAATCAATCATGAGCATCCATTCTTTCGAAAACAACAAAGTGCTAATAATTTTAATGATTCAAAATGAGAGGCTGTGGGGTCCCACCAGTGCGTCGATCGCCGGTGTTGAAAAGATCTGATGACTGGTTGCTATAAGAGAAGCCAACTCCTGCTGGAGTTTCCAAGAACAAGAGGTTGGCCAGAGTGTTCCATGAGAACTTGTTGTAGTACAATCCTGAGGCTGTCTTGTTTATTCTAAATGGGCCTATTTCTTCTGATGCACCATATGCCACAGAAGAGCAACCAGGGCCTAATCACAGATTAAACAAGCATCAATAGAGAAAAATATTGTTAGCTACAAATACGACAAATTGTATTACATAAGTTTTATAAACTGATTCGTTAACATAACAATTACATAAATGTAATTTGGATCGATTAATTATTTCCTAATTATTAAAACAACACCAATCACATTTATTGTTGCTACCTCAAATTGTAAACCTTTAATAGTTACATTAGTAGTAATTTCAGGAATTTTTCATGAGAGAAAATCATGAGGATAAGAATTTGAATGATGGTCCCATTATTTTTTTCTGGGATAGAGAATTAATGGAGAAAATAGATGAAATCATGATCATATAAATGATAAATTCATCAGGCATATCATTATATGGTCTAATATGCAAGATTCTCGAGATAAAAAAATAAATATGCGAGATTCTCTTTGAGACCCATTAGACTGATATGAAAACAACAGCTCGTTTGGATATTTTTTCATTCTAAGTTCAACTAGTGGAGCTAAAATTGAATAGACATCTTTGAACTAAAAAATAAATAAATAGACTTAATGGGTGCACTTAGAGTATTTGTTAATATTCCATTTTAAGAAATTTTTAATACCATTTTCATAAAAAATATATATATAAAAAATGGTAAAAAATTACTTTTTTCCTTTCCCATAAAAAACGTCAATAAATAGTTTTTCATTATTATTTTATTTTATATAAGAGAAAAATTCTACTCTAACCTAATTTAAATGAATATGTATGTGAAACTCCTTTTTAGAGACTTGAACTCCGACTCTTATCCTCTATACTCCACAAGTACTTATACTTGTGTAGTAACTAACATACCAAAGGGTGCACGATGTCAATAAATACTCCATCCGTCTCACTTAATTTGTCCTCTATTCCATTTTAGGATGTCCCAAAATATTGTCCTGTTTCTAATAATAAAAGTCATTAATTTACTAATGTTCCTATTATACCCCTATTTAATTTTCAAAACTACTCCATTTGAAAAGAAAATCAACAAATTTATTTAAGGGTAGTTTTGGAAACTAATACATTTTTAAAAGTTACACAAAACAATAAATGATGTTCCCTTACAAAATTTAACTTTTTAAACAGGACAAACTAAATGGAACGGAGGAAGTAGTTGTTAAACTAATGCTGTTAGAGTAATCATTAACTTTTTTTTTCCTAGTATTTTTAACATTTTTACTTCATTAATGTAATCATCTTGGTTTGGCTCCTTTAATTTAGTGGGGGCTGTAGCTATAGAAGACTTCAAGTTCTGCTAATTTTAGCTATGCATTATTGATGGTGCACCAATACAGAACTGCGCAGCGTTTGTTACAATTAATGAGGTCTGTTTTTGGTTGTTTTCAAGCATTGAATGGTTCTGTTCACTTCCATACCAGTTACGAGAGAGATAGTTATCTTATATGCATCTAAATATATTCATCTCTTTACTGTGGGGTCTATAGTCTATAGACACTATACACATTATATAAAGAATATGATGCATGTATATATATAAAAGATGCATAAGATAATTACTGATGAGAGAGAGACATTACGTTTTTGTTTGGATTTTAGTGTGATGGGTTTCTTTGGCTTAATTATGTATTGGAACTTGGAAGATAGGCCGTGTATGGGTTTGAATGGCAGTAGTTAGGTCACCATTCCTAGCCACTGGTAGGCCATTGATGTGGGCTCTCTTTATTTTTCAGTACTTGCCCTTTGGAATTTTACTCTAAAAATCAAAGATACCTATAGCAAATTAAAATTATCCTTCACTACACATAATACAAAAAGGGTCTCTTGTCCTACAACTCAAGGGGTTTCTTGTCCACCAAAAGATCATTTTTTTTTAATTAAAAAAAAAAGAAAGAAAAAAAAAAAGGAAAAAGGTGACCCTCCAAATGTAAACAATAGTATTTCCTAGCAATTTTTTTTTATAGAAAAATAATGAAGCCCAACTAAAAGAATTTTTCTGCATAGCTTATTATTATGTCGGCAACGTGAGAAATAAGTGGTTTCTAGTACACATATATTGTGTGAAACACATTTGAGCATAGACTAACAAAGAAGGAACAATGGAGAATCATATCACTAAAGGCAATATAACAGTGGCACTAAACAGCTTCTGATTTCTTCTCTAAACCATCTCGAGAGTATAGTACAAGTGACATAAAATTTTTGATCATAACTAATAACAAAACCAGACTCTTCGTTTATATTTGCATGCATTTTACATAAACAGTTAAAAATGATAAAACACACGAACTTACAAACATATTTATGTACTTGCTGTGAGAGAGAGAGAGTCTAACCTCCATTAAGCCAAATTACCAAGGGTTTTGACAAGGGGTTATGATCAGCCTCAGTGAGCCAGTAAAAGAGGGCTCTACCAGCAACATGATTTACAGTTACATAGCCTGAGTACTGCTGGAAAGAGACCTTAGGCTGCCCAGGAAGTTGCAATATCCTGTCAGCTTCTTCTTCTTCGTTTATAGTAACATGACTTGCACAAACCAGTGCAACAAGCAAAACTAAGACCATGGAAACGACAAAGATCTGCTCTTTCGCCATGACCATGGCCTTAACAAACAAGAAGAAGAAGAAGAAGAAGAAGAAGAAGAAGAAAAAAAGCAAAGAGAGGAAGAAAGAAAGAATGAATGATGTCTTTCTTCCTGGTTGTGTGTGATGGGAAGTAGCAGGTAGTGTGTGTGACTGTGTGTTATTCAGGATGGATTAAATAGGGGAGGGGGAGAGAGAGAGAGAGAGAGAGAGAGAGTGATGAATGGTATCTCTCAATAATGATGATAGGAGCACCCATTACTAATTTGTTAAATAGGACAAGCCATAATTTCTTAGTTAAATTACAAATAAGACCTTTTAACTTTATTTAAAATTCAATTCACTACTCTAACTATTAATTTAATTTATTTCTATCTTTCCATTAATTTTTGTCAAAATTGAGCTATTAAGGACCACATCAAAACAATGTAATTTTGTATTGAACAAAATTAAGAATTAGCAGCACAATTCTAATAGAGATTGACGATAAGACTGAATAGTACAAAATTAAAAATTAGAAGATTAAATTGAATGAAAGTAAAATTAGAAGGCTAAATTAAATTTTAAGCATAGTTAAAATGTGCAATTTGTAAGTTAACCTATTTTTTGTTAATTAATTAATTAATTGAAGAGTGGGTAAAATATGTGAACTTTAATACCTTTTTTCCAATAGAGATATGATAAAATTTATAATTTAAAATATTAGTTATACAATAATTACAATTTGCTATCTTTTTTTTATACAAGATAGAATTTTTATTATGCCCTAATCTAAGTGTATATATGTGTGAAGCTGTCTCCTGAAAACTTGAACCTCGGCTTTTGCCCTCCACACCCTACAAGCATTTATACTTGTGAAGTGACCACCGCACCAAAGGTGCGCAGTAGTTACTTTTTACTATCAAGGTAGTATATTAACTGATTTCTTTTTATACCTATTTGGGATTTGAATCCAAATTTCTCAATGATTACTACAAGATACTTAATCAATTGACTTAGTTGGCATCCGTCAAAACTTAACTAACATCATTTTCATTACTTAATGTAAGGCTAATCAGCTCATGGGCAAAAGCGGAAAAATAAAAATTGTTACTTTTGTTAATTAATTAATTGAGAGTACAATAAGTGTTTTTTTTATTTATATTATATAGAAATCAGAGAGTACAACAAGTGGGTGAAAGATCATAAAAAGTTAAGTCCCAAAGTTAGTAAATGAAAAAGAATACTCATCTTCAACGTAGTTGAGGCACATTTTTAAAGTCAAGAGACAACCCATGTAATTAAAAAAAGAAACCTTCAGCCGCATACACCCTTTCAGCTAATAATTATATATTGTCCTTTTTTTTTGTTGGGGGGGGGGGGGGGGGGGTCGGGAGGGGTCTACTTCCCTATGGATATTAGGTCAGTATTGAGTGTATTTATTTACAATATATAGGGGAGTGCTCATATCATGTGACATAAATTCTATTCTATGATATTTGATTTGATTCTTAAAAAAATAAAAATAAATAAATAAATAAATTTTATGATATTTTTGAAGGGGTAATTTGGTAATAATAGGTAAATGGAGTCACATGGTTTTCCCATGCCCTTGAATCAGTCCCTTTAATCCTGCATTAATTCCTCTTGCAATTGCATTCATACACTAGACTTTGAGTACCTTTTCCCTCGATAATTGGCTTTATTCTATATTTCTCAGGCTTTGGTTTTCTTCTATTTTCTTAATTTGTTCCTTTCCCTGTTCTGCTTGGATAAGGTTTTAACAAGAGTTGTTTTCATTACACTTTAAAACAAAACAAAAAGTTTATATTGACCACGATATCACGTTCACTACTTGTAGGATTTTTATTTTATTTGAGATTCTTATTTCATATTGCGGCTTCCAATTATTGTCCTATAAAACATGACGATTTTTAGAGAAACCTTCAGCCAAAATTTTTTGTTTGTGTAACAAATATTATTAATCTTTCATTTTTCTCCTATTGCATCCTTATTTATTATTACGTATTACAAATTAACTTTTCCTTTATTAATTCTCAGAGCACTCACTTTATTCGATGCATGATAGTATAAAAGGTAAATTTTGTACATCTAACTCCAAAAATTATTCACATCAGTCCATATTAACTTGTATAAAATACGATGCAAGTTTTAGTAACCATGTAAATATACATGGTCACTATTTACATACAAATTAATATTTTGTTGAGGGTCCGGTTAATGTGTGCTTAAGAGCACACATTAAACCATCTATTTCTGGAAACATTTTCTCGGAAATTAAAAAAGCTGTTAATACTTTTTCAATTCTCAAAAACTATTTCAAAAAATGATTAATTATTGTATGTCCTAAGAGCACACATTAACAAAACCTTTTATTAATATTTATTTACTAATATAAACAAAGAGAGGGAGTGAGAGATGATTTGAGAGGGTAATAAAAAATTGATAAAAATATAATTTTTTTTTATAAAATATAGTGAAAAATATATAATCTGATATAAGTGTTTTCAAAAAATTTATATTGAGCACGATATCACGTTTGCGACCTGTAGGATTTTTATTATGTTTGAGATTCTTTTTTCATTTTGCGGCTTCCAATTATTGTCCTATAAAATTAACATGACGATTTTTAGAGAAAACTGCACCCAAATTTTTTTTGTTTGTGTAACAAATATCTTTAAATTCATTATTATCTTTCATTTTTCTCCTATTGTATCATTATGTATTACAAACTACTTTACCTTTATTAATTCTAGGAGCACTCACTTTAGTCAATGTATAATACTATAAGGGTTAAATTTTGCCAATTCAATTTTAAAAATCATTCACGTCAGTCCATATTAACTTGTGTAAAATAAGATGCAAGTTTCAGTAACCATTTAAATATACATTGTCACTATTCACATGCAAATCTATTTTTTATCAATACATCTTTACTAATATAAACAAAGAGAGAGAGTAGAGATGATTTGAGAGGGTAATAAAAAATTGATAAAATAATTTTCTTTTATGAAATATAGTGCAAAATATATAACCTGATATAGGTATTTTTGAAATTGGTTGTGTACGTAAAATAGAAAAAATAAGTTCTTATATTAAAATAGATATGAATTTTTGCACGAGATAATACAAATGTTTTAAGATATATGTGGATTTTAATTAACTTAACTGATAAAGTCTTTTATTTGATTTGGAGTACAAACTTTGTTTACACTAAAAACCGATTGACGTTTTGATCTAACGATAAAGAATAATTATCATAGATCAAATATCATCATAAGTTTATTGTATTGTATCTAGAACAATAATAAAAAAAAACCATGTATATGAATATGATGCCCAAAATCGACGCACATTATATATTTTTTTATTAGAAGGGTTTTTGCTGGTAGATAAGTCATTAGCGTATTCATCTAGTAACAAACAAGTACTTGTACAATATGTTATGTTTTTCTCCCCCCTCAAAAATGTTTGGAAATATGCATAACATCAGCAAAAAAAATTTGTATTAGATAAAGGGGCTTTTCCTAGTTCTCTTTACTTACACGCGAGGAGGGGGGGTTTCAATGATTTCCAAAAATAACATGGTTATTGTGGTCATGGTGATGATGGCTCTCTTGGACTGGTGTTGCCCTAACAAAAATTGTGAATCTCATGCTCCAACCCCCTCTATTTTATTCTTTACACCTTTATTTATTTTACTAATTATTCTTTACATCTTTCAATTCATCTATATATGTTTCACCAAACTTCCAACATAGGTCTCACATTTTTTATTTAGTCAAAAAGATAAGGGGATCAGCCCTGAGCCCATGAATATGCTATATCTTTTTTTTTTTGGGGGAAAATAATTTATTTAATTAAGAAGAACCAGCAATGTCAGCTTGGACAAGAAAAAGAAAAGGTGATGGAACATCTTCCATCCACACAACAAAATCCGAAATACATAAGGCATGTCGAGCCTAATTATAAGCAACCTTATTACCTTCTTTCTTTACATGAAAGTAACGTGATTCAATAAAAAATCTAGTGCTAAAAAAAGAAAAGTAGCATGCCAAAATTTTCATTGAAATGGTATTATTTGTACATGTTACTATAATACGAAAGAAAAATGTCAAAGATTAAAAAAAAATGGAAATGTTAACAAGCATTGTGGGGTGCTTGTTAACATTTCTCTTAATAAATTATGTTAATAAAAAAGACAAAAAGATAAAAAAGATAAAAAGCTACCAAAAGTAAAAAAGATGTACAAAAAGTTATTGTTAACGAGCAACTTATTGTGCCCTTTCACACAACCCTAAAAAGAAATTGGTAAAAATATAAAAATACTGTGTACAGAAAGTCACAGTTTTTAATAGACAAAATATTATATGACAAAAGATGTCGTATGTATCAAAAGGGAAGTACTTTTTTTTTAGGTAGCGTCAAGAGGGACATATATGGTACGCAGTTACGCAAAGCAATGAATCTAGTTCAGGCCAGAAAAGAAGTGAAATGTGAAGATCTGCTAAGATGTACATTGCAATTATTATAAAAGTTTGTATAAGCTAGATATGGTGGATAAAAACAAAGATATAATGAATACATGGATATAGTGGTAGACTAGGTGGAGAAGAAGATGAGAAAGTAATTATGGTTTTTATGACATTATAGTAAAGCATAGAAAAGCAAAGCAGAGAGTGGTTGAAACTGCAGCATAGCCAAAAAGTGTGGTTGGTTCGAAGTTCAACAATAGATGAGGGGCCTTGGATTAAGGTCAATAACACTGTACCACTGGCAGTTAATGAAGATGGAGTGAGAAGAACAATAAAATACAGAGAAAAAAAAATGTGTTTGAGTCACTTTCAAATAGTCAATGCTAGCTTCTCTCTTTAGAAACCTGCATATACGTACCTTGAAATGCTCATGTGTAAGACCGTATCTTTATACTCTTTTATAATAAGGTTTTGCTAACATGTGCTTAAGGCACACAATAATAAATCATTTTTAAAAATATTCTCTCGAGAATTGAAAAAATATTGACAGTTTTTTTAATTCTTAAAAAATATTTCTAAGGGCACACATTAACCGGACTCTTTATAATATACTATCTCTCTTTAAGTAAAATAATAATGACTAAAAAAAGCCCTTTTTTTTCATTTAGGGCACCTCACATAAAAACATACTTGTCTAAGACCAAAAAAAAAAAATCCCCATGAAACTTAACCTTTATTATGGTTATTAATTGTAAGGTAATAACAGATAGAGTTGGTCTAGTGATTCTTAAGTCGTATCAATACTTCTTGGAGTTGCTTATAGAGAATTAAGTTAGAATTGTGTCCGATACATTAATACACTAAACAGGTTAAGATGCAAACTCATATCTTTAATTGAACATGTTCAGTGCACTAATAAATGGAACACAAGCTCCGTTTCAAATAATTCCTCATTATGTAATCTACACACATTTGGAAAATATTTCCAGCCAAGTCCTCGAAAAGTTTATATACCAAGAAATTAAAAAAAAAAAAATAGTAATGCTGGAAATGGAATGTAATGATGTAAAGACTTGAATTAAGAAAGCCTAGTGGTAGTGATTGGCTTTTTACATTTGAAGGAGCTAGTGGTGGTCTCTTTTGACGCATATGATTCAAGGAAGCTTCTCGCTTTGCTTGTAATAATGCCTACTGATCTCTTGCTTCTTACGTTTACTTATTCAAAAAGTCTGTGTGAGGACTTGAAATTATCTATCAGATTCAGATCCACAGTTTCTTAGAGATCATGTAGCCGTGAATAGTGGTTATTCTGCTAAGCATACGTGTCATTGTTAGGCCTTCACGTCACTGTCCAATCGATGCATCGAAACTACGTTGACCGTATATGGCTTTGAGATCAAATTCGGGACCATGCAAATTTAAATCTTTGCTTATTTTATTTGCATGCTTTTTGCAGCTCAATCTCGTTTGAAGGAATTTCCTGGAAGTCTATAATATACGCAGGACGCAGCAATATATATTGATGATCCAATAGAATTACAGAAGTCTTCATTTCTTGTTTTTTCAACGAAAATGATTAGGGTTTTCCCAATAACAGAAGCCATTTTGTTTTGCTGATTTTCGTTAATATTTATTCGAGTTTTTTTTTTTATTTTTTATTCTTCCGGAAAGCTCACTAGTATAAATACTAGAATGACTTTAAACCCCCAAATTTTAAATTTTGGCTAGATTGCTTTTAATTTACTCTTTAATTTACTCTAAACAATGCAAAATAAGAGTAATATATAAATGTGTTATCAACCTGATCTACTCACTAGTGTATGGATAAACATAATTGACAATTAAGTAAAAGTAAAAGTAGTAAGAGAAGAGATGGGCAAACACAAGATAACAATGTGATGTGTTATAGAAGTGAAAAATCAGAGAACTTGGCGGAAAAACCTTTCTGCGGACTGATAAGCCGAAATGAACCACTAGCAAATCATTTGGACTATATGAACACTCCAAACCTAATTTACCTACTGTACTTATACCCTTCAAACTCCAGCTACCAAAGGACTTCACCGAGTCTTGTCTTTGCTAGCTTCTTGGATACCGCAATCATCACCAATTGCTCCTACCAAAGATTGGTATGAACCCCGTGCTTCCTAAATGCTCCAAATCAACTCTCTACACTATGAATGAGTATGGATTGTGTTTGGGCTAAGTTCTTCTGATAGGATAAGGAAATTGAGAGGGATGAAAGTAAAGAAAACTAAGAAAATTGTGTAGATGATTGTTGGTTTGCAATTTCTAACTCTCTAATAGGTTTCTAGGTTTTCTCTTTGAAACTTTTTTTTTTTCAATTTTGTAGGCAATATGGGCTTTTATAGTGTGGGTAAAGAAAGAAAGGAAACACACATAAAATAGCTATTAGTGACCTTTCGCGAGTAAGTCGCGAGTCGGCCAAGTCGCGAGATGCCTCTGACGTTTAAGTCGTTTGAACTTTCAACATGTGCTTCTCACGTGGCTTTTCGTGGGGTGCAGCAATTGCAAGTCAGTCTCAAAATCCCTTGTTCTACACAGCTCTTCACCAAATTGAACACTATACCCATTACATTTAATTCCAAAAAAATTACAAGTAAATGGTTGAATGAATTATAATCAAATTTGATATAGAATTAATACCAACATATAAGAATTGAAATCCACAACTTTACACTTCTAATAGACTTTTTTTTTTTATGTTAGGATATTTTATATATTATAGACAATTTTTCTTTACAAATAACATAAATCATGATTTTTTTTTTTAAAAAAACCATAGACTATTGTTGTTTTCTAATATCACAGTCCACCGTGATTATAAGGTTATTATATTAGGGTCATGTTAACGGATGCCCTTAGGGTAATTATTTATAAATCATATTAGAAAAGATTTAACACTATATTCATGGGAAATATAAAACTATATTAGAAAAGATTTGACACTTCTTTCATGGGAAATATAAAAATTTGTCAAAAAAATTAATTGTTTTATCATTTTTCCATAAACTGTTTCTAAAAATAGTTTTTAATCCAACATCTTTAGGGTATCAGTTAACATTTCTCATTATACTATATAAACCTACAGTATTTTTATTTACTTATATGTAACCGATATTAGATTCATTGTTATCCATTTAAAAGAATATTATTATATACAACTCAAAATAGAGAAGATAAGATCATTAAGTGCTTATCAAGTCAATCTACATTATTTCCCTTGCATCTTCTTTCTCTCTCTACATCATTTTATTTTTATTCTTTCTATTTTAGCATGTTATCAAAGTTACAATCTCTATTTCTCATCAACTTCGTCACAGCTTTCACTATTATCATCAAAGTCCACATTGAAGGTCTAAATCCATGGAAATCCCATCAACATATAGACTCTTCAAATCTACTTCAAAGTCCTATCAAAATTTTTGTTTCGGCATCACACAAACAATCAAGTATTGTCTTAGTCTCAATGATCCACTTCCTTGTGAATGCACTTATTACTTCCTACTTAAGACGTGCACCCTCCATGTGTCTCATATGTGTTTAGAGCGCTCACATGCAACACTTATAGTTGACAAATGAAACATTCATTAACAAATACTATAAAAATTTTAAAGATTGTGACAAAATCAATATTTCATCTTTAAAGATATTCAAATTGGTGACGAAATATTTTGTTCGTCATTGTAGGCCATGGGCAAAAAAAAAAACGCTAGATCGACGGGTGTCTATGGTGATGAAGTATTCACGTTACCAAATACTTTCTAGAGGTGACAAAATTCTAATCTCGTCACCCAATATTAAGATTTAGGCATTGTTGGTGATGAAATAATTGTGGGTGCGTACTTAAATTTTTTCCAGTACCTAAATTTTTTGTGTAAAAATACCCAAATACTCTCTCTCTCTCTCTCTCTCTCTCTCTCTCTCTCTCTCTCTCTCTCTCTCTCTCTCTCTCTCTCTCTCTCATTGTTACTCTTTGTTTAGAACTCTCTCTTAGGTATCTTTTCCATTCCTTAACTCTATTTTCTCTCTTTCTTGTGTAGTTCTAGGGTTCCTAATTTCATAGCATCAATTTCTACTTCATAATGAAACCTATGATTGATTTTTTTTTTTTCAATTCTGAACATTCATCTATAATTTGGAGCTACTTGTGTTTGTGTGCGATTTCGCTAGAATTGTATATGCTTTTCTTTTTCAGTTCTAAAAGTTTACATTCAATTTGGATGTACACTTTCAATGTTCACTCTTTGCTGTTCTCTGTTAGAGCTACAATTTTTATTTATTTTTTTTTTTTCAAATTTGAATGTTTTTCCTCCATGTTAAGAAAGCACAAACCCTTAAGGTTTTTGTGATTATAAGCTCTCTCTTTTTTTTGGTTCCTAGTTTTAATTTTGATATTGTGGGTTTTTGGGTTTTTGGGTTTGAAATTGAAAAAATAAAAATAAAATACAATCAGCGACGAAATATTTGGTCACCTAATATGGTCAAATAAAAAAATTACAAATTAAAAATTATTGGTGACAAATTTATTTCATTTCTGAATATAATGTTTAGTGACGAAAATATTAGGTCATGAAAACATTTCATCACCTATCATTTTTTTATTAAAAAAAAAATTAAACATTTTAGTGACAAATTTTTTTTATTAACAAGACATTCAGTGACCGAGATTACATGACGGATGGTGTTTCCTCACCGTATGTCTTAGGGAATGAAATAAGAAAATTCCATGATAAAAAAAAAAAAAAAAAGAGTCACTATAGGTTGTTTGTTGTAGTGTGTGTTGGAGACGCTTCTACTTATGCTCTCGTGCTACTGCTAGAGCCCTTTCGCCGTTGTACCGAGCTAGTCTTTGTATTTGAGTATCTTCTTCATGTTTTCTTTACCCAAGCAACACAACAAACACTCTTTAAAATTGTTTTTGCACAGTCCCAACAAGATGAAGAGGGCGTTTGGATCCGCGTTCTGCGTCCACGTTCGCGTTTTGGCTTCTGTTTTTTTTTTTTTAAACCCAGCCGCATATATTGACTTTCAGCTATGAACAGTATACAAAATTACTGTTTATGGGTCCCACAAATTTCACCTTTCAGCAACTTTTTCATTAAAAATGGGTCCTACAATACTATTCACACATTTAAAAATTATTTTGCTACAGTGTTTTCAGTTTTCAGTTTCAATAAAATAAATTCTATCCAAACAGACCCGAAGTCTTTCACATGCATAACTCACTTCACGAACTTCTTCCTCTCCCATTGTGATCTTCATTTTCTTTTTCTTTTTTCTTTTAGGCATTTTTTAGTGGTTTTTAATTCATTTGATAGGCATTAAAGAACTTTCTCATATTGAAGATTTTCCTTCCAAACTCATATTTAGTCAAATCTCCACCTTGAGCTTAAGAAAGATGTTAAAATATAGAGAAGTATTACGTTCACAACATGTTTACAACACTTTTACAACAAACCTTAAATGACAGGTTATTACAGATTTTTAATTTAAATCTATCACTAAAATTACTTTTCTACTAATTAATAATAGCTTGTAATAATCTGCCATTTAGAATTTATTAAGAAATTATTTTAAAAATGTTGTGACCATAGTATTTCTCTAAAATATATTAGGATATTATATATCAAAATAATACCATAAAAGGTAAATAATGGTGACTCTGCGGCCTCTGCCCCTATCAAGAAAAACAAAAGTTCCAAACTTTTAATCCAAAAAAAAACACACACACACACAAGGGATCCCACAATTATAAAGCCTATGCATGGTTCCGCGGTTGCTAAAGACCAAAAAAAAAAGCACCCGATAGCTATATTTTGGGCAAAATTTCAAAAAAATCATTACCCGCCGTAATTTAGTGCCATTGGCATCTAAAATCTAAATCTAAGAAATGATAAAATTGATTATTGATCCATCTATTCACTTTCGTTAGTTTTGAGCGACGGCCACCTTTTTAATTATTAAATTTAATAAAATAATTTTTAAAATTTGATAACAATATCATTTTACTAAACCGATAATTAAAAAAATAGACCACTGAACTTAGCCTAAACTTTTTCATCCGTAGAAAACCGAAAGGACATAAGAAACATATATAAGGAAATTCATACTAATTTAAACTTTAATTTTCTTTTATGTTCTAAAGCCCTGCACAAACTAAACACAAAAACTCACAAAAGAAGTCTAAAGCTTTCTTAGTTGCCAAACACAATTTGCTAAACACAAAACCTAAAATACCTACAAAACCAAAAACAAATTCCTAAGATAAAAGCCAAAAAAAAAAAAAAAAAACTAAACACCATATCCAAACTATTTATTTTCTCAAATTTCTTGGCATACAAAATTTTTAAAAAATGAAAAAGGCAAAAAAAAAAAAAAAAAAAAATCAAGAGAGAGAGAGAGAGAGAGAGAGAGAGAGAGAACAAAAACAAAAATACTTTTAAAAAAATTTCATTGAAGATGAATTTTATTTTATAATAAAGTGGCCACCTGCCTACACATAACCACCTCCTATCACTTAAAATTAATGAAGGTGTAACAAATTGGTCAATTTTATATTTGTTTAAATCTTAGGAGTCAATAAAACTAAACTGATTTTTTTTTTCCAATTGAATCACACCCTAAAAAAATCATTTTGTAATTGGAAACAAACTAGCACGTATTTCTTACTATTTAGACGAATTTTTCATCCTAATTATTTTGAAGGAAAGTTGTGCTTTCTTCCAATCTCTTATGTAGCAACTCAAAATTATACATCTAGATTCACATGTACGTTAATAGTCATATGATTTATTTAAATAATTTAATGAATTATTTAATTAAGGATCATGTTAATGGTGTCTTAATTTCTAAAAAAAAAAAGTGTTAATAATGTCTTAACATAATTATTAATAAATTATTTTAAGAAAATTTTGACGCTATTTTAAAAAAAATATAAAAAGTTGTAAAAAAATTAATTATTACTTTTTCATAATTTTATTTTATTAAAAAATATATACCATAAACTAATATTTTTAGAGCATCAATTAATTTTTTACTTTAATTAATACACATGACAGATCGACCCTCTCAAGACTGTAGTTTGAACGTTGAAGGAATATTTGGACCATTTTTATTTATTTATATAATTTTGTTGAAAGGAGCTACCTAATCAACTGGGAGAGTTAGTAAGTAGTCACTGTTTGGTCTACTTTTTCTCTATATTTACGCCGACCGACACATCTAAAAAATCAAAATACACACAAAGAAAGTGATTAGCTTGATTGCTTGACTCACTAACTATCATAAGAAGACAATCACACGTAGAGTTTATGACGATATGTTTCCATGGCGCACGTGCGCTAGGATGAACGTACATCAACATTTTGATTAAAAGTTTCGTT
The DNA here is from genome assembly GCF_040712315.1 of Castanea sativa. Taxonomy (NCBI): domain Eukaryota; kingdom Viridiplantae; phylum Streptophyta; class Magnoliopsida; order Fagales; family Fagaceae; genus Castanea; species Castanea sativa. Next base: position 60,248,484 of record NC_134013.1, on the reverse strand, counting down.
TTCACGTCGGGACAAGTTCATATCTTTTCAGAAGAAAAAAAAAGCCATCACTTAAATTTTGTTTTTTTGTGAAAACCTAGATAATAAATTATATTATATTATATTAAAAGGCTTAAAATCTATATAATGTTTTTAAGTTATATCCCAGATTTTTATTTTATTTTTTTAAAAAGACATATGACCAATTTTAGCCCTAGTATGCATTTTAATGCACTAGCTAGCTAGTTGATGATTCAAGTTTTGGCTGTGTGAATGAGTGGAGGGTAATCATCGATCATGTGTCACACTGTAAAACCATACACTACATTTTCACTCTGAAGGGAAAGGTGTACATGACTATCTTACTACTACTATATTCGTTTGTTCTTAAAAAATTACCCTCAGATACTAGGCAAAAGGTGAGCATTGCATGATAAAATGGGTGAATGGTTAAAGTTGCACTTGAACATAAAGTTGATTATCTTCATACTTTGTTGCACTCTTAATTAGAAACAACATATAGTAAGGAGGAGTCGTATGATGTAATTCTTTCAAAGAAAAATGTTTCTTAAGCCTTTGTGGTGTGAGGTGTTGAAGTCATTTGACTGGTTTCTTTTTTCACCTAAACCATCTCACAAATGTTTTGTAACTTGGTCACTGGCATGCCTCTCGCACACTAATTGCAAACTTTGTTAATTTTGGTTCATTGCACTTTTGTCATGCATGTGGTCAACTGTGGTTACACCGTTACATATATGCTTAGTGAATTTCATGTGATTGATGGGATAAATCTTGAATTTTGTGTGTGTGTGTGTGTGTTTAAAGCGATTCTTGATAGAATGAAAGCTTAATTAAATTTCATGAAATTGAGCCATGCATACATTGCATGTATTCATTTCATTAGTATCATATTTATTTAGTTTCATTTAGAAACATAATGCATACTGCAATTTTCTGCATTTTTAGACTTTTTTTTTTTTTTAATCTTTATCTATCCTTGACCAATTGAAAATATCATGAGCCAATCTCTAGAAGTTTTGCTTTTATTTATTATTTATTTTTATTGACTCTCGATTGATTGAGAGCATGCTCAATTGAGCCTCTTTTCACCCTTGCTTGAACAAGGTAGTTCAACAAAAAGTTCTTAAACTTTCTTCTTTCTTAATTGAGTCTCGGTTGTCTCTCGCTTGATTGAGACTCTGGATTAAGAGTTCAAACTTCTCTTCCATGGTTATTTGAATAGGTTTTTATTTATTTAAGTTTCTCTCTATTCTCCCTTTAGCCTCTTCAATCTCCAATTGTCCAAATCCTGGATTGAGGCAAATTTCTTCAAGAATTCCTGACTATTCTCATTTGGTACACCCTAATTTGTGTCTTGCTCTTAATGTTCATCATTTTATTTTTGACATTCATGCATTTGAGTTAGGATTAGCTTGTTCTTCATATTTCCATCAATTGCAATAGTTGAAAGCTTGGATGAGGGGATTTAATTAGTGAGATAGTGTATTAAAAAAGGTAGCATATGTACTTAGGGAACTCACAAACGGTATTAAGTGCCGTTTGTACTCATGGAGCCAATTGAACATTTTTTTAAAAGATTTAATGGAATTTGGTATTAATTCAAACATCTGGGTGATTTTTATATTTTACCCTCATAATTAACATAGAATAGGATAAGTCCATTACCAAAGAAAGACATTTTACACACATAATTTTTTTTGTTATTTTGTAGTTTATAACAAAAACAATTAACTACTTATGAATTATTATGAAAATATTGTAAAAATATTGTGAACGTAGCAGTTCTCAAAAGTCTAACCACCATACTTATCTCTCAATAATTAATGAGTTTTGTAATAGAGGCGCTGCTTTTATAAGAACAAAAAACAATTGTTAACCTCAATTCTTATAGAAACTCAGACTTCTGACTGCTATGCTATGTTTCAAATTCTTAATTCACATTTCTAGTTATTTTTAAAGAACCAGTTTTTAAGTATTCAATAAAAAAAATCTAAAGTTCTTTTATAAATGATTAGTGCTTTACAACTTACAAGTAAAGTCCAGATAGTAGGATTCTCTATAATGTTCTTTGTCTATTATCTGGATCCACTGTCTTTACGTGAATACTTTGGTTAGTGCTGCCTTGACCGCCTGTTTAATCTCTATCACCATTCATGAGATGAAGACAGGAAATGTTAGGTAACTAGAACCATCAAATTTGAAACCCCACCTTAGCAAATATTTCATTCTGTGTTTGAAAACACAATTTTAAGCATACTTCCAAATTGCAATTAATAATGTATCATGTACAGAATTATTTAAATTTTTAACAACTCCGTTTATTAAATTTTTTGACTTTGGCCCATTGGAGTCGAACTTGACTGTAAACATTTACATCAACATTTTAGGTTTAATGGTTTTTAGGTCTCATGTGATCCAAGAGATCCTAATTTTAAATCTCTTAACCAACATTTTGGAACCACCTCAAGGAATTTATTTTTATAATTACATGGTGTATATGGAGGACGAAACACACTTGAAAGAATAATTAACTTCTCGAAAACTTCTTGAAAACCAAATAAGGTCAGCTTTTTTTCTTTTCTTTTTTTCGCTAAATACATATAATGCCAACTAGTTATAACTTACTGTAAACCCAAAAGAAAAGGCAAAAAATAAAAAAATCAAGGTGTATATTTTTTTGGGTAATTGGAGTACACTAGTCCAAAGACAAAATTTTAGGCAATAAACGAGCACTGCCCATTAAGAATCAGATACTCCATAAAAAGATCTACCTAACCTAAGCAAGGGTATTGTTTCCTAAGCAGATTCCAACCACAAAGAGTTCAAATAATCTAGTTTTTTTTTTTTTTTTTTCGGATAACAACAATCTAGTTAATATATGATATATATCGTAAATGTTTTCCATAATTGTGGCCATGAAAGCTGGGTCTGAGTCACAAAAAAATAAAGTGAGAGTTCTGAGTCAATTCAATTGATATCTACAGTCAAGGGTTAACAACATAAGCGAAAAGATTTGAGAATCTTAAGATTTATAATTTTAAAATTGACACAGATGTGCAAATTGATTAATGGTGGTTTGTTTGGAAAGATCAAGCTCACCAAATGAATGATACTCTCCAGTTAGTCACAACTCATTAGTCAAATAAAGAGGGCTGTCAGCTTCTTAGTGTCATCTCCTTTGCTTCTAGTTCAAGAAGAATTGGGTCCCTGTTTTGGGAGTATCTCCTAGATCCATGAATTACTGGGGTCATGCAATTGTAAGCCATAAGAACATGGCTAAAAAGTTGGCAGCAGCTGCCTTGATGGTTATCTTAAGCTTTTGTTTGATGTAGTTTATTTTTGTTGGGTCCGGCTATCCTCCCGTTCAAAACTCTCTCATTCTCTTTTATTTTTGTCTAGATGAGTGATGACCGTCAACAATTAAATAAGAGAAATGTGTTGGATAGAGGGGTTTGAATGGAACTAGAGTTGGAACCAATTGGAAATTGTATTTTAGATTAGTCTTTTTATATTTGTACATTGAATTTTTCTCTACACATTTGCCATATTTTTAACATGTATTTCTATATTTTCACATATGATTTTTCAACTATTTTCTAAATTGTTTTTGTATTTTCAACTTTTCTTCTTTCTTGGCGGCCATGGTTTATTGGGGTTTGCTTGCCTTTTCTTTTTCTCACTTGGATGAGAGAGAGAGAGAGAGAGAGAGAAAGAGAGAAATTAGGTTATGAAGAATTTGTGTGTTCTAGACCCTTTTTATTTATTAAAAATCTATTTCATTCATAATTTGATTTTAAATTGGGGATTCCTCACAATTAACTATACAGATGCCTAAAAATGAGTTGGGTCAAATTGAGATTGGGTCATGATAATCATGTTCAGGTAAAAAACATATAATCCTTTTTTTTAAGCAAAAAAAAAAAAACATATAATCCTAAATGTGTTGTAAATGGGTTGGATTGATTAGGTTATGAGTTGACTTGTATTTTTTCACATGCAAAAATAAATAAATAGTTGAACAAAAAAAGTACTAAATGTAAAAAATAAAAATAAAAACTCAAAAATAAAATTTAAATAGCACATAAATTTTTAAGTTTACAAATTTTAGTGTTCTAATAATATAATCACAAAATAGATATATATATATATATATATATATATATATATTGTGGATCATGTCAAGTTATCAACCTTCTCAAATGTACTTGTTCCTATTACATGTAAAATAATAATAAAGTTATATATTACCTATATATATATATATATATATATATATATATATATAAAAGGTTTTAAAAATAAAACATAACATATTAGGTAATAATATATAAATATATATTTAGTGGGAAATTATTGTCTACTCCTAGAATACCATAAATGCGTATTCCATCCTCTCACATGAACTGTGAGTCTCACTAATTAAATTTATAATAGGACGTACAATTCATGTGAGAAGAGGGACTACGTATTTATGGTACTCCGGGAGTACTTAATAAGTTTTCATATTTAATATGAAATGCACCTCAATCTACTCAACATAAATAGTAGATCCAGCGTTAAAAATCTTAATATTTGAGAATGAAAAATGATATGTCCACAACATTTTTATAACATTTTTACAACAAATCCTAAATGGCAAGTTGTTACTGGTTGTTATTGTTGGGACAAAAAAGTAATCTTAGTATTAAATTCAAATTTGAACCTATAACAACTAACCACCTATGATTTGTTGTAAAAATGTTGTGAACGTAACACCTCTCTTTGAGAATTGTTATCTACCATATAAATTTTCCCACTCTAATTAAACCTAGCCCTACAACCCTATCAATTTTAAAAATAATAATCATAATAATAATTGTAATAAAACACTTTTTTTTTTTATAAAAAATGGTTGGATCGCAGGTCATACGAGTTAACCTGAAAACAGCTTAAAAAAGGGGTTTGATATTTTCCTTCAAATTGGGTCCGATTTTGCTAGGTCTTACCCAATTACCCATACCATATTTTTATTTTTGAGTCATGCTAACGAGTGCTCTTACGGTATTGGTTAATAATCTATTTTAGAAAAATTTTGACACTAATTTTATAGAAAGTGAAAAAAGCTATCAAAATATTATTATTTTTTTCATAAAAATTTTCTTTAAATAAATTATTAACCAATGCGCAATAGCATTCATTAGCATTTCTCTCTATTTTTAATTTCATTCATATTTTTATACGGTGGGCCATATGCTAAGGGGGCTGTATACTTTCTCCCTCAGCACCCTCAACGGGCAACTTTATTTTTGAATCCTCAAACAAATCCAAAGCCTAAATTCGACCGTTGAACCAACCAAACAACACCACCCCCTCAACGGTTATCTCTACCACTCAAATTCCCTACATCCCATACATTAAATTTCGCTTTAAGCTCATTACAATTTTCCAGCAAAACTCTCTCTCTCTCTCTCTCTCTCTCTCTCTCTCTCTCTAATCAGAGGTTGTACTTCTTAATCCCTATCTCTCACCAAGGTCCAACAGTTATTAGTACTTTTCTTCAAGATGCTTAATTAATGCTTTGCGTTTTTTACAGGTGAATTCAATGGAGAACGTGCTCAATATGCTTCCCAAGAGCCCAATCCAACCAGAAAACACCATTATTGACTGTAAAACACCACCCCAGATTCAACAAAATGATGAAAACAATCGAAATCCCAGCAATGATTTGCGCAAACCCAGCACCCCAGAACGCCTTAAAGTCCCCAAGGCTTTCAAGTTCCCCGAAAGGTACACATTTTTTCAGTGTTTCCTACAGTTTCAGCAATACACTTCATGTTTAGTATTGCAATTTGTAACTTTTTTTTTTGTGTGTATATTTCTTTGGCAGGTATAGAAGCCCAACTGATTCGATGATGTCCCCAGTTACAAAAGGCCTTCTTGCCAGAAGCAGAAAAGGTGGCATGCTTTTACCACCTAGTATAAATCAAACCAAGGTATATAAGATGTTATTGAACTATAGAGCTCTTCTTTTAGCAGACTTTGGAGTTTGGGGTTCAAATAATTTACCCATTTGTTTTTTTTTCTTATTTGTGTTGTTTGTGTCATTGGTTTAGATCCAGGACTTGCATGTTCAGGATGTGGGTCTCTTTGAAAAGTGAAGAAGTTTATACCTGTTGGATAAAAGCTTCAAGATCAGATGGATTTCTTGATCCTAACGATGTCATCAAATTCAAGAACATTTGATGGGATTGTATGTGCAGAAACCCTATTGCTTTCTATTTGAGTAAGATGCGTGTAATGTTGTAATTCTCTGAGGCTTCATATGTAATTTGACTGCAGTTTTGTAATAAGGAAATTGTTCACTATTTAGAGTCTGTGCAAATGCTTCTGTTGAAGAAAATGATTGACAGGGAAACGAGTCAAACATACTAGACGTGGGTTCGTACTTGTTTTGAAGAAAACTAGGAGGAGTACTATTGAGTCTTGACTAGTCCTAAGATTGGTGAACACAATGCAACCTCAGCACAGCCTATACACTGAAGGCTAAAGGTGCAGTGCACACTCTTATGAAACAGTTCTAAGTCATGTCTAGGCAACAGCCCACTTCACAATGCATTGCTCAGTCGCGCGCATTGAATAAAATCATAGTTATAAGTCTATTCTCCTTTCTAAAATCTGTATTTTCTTTTGATGATGGAGTAAGAAATTTTAAACCAGAAGAAAAAAGCCTGCTAGGCAGGACAACTAGTACAACAGGCATAAAAGTTCCATGAAATGCCCCACAAGCAACATTAAATTCATTCCAGCTTTTAAGAACATGAGAAACATGACCCAAACTGGATCAATTCAGTTTTGCTTTCCCTAGGTCCCAAACTGGAGCAAGTTTTGATTAGGATTTTTTTGATATTCTGTTTTTGCTAACTGAATGTGGTGAATACTTGGTTTTAAGGATGTAAAGCTGGCCTCTATGAAGTTCCCTAGGAATATTTCTTTCTTGTTTGCAAACTTTAGTAAATTGTAATCAAACCTTTATCTCAACATGTCCAACTTACATGAATGAATCTTATGGCTGCTCTTATATTATAACTATTTCTTAGTTGTAGCAAAATTATATGTAGCGTGGTTCCATCATCTTTAGAACAGGCAAATTTAATTATGTAACATTTTCTCAATCCAAACGAACTTCATACCATTGGATTGAACCAACATTTCCATCGATTTCAAGTTCACAAACAGACTTTACTAGGAACAAAACAGCACCGTCAATTTTTTCGAATCTGGCAAGATCTGGAGGGAGGGCCTCGCCTGGCCAGTTTTCCAGCCTATCTTTCAACTTCGCCTTTAACTCTTCCTCAGAAACAAATCTCTCTTCCTGTCCTGGTTCCATTAGAACATAAGTTTCACTCTTCTGATATTTCCTACTTCTTCTAATTGCATAAACCTGAAAACAATGTACTGAGAATTGAAAATGGCACTTGTAATAAGATATGCATCTGAAAACAGTCATTTCTTAAATCTGAACTAAACAGTTGAGTCAAAGCCACTAGTGTTGAGAGTATATCCTAGGCCCAACAGCCCTAAGCCCATTATAGTTATTATAGTAGGTTCAATGTATTAGTACCTCTATACTATGCTGTACAGTGTTGCACTTATACTACATTCTATTGCTTGTACTATCAGGCTTAGATCAGTAAGCCTTACATAAAAGCCCCCTCTAAATTCTTTATGACATATAAAATGTACAGAATTTTCAGTTTTTTTGTAGCATTTGAGCTATGTTGATCCTAATCCCATGAGGATGGTGATCACATACGGAGGAAATGTATGAAAAGGGAATAGAACGACCCTGAATGCTCACACATCCCCCTTATTTATAGTTGAGCAAACGCCACTTTATGGATGGTTTACAATCTTGTGGGGAGTTGTCTCTCTTAAGAGTTGCAACCTTTGCCAAAGGTTATTTTACCTTCACCAAGAGTCTCTTTGAAAAGTTATACCTTTTTCAAGGGTTGCAAACATCACCAAATAACACAATCGTATTGTAAAACAAACAATTCTTCAGGGGTCAAATATCACCAAGTTATGATGTTATCACCCTCGTATACTTAAATCTCCCACTTAAGCACAATTGTTAACATGATACCTTGGTACAGATACTTTGCTCTATGCTAACTCTCAACTACAATAACTCTCAAATTGGCATTAGTGAATAGACATTAGCATACTATGCCACTTGTAAAACTTACTGCATCCCTTTCATGAACTATTGGTTATCAACCATACATCCCAGATGACTTCCAATTTGCACTCTTTCAAGCGAACAACACTGATCTTCTCAGGTAAAAGCTCCACCAATCCACCTTCGTGATTATTGTTATCATGCCTTAGCCACCTTATACAAACCTCACACCATTCATGAGGCGTCATCTAACCTTCTATGTCAACAAGAAATGAAGCAGAAATTGGATGTACTAACAAAAACAAGGTGTTGGATATGGTTGATCTACCTCCAGGAAAATCTACTATAAGATGCAAGTGGGAGTTCACGACATGTTCAGATGGCACTATTGAATGCTACAAAGCATGCCTTATAGCTAAGGGATTTATGTAGGAGTATGCCATTAATTATAAAGAGACCTTTGCTCTTGTCACCCATCTCTCCTATGCTTGCACTCTCATTGCAATGGTTTTCACTTTCCACAGGGACTACTCTCAGATGGATGTAAAGAATTTCTCTCCATAAGGATCTAGCAGGGAAGTTTATATGCAGCTACTTCCAGGATTTTCTCATCCTCAACAATAGGTCAGATTTGTAAAGCATTATATAGACTAAAGCAAGCGCCACATGCTTGGTCTGCTAAATTCAGCTCAACCATTCCTTGCTTGGTTATTTGGCAAGCTCTTATGACATCCTCAACAATAGGTCAGATTTGTAGAGCATTATATAGACTAAAGCAAGCACCACATGCATGGTCTGCTAAATTCAACTCAACCATTCCCAGCACGGTTATTCAGCTAGCTCTTATGACATCCCCAACAATAGGTCGGATTTGTAGAGCATTATATAGACTAAAGCAAGTACCATGAGCTTGGTCTGCTAAATTCAGCTCAACCATTGTTAGCTCGGTTATTAAGCTAGCTCTTATGACATCCTCAACAATAGGTCAGATTTGTAGAGCATTATATAGACTAAAGCAAGCACCACATGCTTCGTCTGCTAAATTCAGCTCAACCATTCCCAGCTCAGTTATTCAACTAGCTCTTATGACTCAACATTGTTCATTAGATGCGCAAACCATGGCACCATCCTTATTTTGCTCTATGCTGATGACATGATTATTGGTAAAAAAATTTGGGGCATTAACAAGCTCAAGTAGTTCCTCAATTAACAATTTGAGATGGAGGATTTGAGATTGCTTTGGTTTGTCTTGAGGTATCCTCTTCTCTTGATGGCTACTATCTCACTCAAGCAAAAGATACCACAAAGCTTCTTTCTCGAGCTGATTTTACTGACAATAAGACATCTGATACACCTCTTGAGCCTAATGTTCGACCCAATGCTCATGATGGGGAGTCTATTCATTATGCTACCTGCTATAGAAAGTTCGTTGGGAGTTTAGTGTATCTCACAGTTATACATCTTTATATCTCATATGCAGTAGATATCATCAACAAATTCATGGCAACGCCGTGATCTTCCCATTTTTCCATAGTTCTCTGCATTCTTTACCATTTGAAAGGCACTTGTTTTGTGGCCTAAACTTCTCACTGTCACCTTCGATGATCCGTGCCTCTACTAATGTTAACTAGGCAAGAAACCTTATAGATTGTTGTTCCACCACAAGATTTTGCTTTCTGCTCAACGACTCTCTCTTCTCCTAGTATAGCAACAAGCAAACTGTGGTTGCTCAATCTTGCACGAAAGTCAAATACAAGGCACTTGCTGATATAACATCAAAACTTCTATGGCTTTTCTAGATTTAGGAAAATTCCTTACCCACAATAGTCACTATCTATTTAAAAACAGGATTCAATCCAAACTGTGATCAATAACATCTTCCATGAACAAATTAAACACACTGGGATTGATTTTTACTTGTCATCATCTGCTTTAGGGTACTTGACAGTTGTGGTCGATTTCCTCTAATGATTAGCTGCCATACATCTTCACCAGGTTCCATCTACCAGGCCACTTCCTCTGCTGGGACTGTTAGAATATATCCTTAGTCCAATAGGCCCAAACCCATTATAATCAGTCTAGATTGAATTAACTAGTACCACTGTATTGTACTTTTTGTACAATAGAGCTGTATGAAAGAGCCCTATGAGTTTCAAAAAATAAAAATAAAAATAAATAAATAAATAAAAGAGCCCTATGTATAGTTTGTTATATATACAATATACAGACCCAATTAGCTTAATACATAGACATTTCTTTTCAATCCTTTCTGATATGCTCCTTTCACTATAAGATTAAGAGTGACATTTCCATCTGTGTACCCAAATCTTGGTGAAGAAAAATTAGCTTGGGGACTTGGACCCTTTTTTGTCAGTTTGCTATTTCTTGTTGCTTGGTAAAAAATTATCTATTAAAGATTTTGACACAGGACAACCCAGAACAAAATTGAAACAACAATAAAATAAATGGATATAACCTAGGAGTGGCAACTAAGCCTGGCTTGGAGTCCGCACCAAGTGGGGAAACCACTAGGAGTCAGAACCAGACTAAAGAAAGACCAAACGGCCATTTTTTCATTCATCAAAATATCAACTATCTCCTCAAGGAGTACAATAGGTTGCTTATAAAAGATTGCTAAACCCTAGTTCTAATTGGTTAGGAAACCCTAATTGCCTTATTACAAAAAATAACCTTACTTCCAAATTAAAATACTAATAGCCTAATAAACTAATAGGACCTAAAACATACAAATACAATTAACTTGCAAACATAAATAATACTAAATAATAATCTTCTTGCGTCTCCCCGCACCAGATTTTCATATGTAATACAATATACAAAAAACTTGTTGGTTTCACTTAATGCATGGGAAGGTTTGAGGATAAGGATATATATTGTCTAAGAAATCAAAGAACAAGGATATTAGATGAACCTTCAATGCATTTCTTCTGTTGATAAGGGGGCAAAGAAGTAAGCTACCTTTAATGCATGTCTGTTGTTGCTTGACATTTTAGGCAGTTTGTGATGGACTGAAGAATTCCAGTATGCAGTTACATCCGCTGGTCTTGAGTGAATTGATGGACTTCGAATATGTTGTCTTGCTTCTTTACATGCGTGTGATGCTGCTATCATTTTGAATTGCACAACGTTTCTTCCTTAGGTGATTAAATATACTCTCTGATATATTTAAGGTAACTAGTGGTTTTGTTTCTGCTAGTAATTGAAGTACATAATTCAAAAGGGAACTTTTTAACATGTTCACCATTTCTTTTAAACAGAGGAGAACGCCAAGACTTTGTCTTGAGGGATTCCTTGTGACATTAAATGTCTGAACTCACATCCACCTTGTATTATTCAGGAAGTCACAAACTCTATTTTTATAAGTTACAATGCAATGTAAATAATGTTGAATTTTTGTTGATTTCATAAAATATGAACAATATACTTTCCAATCTAATCATTGTTAGCATTGTCATGATTCATTAAGTTGCTCCAAATTATGCTTTGATTAATAACACGTCCTGATGTTCATGTATTTTCAGACTGTCAACATGCACTTTCCTATTAGTGACCTCACGCTTGCTAGCATATTTCAACTCCATACAAAGTTGTTCTGTGTCTCTTTGACTTTTGAGGTCATTTTCTTCTTGACAAAGTAGCATCCAGGCTATCCAAATTTAAGAACTATACTTTTTACAGATTTTTGACAACTCTACTTAAATCAATGTTAATTGTTTAATATTACAATACATTAGCAATTTCACTTCCACAGTCATAGTTTACTGCTTTAATAAGATCCCCTTTTCTTTGTTTTCCAATTCTTAAGTTTATCTTGAATCCTATGCAACCAGTAGGAAAACACGTATGTAACAATCATTGACTCAAAACCTAGTGCTCCATTACATCTTATTAAATCATCAGATTCATCACCAAGACTTATCTTCTTTCATTTCATGCTCACACTTACATAAAGTTAAAAAAACAAATTTGGACTGTCATAGTACATATAGCAAGAGAGCTAATAAACTGATTAGCAGTTCAAAGAGAAGAACTTACAACCGAGGTTCTGAACTCCATTGATGAACAGCTGCTTCTCCAAAGCTCCCTCCATTGGAACCAGTTTGCCTGTGATTTTCAACATCTTTCGTCATTAAAATGTGGGTGAGAGCTTATATTATATGTACCAAAAAATGTTGTAGATAACATTGATTACAAAAACAAACTGAACCTCCAACTACCTTACATGTCTTACCCTCTTTCTTCGTTTTTTTTGGTTATATTTTCAAAACTACCCTCTTGAGCTTCAGGTGTAACCGTGCACATTCAGCCCACCAACTTAACAACTTGACCCAATCCGATGCTTCAAGTTTTGTGGGTTTTTTTTTTTTTTTTGGTTTGGATTGGGTTGGGTTCTGATTAATAAAATTATAACCCAATAGTCTTAGAAAATAGAAATAGTTATTTAAATTTGTCAGTTCGATTAATTTTGGATTTTAAGATTTAGTTTAAATTGCTAGTTAAATTTATTTTGATATCATAGAAAAAAATTTATGGTTTATACTTTTACTATACCATAGAAAAAAAATGCACTAATATTTAAGAATATCCTCAACTAATCTGCAAAAATAAAAGCCCAAAACAACATTGGGTGGGAGATTTTTTAAAAAAAATTATATAATAATAAAAAGTTTGACCCAAATTTGCGGGTTGGATCAGGTTCCTACCTAGCAAAGCCGATTTTCCTGATTTTTATTGGGTCGGGTTGTGGGTAGCTATGAACTCAAATCAATCTCAGTCCTAAGTTGAACTATAATCGTGTATGTTTATTAAAAATTTACGTTAAGTATACATAACTGAGTACATTCTTTAAAAAATGTGTACGAGAAATGTATAGAATTATATACAGTATTAAAAATTGTGTACATCAAATGTGCACATTGGTGTACATTCCTTGAAAAATATTGTACGTTGAATCTACACAATTGTATAAGTTCTTTAAAATGTATATAGTGAATATATATAAATATGTAAATTTTTTGAAAATTGTAAGGAACTCTTATTATGTGACATGTTCTTATTAAGGGGTTTGCACCCCATCCTTATTAAATTTATTTTCTTCTTATATTGAGGGACTCATCATGTTCATATAAAATAAAAATAGCTAGGCTTACTAACTTGATTTACCGTGTCTATCCATGGAAAAAAATCCAAAAATTCAAAACCAGTAACATTATGAAGATTTGAACATTTCAAGAGAGGAGAATAGATATAGAAAGTTTTAGAGCATTTGGAATAAAGCTCTTAAAAGCTAAAAAGTCAATTTTTAGCAACTCATTCCACAAAAAAATATACTATAACAATGTTACTATTTTTATAAATTTTGGCAAATGAGGTAGATGACAATCTACTGTAGCTCAAAACTTATAACAAAAAATATTTTTATATTCCTTATATGAAGTGGCTGGTTGCTTTGGTATTTGTGGAGGTTTTTATTTATTTATTATTCTAATGAGGTGTTTATATTATTTTAAATGAAGTAGTAAAAAAATAAAACTTTTGATGTAAGATGTATTGTAAAGTAAGGTGTTAAAATAGGTAAAGTAAATTTTTGAGTTACTAAATGTTAAAAATTTTAGTTATTTTGATGTGGATGTTCTAGTATTATTGATGTCAAAAAAAAAAAAAGAAGAAGAAGAAGAAAGAAGGAGAAAGATATTAGGTCACTGGAGGGAAATTTCTACCTTCCATGGCTGCTAGCCTGCCACAAATCATGAGTTACGTGTGTGGCATATTTTGGCTACCAACCCCAACTTCTTCCCTTTTTTTTTTTAAGAAGCTGAATGCAAAAGGGATATATAATTTTGGGTAGAAGAAAAGCATAAATGAAGATAACCAGCCCAATAAAAAATAGTGTATGTCTCCCCAATATGGAATTATCTGTTGAAGACCCAAAAATAAGGAAAGACCATTCAACATTATCTTTTAAGGAAAATTCATAAACCAAATCAGAAAGTCATTCCCGTGTGATGAGGAGATCAAACACAATAGGAAAGCAACGGCTACGATAATAAATACAGATTGAATAAATAATTGTAGGAAGTTTGTTCCCAAAAACTTTGTATGTATAAATTGTATACGTTGATTTCATCCTGGTAACTTTTTATTTTTATCTTTAGTTAATAAATAGTATCGACTCAAAAATAAAAAGTTAATAAACTATTGTTTATTAACTTTTCAAAATTATTAAGCAAGGTATACGAGTTGACAAAATTTTTTAATTTCCAAACAAGTCTCAAAAAAAAGGAAAAATTTGTGAAAAATTACACTCTGTTACAATACATTTGTGACAAAAAGTCGTGAAAAATTTTGTGAAAATTGTGGTCCTAGACTTTTAATGTAGTCTTGCATTCAAAATTTGGACGATATATTCGATTAAAATTTGTCAACTGAAGGAAACTTTTGTCGTTTTTGGAAAGAATGGCTGTCACCAGTTGCTGATGATTTGTACTTACGTTCCAAACAAATGGATCTCCTCATCCAACTAAACTGACTCTTAACACAAACTTGGGGGCAGCCTTGAATCCCTTGTTTCATGATACCAAGTCCAAAGCCATATCCCGCTATTATCTCCAACAGATACCCATGTATCCTACAAGCAATTGCGATTGATTTGAAGACTTGTTATCTTGGACTCCATAAATCATGTGGATAATTCAAAAGGAAACTTGAATTCGATGGGAATTTGACTAAACTAGATATGCCACATGTGAAAACATGACTCAAAATGGAACTTAGCTTTTCAAAAGATGAATTTGCATTAGGAAAATTTCAAGAGGAGTAAATTGGCTGAGAAAGAAATGATGAAATGAAACCCTATATATTAAGAAGGAATTTATAATATAATTTTTTTCCTTTTTGGTTTCAAAACACTATATTAAGAATATAATATCATACTTTTAATGTATGAGCATATTAGCCAAGGCCACATCGGTAAGGTGTGATATTAAGCAGTAGTTTATCACTTACTCCGTGTCACTAACTGTCGCATGCAGTTTTGTTGTTGGCATATGAGTATATTCCCTTATCTCATCCCCTTCCCCTATATAAATATATGTGTGTGTGTACACGTGTGTGTTTGTGTTTCTCAAAAAATAAAAAATAAATAAATAAATAAATAAATATATATATATATATATATATATATATTAGTTAAGGTCATTATGGGAAAATTCCTTGTAAAAATGATACATTTATTTACTCAATAGAAAAAACCTATGAAGCCCGCCAAAGGAGCAAAAACTTAGAAGGAAAAAAAAAATATCGATTTTAAGATCGAGTAGGTCAAGTTACGCAAGTGAGACCCGAAGATGAAGCAGTCTCGAGCCTAGCAACCGAACCAATCTCAAACGCCTACCTGACCTGCCCAAAGCTCGTCGGGTTACGCAATTCCCTACTTAGCTCTAGTTCAATTAGCTTTTTTTAGTTTTTCCAATTGATATCCAAGATTGGAATCTGCCCTCCCCCAATGTAAATATCAAATTATCAACAAACAAAGAAAATTAATGAATGCCCAATTTCTTTAGGCAATAGCCCCAACTCAACCCACTTTAATCTCTACGGTTAGGTTGGCTTTTAGAGGTACCACAGGTTAAGTTGGTTTGGAGATTTCTCAACACAATAAGATTAAGTTAGATTAGACAATAATCCAAAATGAACCTAGCCCGATCATACATGCCCCTAAAAATGGTAATCCTTAGTAGATTTTTTAATAGGTAAATAGTAAGCTTAAGGCTCACGCCAACATGATCAACCCACCAATCATCTCAATTAATTTGTTGGCAAAAAAACAAATTGCATAGGAAGGTTTTTTATTTGTTGATACATTGCATAAGAAGATTCTGGTTCTGGTTCTGTATGGAGGTCATACCAGTTATAACAAGTTAAAACATATTATGAATCCGTTAATGTACGAGGTCTTCTTTAGTTTTTTCATTTTTATGCTAAAGTGGCCAGCCCCAAAAAACTAACAAATAACAATCGAACTGTCTAACTGAACTCCTTCATTCCAGAGAGAGTGTGTGTGTGTGTGTGTTAGTAATTTAGTACTATTTGTGTGTATCATCCTTAGAAATAGTTACAATGAGTACAAGAGTTTGTTACTTTGTTCCACAATTTCTAAACCCCGAGTTGCTCTCTTGGCCTTCCCTTGTTTCCCTTTCATAAGCTAACAAAAATAACCAAAAGCTCCTTGTTTGTTGTTTCTTGTTTGCTGTTCATTGCACTCTCTTTATTTTCGAATTCCTTCCTAGTCCTAACTTTTAAGTCCTAACTACCCTCTCTCTCTTTTACACTTCCTCTCTACATTTCACATAATAGGCTCTTTCCAAATTTACTCATACATTAAAGGCAATGCCTTTTCCAAATTTGTACGAGTCTTTTGGGTGGTGCTGTGGCTGATTGAGATTTTTAAAATAGCTTGGTTTTTTTGGATTATGTGGTTGATTGAAGGGGTGTTCTGACTGAAGAAGCTGAGGGCTAATAATTAGACAGGGTTGTCGAAGATTCGGGTATGCTTTGCTTTGTTTACTTATGTTGATTATTATGGTGTTTTATTTGGTGTTCAAGGCTTTTGCATGCACAAAACCCATTTGCCTTAAATCCAAGATAATGTGAAGCTTCAAATTATTAACCTTTATTTAATTTTGTGATGCACCCAATTGAGAAGAATGTAACAAGATGCAGCACTTCCAATTATTTGGTTGCAAAAACTCTTTCTTCCTTTTCTTTTTGGGCAGGTTGCCAAAAAAAACTCATTATTAACATTTGGATTTCTCATAAACAATAAATCCCAAATAGGATTAGATTGTCAACTACTTGATGTCCATTCGAGCAAACCACTGTATACAATTCTACCCTGATGCAACTTTGTTTTACAAGCCCAAGTTAATAGTTGACTTATTTTGTGAGAAACCTAGGCCATCAAGCTTGAAGTTTATTGAAATTCACATCATAGTTCTTTTTGTCTTGCAGTCATCTAGGGACATCATGTTGTGGCATTTATGCGCATGGTTTAACTTGTGAAAGAATGCTTGTTTTGATCTTCATTACTACACTAATTTCATTGGGCACTTATGCTATCACAACTAGGTTGTTATGTCTAACATTTGTAATTGCTTCATTTATTTTCCCCCTCTAGTTGTGCAGTACGAATACCAATTGCAAGTCAGCGTTGGAGCTTGGAGGATTTGATTTTAACTGAAAAATGGATGTCGTGGATCATAGTTATAAGAGTGAAAATAGTATGAATCAAAGGGTACATTTTGAGGTCCCTCCAAATGAAGTTGACCCTGTAACTCATAGCAGGTCAGGCTCTTTAGAAGATCTGGGTGCAATTGAGAAAGTTCTTAATAGCGACTCTCTTGAGTCTAAACAACCTGACCTTCAAACACAAGGACCAACATCATTAGCAGATAATTTATCTTCCTCTGTTTGGAGTACGCAAAGTGGATCAACTGCACAATTACCTCCAATTCAATTGGTGGGGCGGCCTGCAGGCTACGATCCAAATCGAATTCCATCATCAATATTTGCTAGTAAACCTACAACACCAATGGAATGGAGCAGTGCTTCGAATGAATCATTATTTAGTATTCACATTGGAAATAACAGCTTCTCAAGAGATCATTTTATTATGTTCAATAGATCTCAAGAGTTAACAAGGACAGATGAATTGATACCTATTCCAGCTACCTTTCCCCATTTTACAGAATCAGAGCATGATAAAAGCAAGGGTGCCAATGTGGAAAAGGACTCTGGAGTAACCAAAGCATCAAATGAAACCACAAAGGTGGTTAGGAAGGAGTCTCCAGGAGATGATAGAAAGGATAGAGTGAATCCTGCTGGGGGGTTCCAAAACTTTTTTAATCTCTCTTACCATTCTGATGCGAGCAGTAACAGCACCCGGTCCTTCAATTTCCCTATGTAAGATATATTTCATACTTTTTAGATAGAAATAATCTTATCTCAACTTCAAAAAATGTATGCCCTTCGGTATATAAGTTTAAATGTGACACACACAAAGATTCATGAATGTGTGAATTCTAACATACAATGTGTACGTATGTGAAAGTTCTCTCAAATTTAATAGGAACTATATACATTAGGAAGAAATTAAGGTGATCATTGTGCTCCAACTCTAATGTTTCTCAAGCATTTCACTTCTTGCGTGGCTTAGCAGTTACTGTTCCTAGGAAGCATGCAATATCATTTCATTGTAATCAATTAAATATGGTTTTAGAGTCTAGCCAAGAACTAGATTCTTTAACACACACCAAAAGAAGAGGAAAAAAAAAGTTATTCACTTATTCTAGTGTCTTCTTTGATTTGATTTCTTCATTCTCACATTTGAAATATTCTTTTTTCCACTATACATGCCTAAATACACTCCAAATGTTAGTATATGTTGACTGATTTGACTTGGTTTGCAGTTATTCAAATATGTGCTTGCAATGATAGATTAGTTTTTTTTCCAGTTATGCAGGTGATAGTGCAGTAAATAGCCCCAGGATATTGGAATTGGAAATCCAGCAACCCGATCAGCAGCTGCTAAAGAAATCGCAGCCTCTAAAACCACAAATGACCTCAAAGCCTGCTAGGATCAAATGGTTTCATCGCTTTTCTTGTTTCCCACGTTGTTGTAGATAGAGAATTTTCTATATAGTTGTTCTATAAGGATCACTATGTGACTATCCCACTTCATTCAGAATCCCTACCTAACTAGACACTTGCTCTGGATCTCAAGATGGGCCTCCTCTCCACTAGACATGATTTAAATCATTGTGCATAGTGTGATTCAAACATGTACCTAAACATTCTCTGCGCCTATGTATGTGAGAGCAATTGTTTTCACCTCTCAGTGATGAAATTAAAGTGATGGGGGGGAAAGAGGAACTATGATTGTCTAAGAGAAGATTCATTTACATGTCTCTCTCAAATATTTCATTATCACTTCTCTCAAATATTTCATTATCACTTGAAATATTTGTGGCTGATATGTCTCTTCATAAAGTCACCTTCTGTCATTCTTTTTTATATTTTTCTTTTAGTCTTCTGGAAATGTTTCATCTGAGACAGGTTATCATGTAGCACCAATCTGTGATCAATACTTTTGTCTTTGTATCATGATATTGTTTTGCTTCTTTGTCTGGAATGAAATTTGATCAACATACGTAGTTACCCCCATTGTAATACACATCTTTTGATGAACCAATTTGACATCTTGCATGGTGCAACGAGACGCAAGATGTCAACAGCTGTTTGTAACTTGCTTTTTCGTTTAACTTTTAGCTTTTTTTATTGTTTTTTTTTATGCAATTTTTTTAAATCTCACTTTTTAAAAGTATAAATTATACTTTAAGCCAAAAAAGAAAAAAAAAAAAAACACACACACACACACACACAATAAACTGATGACCATTATTGTAGGGCTTGTTTGGTAAGAGATGTGACGTTGTTTAAGTGTAGAAATACGCGTGAATAAAAAAATATTATAAAAATACGTTTATTGTTGTTTAAATATCGAAAACAACAACAGGCCCATTTCTCACACTTTAAAGTCATCACCATAATGTATTTTTAATTTGTTCTTATTGTGAACTGAGAAATAAAAGATAGTGTAGTCAATTTGAGATGACCAATCTAATAAACTTGAGAGAGAAAATAAATATTTTTGGTTAATTTTCAGCTTAATTTTCCTTATAGTGTAGTCAATTTGAGATGACCAATCTCCTGAACTTAAGAGAGGAAATATATATTTTTATTTAATTTTCTGCTTAATTCTCATTAATGCATTCAAAGTACATAAATAGTGGAGGATGAGATAACCTCATCAACAAATCCTAAAACATAAAAACTAATCATATCATAAAACATATGAATTATATTGAATACAAATAAATAACAATACTTTTTTTTTATAGCAGAAACAATAGTAGGCTTTATTGATGTATATCACTTTGTACAATGGGGAGGAGAAAAGATGGGCATTCTTCTAACCAAACAATAACCTCCTCTTTCTCTTTTATAGCATGAGCTAAAACTAGTGCAGCACGATTACATCGTAAAGGAATACTAGAAAAAGAAATAAAATTAAAACTATCCTCATTAATAGCAATGTCTTCCAAAATCCATGCCACCTCTAGAGAACATATACAATCAGAGTTAAGCAAGTCCACCAATTCTGCAAAATTACACTCCACTTGCACATGGGAAAAGCTAGTACTTTGACAGAACAATAAAGCTTTCCTCACTACACAAGCAGCAGTACACAATGGATTCAACTCCTTCACATTTTTATCACAAACAGCAGCCAAAACTTCTCCAACATAATTCCGGATAATAAATCCAATCCCAATTGAAGAAGACTTTTTTGATTGAGAGAAAGCCACATTGAGTTTGTACATACCATCAGACTGAGGGGGACTCCACCTTACTGCCTTCCTGATGCTTTCCTGCAAGTTTTTCTGTTGCACTTTCATAAACTCCAATCTGTACAAATCTGCCTGAGTCCATTGCTCATTATAAGAAGGAGCAATATTATTAAACACAACTCTATTTCTGCATTTCCAAATCATCCAACAAGCTATGCACAGTGTATCAAAAACAAAAGCAAATAATTTCTTAAAGGCAGCATTTATTGCATCAATGAATTTCATCTTCGGGCAGTGCCTGTAATCATTCAATAAAGGGGATTGCAGCCAAACGGCTTGAGCAAATGAACACTCCAAGAAGAGATGATCACAAGTTTCAGCTTCCTCATTACAGAGTACACAAGAAAAAGAATGTAGCACCTTCCTTTCAAACAGCTTTGTACGAGTTGGTAAACTGTCATTACATGCCCGCCAAATAAATGTTTTGATCTTAGGAGGCACCCAAGTCAATTAATGAACAATCATCTACTACTCTAGTAAATTTTGCTATCTAATGGAATGGTCGAGAACCACTACCCCAATATTCATCACTATGAAGAATTTCATTGAAATCTCCAATTAAAAGCCAAGGCAGAGAATGTGATACATGCAACTGACGCATTAACTCCCAAGACTCCCCTCTCTTTGAAGTTTCAGGATGTCCATAAAACCCAGTAAAACGCCAAACGACGCCATTTTGGTTTATTAGAGCATCAATGTGGTGTGGAGAAGATGTTTGAACATCAATCTCCACATTGTCACACCACAATAAAGCTAAACCACCTCCCAATCCAACTCAAGGTACACCAAAACCTTGCTGAAAATCAAGTTTTCTCTTCAACCTCCTAAAACCATCCTTGTCTAGCTTAGTTTTAGAAAGAAAAAGAAGTTTGGGATCTTCTTTGTGTATCAAGCAACGAAGCTCTTGTACTGCCCCTGGGATCCCAAGCCCACGACAGTTAAGGCTAAGTATTTTCATGGAGGATGACATGGAGGGAGAGTATCCCCAACAAGACTTTCAATTGCTAATTTTTTTGGTCTCGGGTGTTTAGTTGAGGAAAAAATTGAGTTAGGTCGTTTAATATGGGTTTGGAACATAGGCTTCTCACTATCAACAAAAGATGGGATAGGATTTGGATTCCTTAGTAGCCGTTTCCATGACCGAAGACTGGTTTTAATGTGGCCCGAAAACTCCTCACATCTATCTGGGAATAATTCCATCTCAATATCATCACCTAAACACTCCCCATTTAATTTTTCAAGTTCCGTCTCCTTCAATATCTCTGAGCTTTCATCTGATATAGGGAGTATAGCTTCATCGCCCAAATTGAGTGGATAAGGATTCACATGAATTAAGGGATATGTGGATGGGTTTTTTTCCATGGGATTGGGGATAAGAATTTTGGAATTGGTATTCGTTACGGGTGGGGATCTCTCCAGGCTTCTCTGTTTTGGCCTCTCAATTCGGGTAGAGTTTGAGGAAGAAAAGGAAGTGAGTTTTGCAGGATTAGGTGGATGAGAATTGTTTTCCATGGGAGTAGGGATCAAATTTTTTGGATTGATGTCCATGGTGGATGGGTTTCTCTCCGGGTTGCTTTGGTTTGGCTTATCTATCCTATTGGAATTGGAGATGAGAGGGAATTAGGTTTTTCAGGGTTAGATGGGGTAGGAATCTAATCTATCGATTGAATTTAGATTAGGATAAGCTTGAGATGTTACCTGGCAACCCTAAATTTCAGCAGAAGCCTCCATCGAACTAGCTGCTATGATTTCGCCAGCTGGTTTGCTGATCGGCGGTGGGACCTGCTACCGGCAAGAAATATGAGAAAGCTGCCTGCCACCTTCTTCCTCATCGGATTCCAGGTCAATGTCCTCCTCAACCACACCAGATCTTGTTTTATTGAAAGAGTTTTTTCCTTGGTTGGACTTAGTACCCACAACCCGTAACCAAGGCCCAAATTGAAAGTCATCTTCCTCTACAGTAATACAACCTCTCTTAGCTTTGTTACATTCCCTTTCTTCATGTCCCAAAATTCCACACCAATAACAATAAATGGGAAGTCTCTTATATTTGAAATGAACCCACCCTTCCTCCATGCCCTCTACCTGTAACATTTTTCCCCTCATTAACGGCTTAGTAATATCTATATCCACCCTTATACGAAGAAAGGGACCCCACGCTAGACCACTTTTAGGAGCATCAACTAAAAGAGGAACACCAATTTCATTGGCAATATAACGCCCAACTGTGGCATTCATACTTTTAATTGGGATATTGAAGACTCGAATCCAAAAGAGAGATCGTTGAATTGAGACATTTTCTAGGCTAGCATCATTAGTGAAACGCTTCACCATAACCAATCTCTTATCAAAAGACCACATACTCCTATCTAAAATATCATTCATGTGTTCCTCAGTTTCAAAGATTGCCGTGAAAATATTGTTTCTCACATCTTTGATAGTTACCTGTTGAGAGCCTCTCCATAACTGTTGGATGGTGGACTTGAACGCCTCTTTATTAAATTCTCTGTTAGTTTGTAACTTGAATAAAAGACTGAACTAAGCTTGTTCTTTTGATCGTGCAACATCCTAAGCATTAACGGACAGAACACCTTTTTCCTCCTCTGAAAGAGTGAACTTCTTCCAAAGTTCCTCTAGTGTCGCATCCATATCTTGAAAGTGAATGATTGTAAATGGGAGAAAAAGGAAGAAAATATGAGGAAAAGCAAAGGAAAAGAAAAAAAATAAAAAGAAAAAGAAAAAGGAAATGGAAAGCAAAAATCCCCTACTAATCAACAGAGATTGGTTTGAGGGGTTAGGATCTTACGTATGAAGAACGCAAGTTAGGAGCTTCTACTTTCCAGAGACTGCTCAGAGCCTTGGAGAGAGAAGTTTTTTTAAGCAAATACTGTTAAAAAAATAAGAGATCTGAGATTCAATCCCCAATAAATAACAATACTAATCTATATAGGAAGATTTATTCTATCACTAAAATAAAGTCAAATAAATTATCCAACACCTAGCTTATAACAGTTTTTCCTAACTTAAGTTCATATAATGATTTTCTGAGTTGTGATAGTACTAATGAAGTAGAGGAGGCAGCTGACTGATATGTTAATATACTTATTGAACTCTGATAGTTTCTTAACTTCCTTCAAATTATAACCAAATGCAATGATTAGAGAGAAAGATATGCTGGGTAATAAAACAAACGAGCAGGCAATCCAAAATGCACCACGTTCAGATAAGACCCGTCTTAAGGGGGTGTTTTGTTCACTGGAATGTGCAAAATATACCGATTTGATTTTTAATTCCAACCCACACATATGTTACACATATTAAGACCATAAGTCTTATATCCAAAAAATAAATAAATAAATAATTTTAAAAAAAAATTATAAGTCTGGACATCTGTTATTTAGATACTAGCATAAGAATGTTAATTGAGTTAAGAATACATTAACTGAATGAACATTGAAAATATTTAAATTCAATCAAATAAAACAAAAGATTAAAATATCTTCTTATAGAAGTCAAACGGTGATAGATTGTATGTTGTTCATGACCAATTTAGTCTTTAGGGTTCAAGACCCCAGGCCACAAATTTGGTCCAAGATAGTGGACTTAGCAAAGCAAGTCAATTAGACCCAAACTGACCTCTAAATAGTATAGGGTTGCAAAATCCACCAAAACTCACTCAATTATTAATTTTTTCCAAATAAGTATTGACCCAATTAAACCCAATTATCATTACTCAAAAATTACTAAAAATATCAAAAAAAAATTTTGAAAGTACCATCCTATGGCGTCCGCTTTTGATAATAGCTATTTATTATTAGACTAAAACACCAATCAATTTTTGGTATAGGCAATAATGAAATTTCAAATCTATTATACAACTAATAAAAACTTTACCAGTTGAACTAACTGAAATTCACTACAAAATACTATTAAAATTACCAAAATAACTAAAATTTAACCCAAATACTCAAAATATCCACGAAACTTCTAAAAAGGACTAAATGCATGTCATGTTCTTATACTTTCTGCTCAAGCCCATCATCCAAAAGAGCTGTCCACCATTAGCATTAATTGACCTCAACAACTCTCTTTGTCCTCACCTGAGTCAACCTACTTCTAAGTCCTAACATATACCGTGACTTTGTTCAGGTGGGGAAATTTTGTTACACCTTCACTAAATAGTAAATAGTAAATACACATTCTTAAATCAAGATTTTTAAGTTATTTTTGTGCTTGTGCAACGGTGTCTATGTGAATGTGCAAGGGACATTACTCTTGTTCAAATATGTTGAATAGAAAAAAAAAATTAGAGTTTTTCTATTTTCGAAAACAAAATCACAATTTTTACCACAACTTTTTTTTATGAACTCGCAACTTTTTCTCAACTAATTAAAATCAAACACATGAATAATTATAGCAAAAATTGTACAAATTATTATGTTGCTAGATTTTTTGTTCCCTTTAAAGTTAGTGCTATCAGCTATTTTCCCACCCTTAATTTCCAATCTCATCGATAAAGCTTTTGCCTTAAAACCAATTGGAAGCTCACTCTGTCGTAGGCAATTCAAACAAAGTTGGGAAAGTGTGCTCTCTCTATGGAGGGAACGAGCCTATCCGCTACTATTAAAAGGGGAAGAAACTAATGTTGTAAGGCAAAGAACAAGCTAGCCTAGTCACAACTCACAAGCATAACAAAACAAACTAAAAAGACTCAACAACTATAGTAGAAGAAAAAAAAACCTTTAAATCTCATCACTCAAAACATGCACAGCTTTTAGATTCATTCGCTCTAAACAAACCAATCTTTTCTCCTCTCTTTTCTTTAAAGAAACAAGCCCAAGGGAGCTTTACCCTTAATTAAAAAGCCTATTGCTTTCTGATTTCTTGGCCTAGGATAGCTTTAGTAGTGAGAAAATTACTATATTTTAAGATAGTTTATCTAACTTTTTGTTGAAGTGAGAAAATGTGAGATTTTTAAAAATTGTATATAAAAGTTAAAATCTAAATTTATAAGCTCAAGCCAAACAAATTCCTACGTATATTTCAAGTTCCTATTTCATATTAATATATATGCTCACTTGTAGCTTTCTCTTATATTTCTTAGAGTTTGGCTTACCTCTAATACTTTTTTAATTAGAGACCTCTTTTTATTTTAAATACACAATACCAAATGGTAGTGAATTTTAATTTTTACATTTTATTTAGTTAGTGAGTAATGTGGTATTTTCTCGTTAAAACAAAATAATATTCCAGTTAAAAAAATATTGAAAGTAAGCCAAACTCTTTTCTTAAAAAGACCAACATAAACCTTGGCAACAAAAGATGCATATATTATCATTCTCTCTTCATTAAATAATTATTTGCTGATCCCGACTGATTTTTTATACAAAAAGTAGTCCTCGTTCTTAAAATAATAATAATAATAATAATTTGGAAGATTAATGCTCGTATCTTTTTAAATACTTTATTTATTTATATAAAATAGAGGTGTCAATGGGGGAAAAAACCAAATTAAGAAACTTGCCTAGAAAATTTATCCACCTACTAGTCATCATTAAATAAAAAAAAATAATCATAAAATAATTTCTTTTTTGTTTTTTTGGATAAGCTAAGGAAAATTACTTAGCCACATTAAGTTAGATGATGTCACTCTACGTCATTTATTTTTTTAATAATATAAACCTCAAGATTATAGATATGAGTTATGAAAATCTGTAACAGTGGGAGTTTTGGCTTTTTCGTAATGGTGAACTTAATACATGACAATTGGAACAAAGCACCCCATGTAGATGCTTGTAATCTATGACCATTTACTTTACAATAAAGTGTGTTTTATGTCAGCCAATGAAAAGGTGCATGTTTATTTTGCTTGTAACTATTATAGTAATCCAAAAAGGAAAAAGCAACTATTATATATATATATATATATATATATATATATAGTAACATGCCACTATGAATTATGATCATTTTTGTATGATTAAAGAAATAACTTGTCATAGACTCCTAGTCCATTCGTCCATATTTCGTTTTATTCATAGGAATGGATTTGGGTCGGACCAAAATATGAGTTTTTTTTTTTTAATTCTTATTTAATTAAAGATATGATAGGATTTGTATTTATAACCTTTATGATTACTCTTTTTTTTTTTTGTTAAAATAACAATTACTCTTATCGTTACGCTAAAATATCAATTGATTTTTGACGTAAGTTGGATTCAAACTTTTTTTTTTTTTTTTAGTTTACAATATGTTGTGCTAATTCCGCAATAACACTTTATGTTTAAGGATGTACCAATTTAGTTACAAAACTATTGACAATTGAATTTGAACTCAAATGCTCAATTTGATAACAAAATGTGAGTCTTTTTTTTTTTTTAATTGAACAAAACTTAATTCCAAGTAGTTGTGTTGGTTGAATGAATAAGTATACGATTTAGTTATTCACAATGACATTGATCAATATCCACTGTTTCTGAAAATTGCTTTACTTCATAATTAATCGTTATGCATATTTTTTTATGCATTTTAAGTCATGATTTCTTTTGAATGTTAAGTGATAACCCAATTATAATCACAATTTTTTAGAGTGCCTCATATCCGCAGTTTGAACTTCACATTCCCTCTTTCTTATATCTACCTTTAAATGTATATAAATAAACGAAAATTTTCTTTATTCTTTTTCTTTTTTTGAACATCTAGTTTAAAGGAAATGTTAACAAGTACTTTATCGTACTTGTTAAGATTTTCCTTTTTTAAATCTCAATTTTAAAAAAAGTTGGTAAAAAATTAGCCAAAAAAATTAAAAAAAATTGCCTAAAACTGTACTAAAAATTGATAAACAGCCAAAGATTGTGTTGTTAACAGATACTGTGTCCATTAACTCAACCCTTCGATTAATAATGCAAACGCTCCCATCAATCACACTCTAATCTAGAAGGGCAGCTAAAAATTCCACTGGGCTTATTATAGGGCCCTTTAGCCTATCTGGACCTCATGAATCCTGGACCTACGCTACCAAAAGGTCAGTGGGCCCTCTTTCACCTTCTGGAATAACATCCCACGTGGGCTCCTTTATCTGTTTCCACGTGTTGCTACTTTAAGGAATCTTTTTAACCTCATTAAAAGCCTAACGACCATGCCCCCCAAAAAAAAAATTTTAATGAAAAGGGAATATTTAATATAAAATAAAAAGCAACAGCTTTGACAAAATATTTCTTAAGAGTGGAGATGCAAGTTTGCACAAAAAATTACATAATTGCTATATTGCGTAGTAGATAAAGGAATAAAACTATGACCAAAATATTTTTACAATAACTTTATAATAAGATTTAGATGGCTAGTTGTTAATTATAGGTAAAAAAAATGATATTATTAGTAAGTTTAGATAAGAACTAATAACAACTTGTAATTTAAGTTTTATTGTGAAATTATTGTATCTGTAGCATTATTCATAGGTTAAAATATATGTTTTTCTCCACACAAAAAAAAAAATGCAATGGTGGGCTCATATATAACTTATCAACTCAATTATTATAAAAATCATTATGTCCATAGAATTACTTGGGAAGTTATTATATTATAAAAATCATTATGTATATAGAGTTACTTGGCAAGTTATTATTGATAGATAAGTTTTTTTATAATATGGAAATGATAGATAATAAAATAATATTAATAGATGATAAAATAATATCAATAATGACTTAAAATGAAAACCAATAAAATATAATATCTCAATTTCTACTGCATGCTATAAAAATTGCAATGTATTCCTATATAAGTAATGTTATAGACTCTAAGTAATGTTATTAATTTTTATTTAGTTCCATTTTTGACATCATTTTTTTATTATTTACCATTAACAATATGCCATATTAGTTATGCGTGAAATTCTTTGACAATTTTTTATTTTTTGATGCGAGGATCTTTTCTTTTTTTTTTTTAAATTTAACT
The DNA here is from genome assembly GCF_040712315.1 of Castanea sativa. NCBI lineage: Eukaryota > Viridiplantae > Streptophyta > Magnoliopsida > Fagales > Fagaceae > Castanea > Castanea sativa. Next base: position 60,219,882 of record NC_134013.1, on the reverse strand, counting down.
TATGTCATTCGTTTTTGATGATGATTCTATATCATTAAATCAAGACACTAATAAATTTTTAATATAAACAAAAATTAATTTTCATATATTTTATTCAACCATTAAAGATTTTATCAGTACCAACTATCAACCTCTCTCTGTTCCTTACGCAGCATTGCTTAAAAGAAAATTAGAAAAGCCTAACCAATAAGCACCAACAAGGCTCAGCAGAACCCCAAAGTTGACGTGGCTGATGCATTTATTGACCGGCAGTGGACCCCATTTCTACTCCGGACCCCGGGTATGTCCACTGGTCCCACATCACCCACCCAAAACCGACAAAAGCCCTAATTTTTTTATTTGAAAAAAAAATCCAAAACCCAAAAAAAAAGCCAAAGAAGACGAAGAACAAGAACTAAGCCAAAAAAAAACAAAAACAAAAACAAAAAAGAAAAAAAGGAAAAAAAAAGGGGGAAAGGAAGAAAAACGCGTTTTCTCAAAAGAACAGAGTTGAATCTTCTCTCTCTTCACTGTCTTCGTCTCTGTCTCTGTCTCTCACTTTCTCTCTCCAAAGAACCAAAAATTAGGGTTAGGGTTTTCACAGAAGAAAAGGAAAAAAAAAAAAAAAAAAACCCTAATCTTTGCTGTGCAAGTGAAGGTATAGGGTGGGTTCAACTGAGAGTGTTTTTGGATACCCTTTTGGGTGTTCTGAAATGGGTTCCTCTTCGTTTGCCTCTTCAGTGATCAAATGGCACTTTTTTCACAACCCCATGTCTCCAATACTTGTTCTACTGAAGTTACTGTTTCTCTTATGGGCTTTCTCTCTTTCTCAAAAAGGTTTCGTCTTGGCCGATTCAGACAAATCGGTGCTCCTCCAGTTGAAGAACTCGGTCTCTGACCCATCAGCTTTGCTCTCTACTTGGGACTCTGATGATTACTGCACGTGGTTGGGTGTCTCCTGCGACCATAATTCCCGCGTGGTTTCACTGAACATTACAGGGAATGAGCACAAAGGTAATTCTTGTTCCAACTTTGATCAATTTCCGCTTTATGGGTTTGGGACTAGGAGGGACTGTTGGACTAGTAGTGGAAAATTGGTTGGGAAACTTTTGCCTGTGATTTCTCGGCTTACTGAGCTTAGGATTTTGTCACTGCCCTTTAATGGTTTTCATGGTGAAATTCCTGCTGATATTTGGGGTATGGAAAAGCTTGAGGTTCTTGATCTAGAGGGAAATTCGGTAAATGGGTCAATTCCGGTCCAGTTCTACGGGTTGAGGAATTTGCGGGTTTTGAATCTTGGGTTTAATAGGATTGTTGGGGAGATACCCAGCTCGCTTTCGAGTTGTGTCAGGTTAGAGATCTTAAATTTAGCGGGAAATCATGTGAACGGGACCATTCCGGGGTTTGTTGGCGGGTTGAGAGAGGTGTATCTGTCTTTTAATCGGCTTAGCGGGGACATTCCTAGTAAGATTGGGGAGAATTGTGGGAAGCTTGAGCATGTGGACTTTTCGGGTAATTTCTTGGTTGGTGGGATTCCAAGGAGTTTGGGGAGTTGTGGTCAGTTGCAGTCGCTTTTGTTGTATTCGAATATTTTGGAAGAGGTTCTTCCGGCTGAACTGGGCCGGCTTCAGAAGCTTCAAGTATTGGATGTTTCGAGGAATAGTTTGAGTGGTTCGATACCTTCTGGGCTTGGCAATTGTTCTCAATTGTCTGTCCTTGTACTATCAAATCTGTTTGATCCACTTCCGCTAGTTAATAACACAAAAGAGGACTCTTTGATGGACCAACTGAGTTCATCAAATGATGATTTTAATTATTTCCAAGGTACGATTCCTGTGGAAATCATAATGCTTCCTAAGCTGAGAGTATTATGGGCACCAAGGGCAACTCTTGAGGGCAGGTTCCCAACCAGCTGGGGTGCCTGTGAGAACTTAGAGATGATCAATCTGGCTCAGAACTATTTCACTGGGGAAGTTCCTGATGGGCTCAGCCGCTGCAAGAAGCTGCAATTTCTTGACATAAGCTCAAACAGGCTTACCGGGGAGCTTTTTGAGGGTCTTCCAGTTCCTTGTATGACTGTATTTGATGTCAGTGGGAATGCCTTGTCAGGTATGATCCCCAAATTTTATAACAGCACTTGTCCTCCCGTTCCTTCCTCAAATGGAAGTCCTTCCAAACCTGGCAATGACCTATCCACTCTGTATGTATCATTTTTTACTTCTAAAGCTCTAGTTGGAACTCCTTCTCAGTCACTTGGAGAAGAAAGTGGTCTTGCAATATATCACAATTTTGGACTCAATAACTTTACTGGCACTATCCAGTATATGCCAATTGCACCTGAAAGACTAGGAAAGCAGACTGTTTACTCATTTCTTGCTGGAGAAAACAAGCTTGCTGGACCATTTCCTACCAACTTGTTTGAGAAGTGTGAAGGATTGGATGCACTGATTGTCAATGTTAGCAACAACAAGATATCTGGTTCAATTCCAGCTCAAATTGGTACTGCGTGCAAATCTCTTAAAGTTTTGGATGCATCTGTAAATCAGATTACTGGACCCATTCCCCAGAGTTTCGGAGAGTTGGTGTCAATTGTTGCCCTTAATTTCAGTTGGAACCTGTTGCAAGGTCAAATTCGAACTAGTCTTGGTCTGATGAGGGACCTGAAGTATCTCTCTTTGGCTGGTAATAACCTCACTGGCTCCGTTCCTTCCAGCTTGGGGCAGTTGCAATCTTTGGAAGAGCTGGACCTTTCTTCAAACTCACTCACTGGGGAAATTCCGAATGATCTTGTAAACTTGAAACGGCTGACTGTTCTGCTGCTTAACAACAATAATCTCTCTGGGCAGATCCCCTCTGATTTGGCCAAAGTAACCATGCTCTCAGCATTCAATGTTTCCTTCAATAATTTGTCTGGTTCATTGCCATCAAATAATAACTCAATGAAGTGCAGTAGTGCTATCGGTAATCCATATCTGCGGCCTTGCCGTATGTATAATTTGGCTGTGCCATCTGCAGATCTGCAAGGAAGTGATGGCAATCCACAATCTTATACTGCTTCTCCACCATCGGGAGATACAAACCAAGGAAGTGGGAGTCCTGGTTTCAATTCAATTGAGATAGCATCCATAACATCTGCCTCAGCCATTGTTTCAGTTCTTTTTGCTCTGATCATCCTGTTCTTCTATACCCGAAAGTGGAACCCAAAGTCCAAAGTTACTGGGTCTATCAGAAAGGAAGTAATTCCTTTTACAGACATTGGGGTTCCATTGACCTTTGAAGGTGTTGTACGGGCTACAGCAAATTTCAATGCAAGCAACTGCATTGGGAATGGAGGTTTTGGGGCAACCTACAAGGCAGAGATCTCCCCTGGAGTCCTAGTGGCTATAAAACGGCTTGCAGTTGGGAGGTTCCAAGGCATTGAACAGTTCCGTGCAGAAATTAAAACTCTTGGAAGGCTCCGCCATCCAAATCTTGTCACTTTGATAGGTTACCATGCCAGTGAAACAGAGATGTTCCTTATCTATAATTATTTGCCGGGTGGTAATTTGGAAAAGTTTATCCAGGAAAGGTCCACAAGGGCAGTGGATTGGAGGATACTTCACAAGATTGCACTGGATATAGCCCGTGCGCTTGCCTACTTACATGATCAGTGTGTACCACGAGTGCTCCACCGTGATGTCAAGCCCAGCAATATTCTGTTGGATGATGATTTCAATGCTTATCTCTCTGACTTTGGATTGGCCAGGCTATTGGGAACTTCAGAAACCCATGCTACCACTGGTGTGGCTGGAACTTTTGGTTATGTTGCTCCAGAATATGCAATGACTTGCCGTGTTTCCGATAAGGCTGATGTGTATAGTTATGGTGTGGTGCTTCTTGAGTTACTCTCCGACAAGAAAGCTCTAGATCCCTCATTCTCTTCATATGGGAATGGCTTCAACATTGTTGCTTGGGCATGTATGCTCCTGCGTCAGGGCCGCGCAAAGGAGTTCTTTACTGCAGGGTTATGGGATGCAGGTCCCCATGATGATTTAGTAGAAGTTTTACACTTGGCAGTTGTGTGTACGGTCGACTCTCTCTCTACGAGGCCGACAATGAAGCAAGTTGTACGACGGCTTAAGCAACTTCAACCCCCATCGTGTTAGGTGCCTGGTGAGACTTTCGATTATTAACATAGCAATTTGTAGAAGGTAAGCCCCATTGTAATTTGTGCTTGTGCACGTGGTGGTCTTCATGCCCTTAGCTTGAGTTCTAAATTGTAGTTAATCCACTTGTAAATTGTAATATAGTTTTGCCCCCATTTTTTCAAGTTACTTCCCTGATTGGGGGGCTTCCTGATGAATCTGCAGAAGAGTGCAGATATTGTTTTCCACGTTGTATACTTGTACTTCAGGTTTATTTGTTGTTCAATAAAACCATAGAATAGAAGAAATATTGCTGGGAAACTTAGCTAATTACTTAATATAATTCTTTCCTATTTTTGGCTAATGCAACAATTGATCCATATTGGTATATCCTCGAATGATTCGTGGCGTTTTTGCTTCCAAATCAGAAACGTATACCCATTTCTGAATTGTTTTCCAATCTAATAAACAGTCGAGTCCAACAACAAGCTCCTTGAGATAGAGCTCCGGCGCAATGCGCATGAACAGCTTCATGTTCAGGTCATTGTGATGGATCACAAATGGATGAGCAGCTGCTCCACCAGCAATCATGTTCATCATTGGAGTTTCAACTTGACAGTGAAAAGAACATTGAAGATAAAGAAAAAAGAAAGTCTTAGTGCCACGTGTAGATACCACCTGGATGAATTGAGTAATCAAAGATGACAAGCAACTGACCTCCAAGAAATCAAGATTGTCAAGAAAGCGCTGAATATGTGAAATGATCTTAGATCTTTGTCAATAAAATTTGTTGAACATCCATATGCATCATTAAATCTAGATAACGAGTTTCCTGATCTTTCAAAATATATGTTTCAGGATTCCTGGTATACCTCCTCTTTCTTCTAATCGGCATTGTTAGACACAGAACCAGCCTTGGGCTATTGCCTTGGAATCATATGGAGAATGGAGACAATGGGACAAGACTGAATGATCTCGGAAGAATACTTAGCTCCCATTTTTAGTTTTCCCTGGAAACCGAAAGAAAATGAGGTCCAAATTCGTAGGCAGCTGGCAACGCCCGAGTTTTGATGGTGGATAAATAGAAAATGAAGCTGTGAAGGGATTCGAGCTATGAAGGGGATAAAAGATGCCTAAACTCTTTGCATTAGTGATTTTAATTATTAATTAATTAATTATAAAGCAACAAATAAGGGTATCTCCTAATTTATTCAGGGGCCCATATGCCCTTGCACCCGCACTTTAACAACTATTTTCCCTGGCTTTGCTAGGAGGATTTTCCTGTACATTCTTGAGTTGGTTGAGCAGTAAAGAAACTTACCAAGTTATCACTTTCAAATTCAGAGAATTTTTTAAAATTAAAAGTGGACGATCATGAGCTAAATCCTATTTTTCGAAAACAGTTATGGATTCAGAAGTTATAAACCCTTCCCATGAGTGAATGAATATAATGATAATTTGATTCTTTGTAATATATAGGAGAGGAAAGAAATAGAATTTGTTTTTCCAACTTCAATATAAGAAGAAAATATGGATACCATTATTTTTATAAATTTTCCTATATATGTCAATTCACTTCGGGTGATTCATTAGCAACAGTACTTCCAGTCTTTTTAATCTGCTAATATAAAGTTGCAAGACCGAACTGTTACAGGCTACATCCTCTAGTTTATGCATAGGATAGACATGCAATGAAATTACAAACTAAAAGAAAGGACTTTAAATGCTCTATATCCATTTTAACCTTTTGAACGGGAGGCTTCATGTACTGACTGAATACAATACGAGTGCCACTCCATTGAAAGACAAGAAAATTGAAAACTAAAAAACATGAAAGAGAAAATGAATCCACCGTTTTGGAAGTCTTCCTCACATGGATACAGGATAAACATTACAAAAAGGGAGTAGGGTTAACAACTATATGTTTTAGAGGGTGTGCGACATCACCACCACCAGCATGCTTGACAAACTCTGCGGGAGTTAGAAAGCTGCCATGACAAACGCACACTATCCTCACTTCCTCACCTTTCCTATATCTGTAAAGAAAACCTTCTATCCTTTTTCCATTGGGGCCATCACCTTTGGTAGACACACAAGGCATATCTTCCAACACATTTCTCACAATCTCCTTAGCTACTCCCTTGTCAGCATCCGTAGGTTTTTTAGATTGATTTTCCATCAGAGCTGCAGCACACCTGCTTGATTTTTTGGCGATTGTCGTTCCATTGTTGAGTGGTGGTTTCTGGTCACTTTCGGTTGAGTGAACACTGGTGGGACTTCTCACTTCTATGCACTTGTTCATTCCTGCTGCATAACCCGAAACAAGTAAAGCATGAGTGGATTGATCAAATTATCCAATAATAGCTCATGAATGCAGACTGTGGTAAACCATAGTGAACATCTGCAGAATATGATTATAATGGTTCTACCAACATTTCATGAGATTACTGACAAAAAACTCAGATAAGCCTATATACAATACTGATTGGAAGGATGAAATGCCTGATAGTTGGACACAGTCATTAACAGTGCATCCAATGTGAAAAATTAAAATATTGACCATTCAAAACCAAAAGCCACATCTGATGCAGCCCTCAATTTTAGCTTTAGGAAGAAATTTCTGGTTTAGCTTGGGATGTCATTAGGGTGGTCAGATAATATCTGCTTGCATGCGGAGCAGTAGAAAGTTATGACATAGAATTAGTACAGAAATGATACATATATTTTTTTTTTATTAAAAAAGAGATTGCTCTATCAGGTTTTCAAGAGTAATGAAGCAAGTGAGTTAACCAGGTTTTCTGTGGCTTCCTAAGTAACACAATTAAAAAGATGCAATTAACAAATAAATATAAGTGAGCAATCTATTCAAACAATTGTTTCTCACTTGGGCATCATCTGTTGTACTGAAAATCAAATTTTCATGAGAAACTCAAGTTCATTTGGCTAGGAAACTGTGTGAACTCCCCACTTGCTTTGGACCAAATGGAATCTTCTCCCTCATAAGCAAGGGTCAAAGTTCCGAGTTCAATCCCAGCTTCAGTTGAATTTCCCTATTAGTTACAGTTTATGGGTAACTCAATTGGAGCAGTACAAGACACACTGACACAGGAAAAAATGTGCCGCATAACTGGTTGCCTGTGCTAGAAATCTCATAATTGATAATTTAATATACATGGTCCAAGCACATCTCATCTTTCCAGATTCAGTAGCCACTTAATTCGTCACCCAGGGGAGTAAATATCATCATATAATTTCCTAGTTCCAAATCACTTACAGAATGATGCTCAATGTAAATCTAGTTCTGTGCATCAGAACTTTTCTTTCTCCATATAATTCTTTTCTTCTCTTTTTTTCTTTTTCCTATGGTGGAATGACTAGGGGTGCCCTGTGAGAGAGGGGTATGACTAGGATTCTGAACATTGATTCCCTTCAAGAGTAAAACCCAAAGTATGTAGAAACAATTATTACTATCCCATAATTTAGCTTTTTATGATTTATCTTCCGTTCTTGTTCTTCAACAGATGCAAATTAGGAAGTAGCAACTGGACATTTATGCTATCAAATATGTAATTAATACCCAGATGTTACTTAATGCAGGTTTGGCTAAACAGTATAGCGTGTGAATAATACTGGTATTATGCGTCAAATGTGGTCTAGGATACCTTATACGACAAAATTCATTTGCAATTGTTTCTCAAAAAAATTCATTTGCAATTAAAATCAATTTCGTGATAACATAGTCAAGAAGAGCAAACATTTTAACAAAACACAGCAATACATTTGCTTATTTAACAAGGCAATAAAAAAAAATACCAAAAGATCCCCAAATGAAATTATCAAAACAATATAGAATTCCAATCCTACTCAACTCAAAAAGAATCAAAACTCTCATTCTTTTCAAACGGTTTAGGCAAATAAAAGGTCTCCATTGCATAGAAAAATCATTCTAAAATTACAGTAAAGTCTTTTTGGATCTCGGCCACCTTCAAATTAATACGAGTCAACAGCCAGCCCGCCAGCCAGCCAGTCATTCACAAACTGTATAATGCAAGCCAACTAAACAATATAAAACACATCCATTGTATCAATCTTGATCATTCCACTTTCTTTTCTTTCTTTTTTTTTTTTTTTTTCCTTTTTTAATGAGGACAGACAGTGAATAGAATAAACAGATGCAACCACCAAATATGCCACAAGTATCCAAATTTTCTTGCTTGCCAAACATATGATTACGCAGTAAGCACAAGATGTTCAATAACGTAAGCAAAAACAGTTAAATTGAAAAATAAAATTCATGATATTGCAATGGAATTACCTTGAGGTTGAGATGGTTGGCTTTCAGATTCAGAAATCTCAGAAGAGGCACTCCCTTGGGAACCAATTGAGCCTTGTGATAAGGGTATTGGTTGTTGTAAAAACGCCTCCAAGCCATTTCCCTTTCCACAACCCCAAGAAAACTCATTCAAAACCTTCACACACTGCTCTTTCTCTTTCTGATCATTACTATTATTATTATTATTATTAGTATTGTCCACCCTCTTATCCTTCCAATTCCTTTGCTTCTCCGACCTTTTCCTCTTCGCTTCCAATCTTCTCAGACTCTGCAACTCCTTCCTCTTCCTCCACTGCTCCTCTGTCTCTGTTGGCAAAGAACAAGTCCTTATCAAAGGTGTTGGTGCACAAGCCATAGGTACCACACACGTTGTCTCTTTTTCTTCCTTCACAAAGTCTGGTATCGAAGACGACCTCATAAGCTTCTTTGCTCTTTCAGGGTCCACCCCAAACCGACCATTCAGTGAAAGCCCAAGACTTAGCTCTATCTCCTCCTTATCTTCTTCGCTTCCCTCTTCCACTTCCATTTTCTCATGAAAATGATTCCCAGCCATAATTCTCGGCAACAGATCTCTCGGGAAATTCCTCATTTGCATGGGAATTCGTCGGCTTATTTCTCTGCTTCCAATATTCTCAGCTTGCGCCATTCAAAATGAGAAAAAAAAAAAAAATACACAAACAAAACACTACAAGAAGCAAACTTTGATCAATTTTTAGGAACACCCAAATGAGAAAACTTGATAACAAAGCAGAATTTTATCTGGACTTCGTTGAGAATAGCTCATAAGCTCCATTTTTTTTTTCTTTTGAAAAATCAATTCCAACATTGTTTCTTTAAGACCCAGAAAGAGAAATACCACATTTTTTTCCTCTGCAACTTTCCCGGCAAAAAAACTTTTCCCCGGAAAACAGACACAGACACAGAGAGACACGAGAGAGAGAGAGAGAGAGAAGGAGGCAAAGCAAAACAATTAACAATCAGAGAGAAAATATATCATTTTTGATAAAATGGAACTGAAATTATATTTTTCTCAGCTATAAATATAATAATAACAGTAATCAAAGAGCAGGAAGGGTCAGGAGTGAAATGACGAAAAGAGCCCTGGGGGAGTTTGAGAATGTTGGAAGTGGGTAAGTAGGTGACACGTGGAGGTCATGAAGAGGAAGAGAGTGCCACGTGGGTAAGAGAAACGGATCTCGATGTGGAAGGACAAAGAGCTTTATCAAAAACAAAAAAACAAAACAAACATCGACACCTGTTTGGTTATTCTTCGAAAAGCCTGAAAGACAAGAAGACACTGATGGATTAGGTTTTTTCTCATTGTATACGTCCCACGTGTCGTCCTATGAATCAGGAACTCCAACTAACTACCACGTGTCCTAGATATATTATCTTCCACCTCGTAAATCGCAATTGTAACGTTACTCTCTCTTTCTCTCTCTGAAATTTGATGACTAAAGTTTACTTTTGTTTTAGGGTTGTTTTCGTTAATTTTTATTTTTACCACCCCTAACATATTTGGTTTTGTTTTCCTATTTATATCTTAATATCCATTTCTTTTAAGGACACTACTTGTGTCTAATATATTAGTGCACTTGACATGTTGAGTACTAATACGTGTTTAAAATTAGACAAGTATCTACATTCTAATGCATTTAGACACAAGCTCTTTCATTCTTTTAATAATCAAATGAACTTGATATTTATTTGTAATATTTTATGACTTTATATTGGTTTGATTTATCTTTTTTAACCTATTATACTTAATTTATAAGACATTCAAGTGTATTTTCTTTTTTTTAAAAATGTTTACTATTTAAAAATAAATCATTTTTTATAAGAGTTAAAATGTATGATTTCTTTAATAAATTATGTGTCTAAAATTATATATAAATGGTTTTTTCAACAGTCACATCATAAATTAGAATAAGATAATTTTAAATCATTTTAAAAGCCAAACACGTGACTTGATGAACAGCACACCTTTTATCTTTTCTTTTTTTTTTACTATTATTACTTTACAATCAAAATATTGTAAGAGTTTTGTACTTTCAAATTCAAATTCTTCATTACAACTATAAATAATGTAGAGTAATCGACTTACTAACTTGTACATAAATAAATAATAGCAATCAAATTACTACAAAAGAAAAATGATAATGTAGCCAATACAAAAATAAATCAAACATAAAGGATCAAATTTTTTTTAAAAAAAAGTTAAAAATAGAAGGGATATAAATGAAAAACAAACATTATTAATCAAATTCTTGAAACAGCTGAGCTGCTAGTACGACACGTAAGCAGAAATGCTCGGGATTTGGGTCAGAGTGTGTTCGTAGCCGTATCTTTAGGATTAGCCCCACGAGTCTCGCTGTCCCAAAGAAGGAAGGCTGTCGCGACGTCCGAATTCGATGAGTACTCGCTGGCAGAGATAGGACACGTATCAATAATGGCATTTCCGTAGTTCAAGACAAATCTAGTGGGAGTTGTGGAAGCTGCCCTAGTGGATCATTTTTTTTTTAATTTGCCAAATTGTTACCAACCGTTTGGTAGACAGGATAATTAATAAGGAACGTAACGTAAGCGATTTTTAAACCCGTACTTTTAGAATTCATTTATTATAGTAGATTTTTATTATGGCATTAATATAGATAATATTTATTAAAATTTAAAAAATATATGTGTTTGCTGATGCTTTTTTGAATTGACGAGTTTTGTGTTTTGAATAGAAGTTTCTCTTAAGAGAATAGTTCCAAGATGGAAAGGTTGTTTCTTCAAATGTTTTAGAACAATCATATTTTACAAATTACAATATCATTTTTATAAATAAAAAAAAATTATTCTTTAAAAATGTCCTCATTTTAATTCTAGAGTTATAATTTTTATCATTTCATTCTCATATTTGTAAACATTGTAGTCATTCCGTGCTTCATTGGATCACCCTTAACTTCCTAACAACATAGTTTTACTCTGTTTTCAACTTGAAGTCTTTTTAATACTAAAGATACTTGTTAATTTGTATATATAAAGTCTATGCTAACAAAAAATATTAAAAAAGAAAAGAAAAAAAAAATTCTTTCTTTTTTCTTTCTTACGAAAGCCAGCTCCCATTTTTCCTCCCTCTTGACACTGTACATAAGAGGATTTGGATTGGTTGAATGTTTGAGTTGGGTTATGCTTAGATCATATAGGGGTCAAACTAAAATGCAACTGACCAAATGACTTAAACAAACTAACGTTACTATTAAAGAACGATTATCTAGTAGACTACCATTCAAGAATTGAATAGTTATCCATTCAATATCATAAAGAAACCGACAGTTTCACCTTAAAAGAAGCGTTAGTCGTTCGTCGGTTACCTTAAAAGGAGTGCTAGTCGTTCAGAGATGCAATCAACTTTGTATTAATTGCATGCAACTTCACATCACACTTAATGCGATGCAATTTATTCCCTATGTGGACAGACCAAAGAAAGACATCTAATTGCCACACACAAAAAAAAAAAAAAAAAAAGCTTCTTATGTGTAAAATGGCTTTTTTTGGGGGGGGGGGGGGTCATGTTAATGAGGAGGTCACAATGCAAACCCTAACCTCCAATGATTTTTCTGTCCTTGGGAAACTAAGGAAAGCTTTTGAAATGAAGTAAAAAAGAAGCTCACTCACTATATCCTTATATCAACTAGTGGGGTTGATCAAGGATACCCTATTGTCAAAGTTAGATTAAAGGAGTAAAATTTTTCCTAAAAGGGGGGGGGGGGGGGGAAATAGAGTAAAAGTTTGAGTTGAGTAACAAGTATTTGTCACTTTTCATACATTGGATTTATAACTCTTCCCTATGTTTATAGTGATTGCTCCAAGGACAAGTTGGTTCTTTCTCCTAGTCTTAGCTTTGTCGATTGTGCTTAAACACCGTACTCATATCATCTCCTTTGGGTATTCTTGAGAATGTGAGAATGTGGGATGATTTCCCATCCACCAAAATCACATGGGAACTAGGTTAAGATGATAGTCAATTAGCATTTGATGCAACTTGATCGTAATTGGAAGATGTTAAATGAAAATTTTAGGGGAATGGTTGAAGCAGCAATATGACTCTCCACAACCCCAATCTTGTAATGTTCATGTCGTATTATTTTGTATTTGGAAATTTAAAGGTAAATTACAATAGGTCAATGCTGGACAAGCCTCCTAATCAGCAACACCGGTCAAGTCAACCGGGGCTCTCATGATTGCCGAGAATTTATTTGTAGACCTATTGCTATGATTGTAGGTCAGGTTTTAACAGATTGAGATAAGTTGCAGAGTATAGCATCTAATGCAATTGTAATCAATGACTGAGATTGAAAGTTGAAAATGCAACTTTCAATCTCAACCATTAAATAAAATATATTAAATAAAAGTTAAAAACGTATTAAAAAAATGTGAGAAAAAAGTAGGTGAATTGTATCAGATACAATACCCTAAGTATTGCACCTCATCTCAATCCGCTTTTAACCAATGCCAAAACTAAGCTTATAGGTGGATGGTCGATCCTACTATTGTTATGGGCCTATAGAGATGGATTCCCCCCTCATGGTTGAAATAAAATTTTCATTTGCAACATAATTCGAATTCATCTTATAGGATTTGTTTCGTCTTTGTATAATTGGTTTTGATGGAATTTATAAACAATTACTTTTTGAAAGAAGAAATTGATTAAGAAGCTTCTTGCTATTTAAAATTCAAACCACAGGTTATACACAATAATCAGTAAATAAATTTTATATGATAGCCACATTAATATAGAAAACCATCAATAATCTCATATATCTCTTTTCAAAATTTATATAAATCAGTTTTGTCACATTATATCAAATTAGTGTTTAGTTAGCTATAATGCACATTTGATGTGATGCACGTTATGATAATGTGATATTAAAGTTTTTTATTTTTTTTATTTTTTTTAATATTGCCATAATTTAAAATTTCAAAATATATCATATCGCTTTAATCTCATTACCTTCCTAAACAATGTAGGTTGCATTTGGCATTGGCTTAAAAAGTCAATTTTTTTTTTTTTACTATTTTGCTTATTTTTGCTACTATTTATGAATCACATTGTACTTGTTGGTACTATTCATGAGTCCCAAACTCTCAGTATACTATTTCAATTTTTATTTTTAGCTTTATTTACGTACTTTTAGTTTCAGCTAAATAAGTTATTTCCACAAACTCGTAATAATGTATTCTTTTATTGAGATTACGTTAATACTTAATATAATATTAGAATAACGTAATATACTAATGTTACGGTGGAAGGGCGAACCAAACGCCCCCCAAGAAGCAACTTACTTTCAGTATAGACAAGGGGAATAAGAAAATGCTGCTGAAACCTGGCAAAGTCATACTTTTATATTGAAAAGAAGACCTGAATAACACCTAGGAAATGTTATTGGATACATCCCATCCCAAGTTAAGATCCTAAAAGACACTAAAAAAAAAATCATCACGTTATTCACTATCTTAATAAAAAAGAAAAGAAAAAAAAGAAATCACAGATTGTGAAACTCCTGTAAATCTCAAATGGTGGGGTTCTAAAATCTTTGCATTCCAGCACAGTGTTGAACGTATTAAACAAATCCAATACAGAATATTATATCGTTGGCTTTTAATAAATAATAATGTAAGCCATTAGAGATAAGCCTAAGAGCAAAATGCACCACGTAATGACCACACTTTTTAGTTACATCGAACGGCCACGAATGAATGTCCCCACAGCCAGTGAAATCAAAAACTCTAAAATAAGTGGTGTGTGTGTGTGCGTAGATTAGAGAAGCCCAAAAGAATCTCCGGGGGACACGGCAAAAAGGCGAGAAAATCAAAGATGAAGATCAAGCGTGGGGCCCCAGAGGATCAAGTTGCACACTATTTATTTATGAATTTTATTTGTTAGGATAACAATAATTTATTTAGATTTTGTTATCTTAGATTTTGGCGTCAACGTAATCTGGGTCATCGCCACGTGGCGCTGAGGCATTTATTAGACACGTGTCAGGATGTAGTTGCACATGCACAGCTAAGCAGAGCAATCAAAAAAGAAAAAAAGAAAAAAGTTCAAGTTGGTCGAGAGCGACAAGTCCTCTGGATTTTTTTTTTTTTTTATTGGTTTCAGAAAAAAGAGAAGAAAAAGGTAGATATGACGTGGCATGGCGTGTCGTACGCACGCGTCGTGTCGGAAAGCCGGTTTGTTTTGATTCACGTATGATAAAGAAGGTTGGGTGAGTAGTGGAGTGAGAGTGAGAGAGAAGAAAGAGAGAGAGAGAGAGAAAGAGAGAGGTGGATGTGACGGGTTGGCGTGTGTTTTGGGTGACATCTGTCTAATGTTGGACTTGGCTAACCACAACTTGCCTATGCTATGCTAATGCTAGGCTTCACTATTATATGCGTTTCAACTTTGAATGATTCCTACTACTACTACTAGAGTGAGAATCAAATAATCCAACTAACAAAATTTATGCATTCTTTTTTTCTTTTTCAGTTTTTAATGATAATTGATACATATATATATATATATATATATATATATATATTTTTTTGCGTGCGAGTACTTCTGTTGTTTATCAAGAATTTTAGAGACATCTGCACTTTGCCATTTTAAATTGAACCTTAAAGTATACTTTTTTATCTTAAACTTTGGTTTTTTTTTTTTTTAATCTTAAACTTTAGATGAGCGATTGAATTATTTCATGAGATGTCGTTCAAGATGACATAAGAATTGACGGCATAGTGTAAAGTGTAAAGTGTAACGTGTATTATAATTTAGGGTGTTAATTATGCATTTTGAAATCTTAAGTTATGTTTGGTAACAGTTTTTGTTTTCTATTTTCAAAAACCTGTTTTTGGAAATATAAAGAAAAAAATTCTTGTATTTTTGAAATTAAAAACATGTTTGGTTAGTTGAAATTAAAAAGACAGTTTTTTGAAAAAAAAAATAGAAAATACTAAAATATGTTATTACTAGGATTTGAACTCTAATGCTAACTCAATAAATGAGATAGATTTATTAAATTAAATGCGTGTTTTCATTAACTTTTGAAAATTAGAAATTGAAAACAGCATTTTTCATGTTTTCAGCTTTCTTCACAAATTGAATTTTGAGAACAGTTTTTGTTTTCAGTCCATTTTGAGATCCTAAACAAGTTTTTTAGTCTTAAAAATAGAATTTTAAAAAAAAACAGAAAATAAAAGAAAAAACAGTTACCAAACATGTGTAAAATGTAATTTGAAGTATAATTTATCCAAAATTTTAAACATATATATTATCCATGGTATTCAATAGAGAATTAATGGGTCATTAAATAGAGGGGTTTTTTTCTTGGTGAGGTGGGTGGGGTGTTAAATATTCCCTTGATGCAAAATATCACATCCAATCAAAGGGAAATAAAAATATTAGTATTCACTTTGTTTAAAAATCATATAAGATTAATGATATATTTTTTTGGTATAATATGATTAATGGCAGTTTATGAGTACGGATTGTATGGTGAGAAGTTAATGTGTAAAATCAAAACGGATGAGAATATGCACAGATCATTTTGATTGCACCAACAATGTGATTGTCCTAGCTTACTTTATCTTTGAGAATCTTTTATAGTAAGCTTGGATGGCTTTCTCTTAGTTGATTTTTTTTTCTTCTAAATATATCAATTTTATTGCATGATAGGAATACACTTAAGATTAGGTTAGAGTATAAATTCTATCTTTTATTAAAAAAAAAAAAAAATCCACCACGCCTTAAATAATATCTCTATACCAATAATTGTGAGAATTGCCTACCAATGTATAATTTTGTTATTTGGCTTAGTCATTTATAAAGGAAGCTTTGATTTATCATCCATCACGCGCCAAATTTGATTTTATCCAAATCCTTGCTAAGATAATTATTTTTAAACATTTTCAAGTGTTTGGATGTTTTTGTTGGAAACTTTAAAAGGCGTCATTTGACCTAAAAGTCATTGGTCCACTTCGTAAATAAAATGATCGAAAAGAAATAATACGTTTTTGCACTGGTTGTTTGGCAGTAACTGTAATATGAGTATTTTCTAAATAGTATGTGTTCAAAATTCATATAATGGGGTTACTGTTCCTAAATAAACCTTTGAGCTTGTTGAATGGAGTCAAAAAGAAGAATTTTTAATGAAGACAAAAGTGTCATGGCCCAAAAAAGGTTCAGAGGTAAACAAAAGCGTGTTTTAACAATTAAACAATTTCAGAGTTTGATGGTATAAAAGATCGTCATCACTGCCTAACAATTCAACAAAAAATTCCATAGTACTAGTGTGCTAAACTATATTTCCTTCATCTCACGCAAAAGCTCTCCTCACAAATCACAACAATTCCTTTTTAAATTGAAACTCTCCAACCCCGCCCCCCCCCCCCCCCCCTCTTTTTCACAAAGCAGTGGAGAAAAAAAAAATACCAGCATTTTTAAAAGAAGAAGAAGACAATGGGAAAGAGAGAGAGAGAGAGAGAGGAAGAAGAAAAAAACGAATTTATTGAAATCAACTTGCCAAAAGAAAAAAGAGTAATGGAATCCAACTAAAAGGGTTATTTCACTTTGATGATTTTCTATTGTCAACTTGCCTTGTGTTTTACTCTTTAAAAAAAAAAAAAAAAAACCCTCTTTTGTATCCTCCTCACATAGCTATTGTGTGGGTTTTTTTTTTTTCCATGCATATTTTGTGCTTTAGATCTATCATTTTAGATACTTTTTTTTAGTGGTTACAACAATGGAAGGGAAAAGTTAAATATCTGCATTACTAGCTATCATATACTCCCTTCGTTCCAATTTGTTTGACTTGTATTCCATTTTGAGATGTCCCAAAATGAATCCCTCTTTAAAAAGTCAATAAATAAATTTTTTTAACGTGTCCTCCTCTTTATTTAAAGGCTAACATGCAAATTGCACCCTCTAACTTAGTGAAATTCATTTCAGTATTCTAATTTTACTTTTGTTCAATTAAGTCTTCTAAGTTCAAATTTATTCAATTTAGGCATTTTGTCCATTTCCATTATAAAATTGTCATTTAGTATGCAATTAACTAATGAAAAAAAAAATCACATAAAAAAATTTATAAAATATTTTTATTTATTTATAGATTTTTTTATGTGAGAAAAACATTATTTTAATGAAAAATTTTAAATGAAATTGGACGAAAAACCTGAATTGAATAAATTTGAAATTTAAAAGACTCAATCAAACGAAAGTGAAGTTAGAGAACTAAGAATTTTAGTCAAATTTAGAGAGTGCAATTTGCATTTTAGCCTTCTTTAAAAAATCAATACCCTTTTTTCACTAAAATTTAAATTAAGGAGGGTAGTTTTGGAAACTTGTACCATTTAATGTAAAAAACAATGTATTAAATAGTGTTTCCTTAAAAACTTGAATTTTTCTAAATAGATCAAACAAAATAGGATGGAGGGAATACTATATAATAAAAGTGAAGTTCTAGAGATCATCCTTGTGCCAAAAACATTTTCACGCTATGAATAATGGTTGCACTCTTCTTGTGCCAAGGGACTACTCTTCATTCAAGATTTTCTAATTATATAATTCCCTTATAGTTTGGGCCTAGGGTGTTTCAAGTTAAACCCGTAAATTTTAATCAGAATTTTAATTGTTTCAATTCACGCCCCTTAATGAATCACTATTGAATCAAAATAAATTGTAACTAAAACATACAAAGGGTAGTGTGTGTTATTTAAGTTAATTTATTTGTTCTATTTTGGGAGGTTATACGAAATTTAACTCACCTTCCCTCGAAACTATGGTACGGATATTTTTGACCGTTGCATTGATTGGCAAGTAGTTCGAGAATCTCTCACCGAACATCTTCAAGTTGGGTAACAAGTTTATGAGTAGCCTAAGCCAGTCCAATTTGTGCTCACCCTTAATATTATAAATTATTGGACCTTTGGCACACATTATATAATAATTTTGAAATCACATAATAATTAGTTAAGTTACAAGGCAATTAAATCCACACACACACTCTCACCTAAAACTAGAATGCAACTGTTTTTGACAAACGCATCAATTGGAAACAAGTTCTAAAATATCTCAACTGACATCTTCAAGTTGGATGATAGGTTTATAGGTAACCTAAACCCGACCAACTAGTGCTTACACTTATGAATTATAAGACCTTTGACACACTATATAAGAATTTTGAGATTCTATAATAATTAGTCATTTAATTAATGTTATCAAAATATTCACATATTATTAATATTATATAAATTCATGTTCAAGTTATGTCATAAAAGATATTTATATTATATAATAACAATTGGATCCTTAAAGTCATGGTTGCACTCTCCTTGCATCAAGTGGCTACCTTTTAGTTAAGACTTTGATAAATTACAAAACTCCCCTATAGTTTGGGGTGATATTTAAAGTAAACCTTACATTTTAAAAAGTTTTTGATTAAAAGTATGAACTTTTTAATCATTTTAGTATATGCCTTCAATAAGTATCAATTGAACAAAAGTAAAATAAAATCACATAGGCTGTGATTAAAACCTATCTAAACCCAATATATATATCATTTCATGTGAAAGTATAATACCTCTGGTTTACAATATGAAAATAGTAAATTCATTTAATTGTTCACCAAACATTCACAAATTAATAATACTAACTATAAAAACTCATGTCCAAATCATATTATATCTTATATTATATAATAATATTTATGTTTTGCACACCGGTTGTATTAAGTGAGCGCCCTCTCAAAAAAAAAGTGGACGCCCTCTCCATTTAAATTTAAATTAGTTTTTTCTTTATTGAAGTAATAAGTATTTATTTTATTAGTCTAGTATGTTAAACTAGAGTTTGCCATTTATTGGAACATGACTTACAATTTCAAACATTCTTAGCAAATTATTTGGGTTTTATTACATCGGTAATTTATTAAGTACATATACATATTATACAATATTACCTCGGTAATCTCAAAACATATATATTCCGGTATTAAGTAGTATTGAAATATTTCATTTACATAATTAAACCGAAATGAGCTCATTGGCTAAAGGTTCCTCACTCCTAACAATATTATATAACTCGCAACCAATCATGAAATGTGCTTGTTGGTCAAACGGTACTGATAGTCCCTTCATATACAGACTCGGGAGAGCAGAGGGTAGGTAGGTAGGTAGGTAGGTATTCATGGGATTAATAGGTTCATTGATGGTTCATATGTCTGAGGGAGACAAGGTTGCTACAACCACAGGGGCTTCGGGCTAATAACACATAAAATAATGCAAATGGAGAACACGAATATGAAAGGCAGCAACAAACAAAAGTGACTTTTATAAAGAGATAAACAGACAAGTACATAAATGTGAATCACAGAAAGTCACACATCCAGGTTATTACATTCTTTAAAAATAGTTCTTTGAGCTATGGGTTAATCTCAGATTAATTTGAGAATATAGGAAGAACATGTATAATATCTACCAGTTCCAACTTCCAATCAACACACTCAGAACACTCTCCGGAGGTTTTTACATCACGTTAAGATTTCATCGAGGTTGAATGTAAATTCATCAATTCAAGATTATTTTAGACGAAGACTGATTAACCCCAAATTATATACTAGCCAATCATTAATGGAATGCATTCCCAAAAAAAATATAAAAGAAAATAAAGAATCAGAAAAACAGCACATCTCCTCAATGGTTAAGATCATCCCATTAGAAAAACTACAACTATGCAACTTCCATTGAGAGTTATCATCAAAAGTTTCTTAGTGGAGCTGGAGGATGACCTGAAGATGCAAAGCTACCTTTGAACCCAAGAGGGGAAAAGAGCTCTAAACATTTTTACCTAGGGCAAAAAAAAAAAAAACCTAAACTACTGAAAATGCCTTTCCATCTCAATGTCACTCCAACTTCAGAGTCCAAAGGTTAAACTATCTGATTAAATCACTTTCAGTTCTTTGATGCTAGCACTGACCATAGAAACAATTTTGTCAAAATTGGCTTCCAAAATTCACCACTAGAGTTTCATGAGGAAACATTTTGCCTTGGTCCACTGGAACGGCCTCCTCTCCCTCTGCCTTGCTGATAACCTTCACCACGCCCAGCAGGACCCCTACCTCGACCAGAGAAGTCACCCCTGTTTCCATAATCACTTCTACCATATCCCCGGCCACCGCCATAATTTCCACGGCTCTTGAAGCTGTCACTACGATACAATCCCCTTCCAGAAGAGAACCTACCTCTTCCACTACTACCAACTGCAAGAAACAAGAACATGAACCATGTCAAACCCAGCATATAGTTTGATCATCCACAATGATATGCAGCCTCTTTAACAGCCAAATATTAGTTAATATCATTTCCCTTCTCCGAGTTTTTTTTTTTTTTTTATTTTTAAATTCAATAGTTACAATGAGGGAGGGGGAATTTGATGCCATAAACACACCAAGAGATGCCAATTAATTAAGCTACAAGACTCTTGACATTTTCCTTCTCCAAGTATATTAAGCTTTGAATTAACTGTATCAAAATTTTCTTTATATTTTGATGAGAATCCATATGCTAATTCATTCCCAATTACCTCGTGTAGTAGTTCTCTTTATTTCAACAACAGCCTTACGCCCGCCGATAGTGATAGGTGAATCCTGAAATATCACACAACATTTTTTAATAGGCATAAAAACAGACATAAAACCCCAATGATTGTTGTATGGTATGTGCAGAAACATGCAACTAACTGAGTGAAGTTCTCCTATGTCATCAAAAAATAAAATAAAATAAAATAAAGAGAAAACATGTTTGATCCTGATGGCAGCTGGGATGACAGATGGAAACTAATCACTTGCAACATCCAAATTCCGAAAACAACAAAATAAAATTTCAATGAAAATTGAGTATAACAAGGACAATACCTCAATTGCTCTATTCATGGAACTAAATGACTGAAATTCAACAAAGCCAAAACAGTATCCCTGCTGCTGCACAGACCCAAAGCCCCCAAGGGAGGCAGGGGGGAGATGAAACCAGGTCAGGAAATGCTGAACTGAGAATATATTCTATGCATTTTATGCATCCGATACCAACCTTATTATTTCTGACTTGGATGCCTCCTGGCTTGATTGGCCCAAATTTCTTGAATTCCACCTCAAGCTGCTCAGCTGTCATGCTGAAGGGCAGATTACGAATGTAGATAGAGTGGCCCTCAACTGTGAGAATTAAATTGTAGATATTAAAATCACACAGATTTTGGCAAAGTGTTAATGAGAAGCAGGACACTAAGACGCCAAACCATGGAGGTATTTTCAAAATTTAAATACAAGTGCTTTCATGTGGAAGACCACAATGTATTGTACAATGCATGCAAAGGAAAAGAAAACCACAAAGATATAATATACCATCCTCTTGAGTATTGCTACTTTCGGGGGTACCAACACTACTTGGGGCTGATGCTTCTGGAACAGAAGTAGGTGGTACTGATCCCAGTGACTGGTTCTCACTTTTCTTAGGAACCACCTTTATGGTATTAGTAGTAGTTGGCCCTGGACTCCCTTTTATTACTCTGACCTACATGAATAAATAATAAATTTTAAGAAATAATTCTATGGCAATGCTTGCTGGAGAGAAGTCTTTATATGAACTCACAATTGATGCATAAGACTGCTTTGGAGTATCATCCTGCGCTGAAGAAGATGATTCTACAGCTATGGAAACATCGTCACCATTTGAATGAGATGGAGGCTGCACAGCCTCCTTTTCAATAGCCAATTGTATCTCATGCTCGGATGGGTCATAAGATTTCTCAACAACATTTCCATCCTCTTCCACAGGAGAAGTTTCAGAATCTGTTGCTTGAGGATCAGAAACATGAGTGGGCTCTGGCAAATTTAAAAAAAAAAAAAAAAATTAAGACAATATTAAAGGTATTCCTGATGCAATGTCAGAATGGAATAACAAAAGCAATAATAACAGTAGTATAACCTTACCTCGTTCAGATATTATGGGGACTGTTGTCACATCATTAACTCCATTAACTGCATGGTTGTCCAATGGCTCACCATCTTCTACATACCTAAAAACATCATTAAGGACAAAGTATCCATTGTCTTGTGGAGCAAGAAAAAACGATTGCGCAAATTTCCTTCTCAAGTTATCCTTGCCCGTTAGACATCCAGTTACTAACACAGTTACTCCATCCTTATAAGATTTTTGAGCATCTGCAGTCTTTATCTCAGCCTTAAAGCCTTTGTAATCCAAGGATAGAATCTTCTCATTGATGCCCTTAACCAAAAAATAAATAAAACACTTTATTGTCTTTGCATGAAGTAATGCCCTTACCAGTTTCTATTTGGCTGATAGTTGTTAAAGATCACACAGAATGGTTTACGACCAATCAAGTTAACAAAATTTTCTTTAAGACTAGAATTTTTTTATTTTTTGGGGGGCAGGGGGAGTTATGCAACACAGAAATCAAAATGAAATTTGCAGAAAGAAACAAAAGAAAAAAAAGGATAAATCCTAAGAGTTAGCACTTGGATAGAAAACCAAGGAGTCAACGCCTAGAGTTTCCTGGAGTCAACACCATGTGATTGCAAAAAAAATTTAATATTAAGTCAAGCATAACAATACTAAACCTCAGGACCTTTAAATAAAATTCCCAAGCTACAAGACTAATTTTCTAACCAAGCAACATATGAAATAAAGTCCTAAACCTAATAGCAAAAAATAATTATTGACCAATTACATAAATGCAAATACAACTTAAATCCTATAAATTATAATATTTTCTAACAAATATCAATTGGGCCCATTTAGTAACGGGCATCCATAGTCTAGCCATGTGATCAGGGGCATGCATATGGTGTTCGATCCAACTCTCTCGGGGTGGGACAAATTCAACACCATCTAGTTTAGCTTCTGCCAGCACTAATAGTAGTCTAGCAAATCGAGATCTAATTGTTGCCGCTCCTCTCTGGTGATCCAAACAAAGTGTGACTATGGTCGTCCTTTGCAATGAATTAGGTAGCACTACAATTCTCCATCCCTGTTGAAAATAATCTACTCATCCAAAATAGAATTAATATGTTTTTTTACTTGTGGGTGAAAGATTTATAGGTGCAGGATCAAGTATAGTTATGTTGCTGGGATCATGAGAAGACTCATCAAAAGGGATATCTAGAATAATTGCTAAATCCTTAATATTAAAAGTAGAGCTAATGTCATTAATCAGATAAAAGGTCAATGTGGAGCCAACCGTTTCAATACTTTGAACAGTTTGGCAATATAGGCTTGAAGTTGCGTAACTGTTTTGGAGGGAAACTTTAAAACCATGAAATAATCCCCCAGTGGAAATAGCATATAATTAATCAACCTGGATTTTATGTACACTTGGAGATTGCTTGCTGATCTCATGTTGTAATTTTTTGGATATGAAGTGTCAATGACCCTACGGACTCATATGCCTTTAACTGATGGTGATCAAGAGGGGATCTAAAGGCTCCTATGGTTTTGACCATGTATGCCTTCAAACAAAGTCATTCCTATAGACATAGCAATATGACTATCGCATGCAAATTGTGTGGTGGGGGAAATAAAATCATCATTCTTTTCCCTTTCAAACTCTTTTAGTTTTATAATGATTAAGCCATTTTTCTTAGTTGCATTTTTAGGCAGTGCTAATGTACAGTCAACTTCACTCATCTTAGGTGCATCAAGACTACTTTCTAAGAGCTCTAATTGAGGCGCTATAGCTTAAATGCTACCTGGGTAATTAGGGCTGCCCTCTCACTCTTCATCTATGTCTTGGATTTCATCAATGTTAGACTTATTAACTAGTTTCTTCAAGATTTTTCTTGCATCCTCTTGTTCTTGTCCCTTAATCAGGAGTTTTATTGGGACAGGCTAGTACATGACCAAAGATTAGGCATCTAAAGCATCAAGCTTGGGAATTTTGTTTAGGATTCATTAGCCACTTCTTACCTTTAGTTATCTTTGCTTAAAGGTGTGTTGTTGGGTTTGGGCCGGAGCTGATGTGGACCTACCAAAGACTTAGGCCGCGTTTGGTTAGGTGTAAAATATTTTCCGAGTGTAAAATAATTTTAGGTAAAAATATTTTCGGGAAAGGAAAATATTTTTAGGTGTTTGGTGGCATTTTAAAAAATACTTTGGAAAATATTTTCAGGCGTTTGGTAATATTCTGAAAATGCAAATTTTCTACTGATTTCTCACATTTTCTCAGCCATTTTCTCACATTCCAAACAAATTTTATAATAGAAAATTACAATCCATCAACTTCTAAACAAACAAAAATCAAAACAACACCATGGGCAAATCATTCCGTCAAACTGAGAGAGGGAGGAGAGGGAGGTGAGACAGGGAGGAGGAAGAGAGAGATCGGTGACCCACCGATCTCGCCCAGCGCGAGCTCGAGAGCGCGATCTCGCCCGGCGCAAGCTCGACAGCGCGAGATTGCGCCTCGATCTCGCCCTGCGCGAGCTCAACGACGCGAGCTCAACGGGGGCTTTGGGTTGAGGACGACGATCTTGGCTTCACTGGCATGATCTGACCGATTCAGCGATCTCCCTCTAGCTCTCTCTCTCTCTTTTCTGGTGTGGGTCGTTGCTCTCTCCCTCTCCTTCTCTGTTTTCCAACAGAAAATTCTATTTGAAGGTAAAATAGAAACGGAAGTGATTTTCAGTCTGGGAAGGGGTATTTTACGGTCAATGGGAAGTGATTTTCAGTTTGACCAAATTTTCAGTTGTTGCCAAACACCTACAAATGCGTAAAATATTTTCTGGAACTCATTTACTGTCCAACCAAATGCAGCCTTACTACCAGAAGACTGAGGGTTACTAGATGTGGATTGGGTTTCAAGTCGCCTCACAAACTGGGGTCTGGTTACCAATTCATAGTTTTGAACACAGTATATGCTTGGGCTAAGGTATTTGATCTCCTGTAGAACAAGTTTCTTCTTGAGGTCTTTATTCAGACCTTTCCTAAACCTACTGCACCCTCAAGGTAATTGTCTCATCATTAAGTATACTGAATTTCATCACGTATTCATCAAATTGTGCCATGTAGTCAGAGAGGCCTATTTCTTTGTCTCAGGCTATTCCACTGATTAGGAAGCTTAACTTGGTAGAATTGGGGTAGGTAATTTTCATAGAGCTTTGCCTTCATCTCTGCCCAATAAAGTATAAGGGGTTTGTATATCCAAGCAAACAGTTGTTCAATACTTTTCCATAAAATTTTTGTTCAACTTATGAGTTTCATTTTGGAAAATTTGACTCTTTAGTCCTAATTCCTAAAGCAACTTAAAACACTCAAAGAAGCAATTCATTTTTTTTTTATTGGTAAGCTACACATACATCCAGTGGATCTTGAATCTATGACCTCACCCTTCGTTCCATTATTATGGGAGAACAAATTGACAATTCAGCTATGATTCATTGGCCAAAGTAATCTGTCTCATGTAACCAGTTAGTCAACACTAGTGGATCAAGATGACTGTCAAATGTAGGCACTTCAACTCTTATGTTCCCTCTTATCCTTCCATAAGAATTTCTAGGTTCCCTGGGATCATCATGAATATTTATCCCTGACCTATGCCTTGATCCCTATAAAAATTACCTTCACGAATGTTCCCAGAGGGGTGGTATGTTATAGCCTCCTGCGTGGAATGTGCCTTCATTGCTATAGGTCTTTCTTTGGAAGGACGTCTTTGATGAGTCAAACAGGCATAAAGGGAATCAAACCTAGTGTCCAACTTCTTGGCCTTTGCAAACAAATCTTGTATAACTTTCAAAATATTTAGAGTTTGTTCCATGGTAAACTAAGACTTGTAACAAGAAATATAAGACCACTACGCAAATGCATTCATGGGGCATGCTCAATATAGCTGCTATTGAGATTAACAAACAAAACCCTTCACAGTTTAGTTTTCAATATAAAATAAAGGCTAACAAATACAAGTGGCAAAATTTGAAAACTAATACCTTTTTAATATTAATTATTTAAATTTCCACTGTTTTGAAATCATTAGGGAATCTAGCCTTATTTCTAAAATCATGTTTTGGAAACTTGATTTTAAGTGTTAAAACCAAGTTTTTTCAAAACATGATTTCACATTAAGCTCATCCAATTCAGTAGAATTTTTAGTTAAGTTGTGTTTTCAAAACACTATTTTTTTATTATAAAAAAAAAAGGCTAGATCCCCCAATAACTTCAAAACAGTACCAATATAAATAATTGTTATTAAATAATATAGTTTTACAAAATTTTCCAGGAAACTTGGTCCATACTTCAAACTGATAAATTGCAATCAGGTAGTGATAGAGTTCACAGTACAGAAGGTGTCCTAATAAAAGTCAACTTTCTAAGCTAGCTCAGTGGTTATAATGAGGATTAAGTGCCTACATAAAGAAAATGACGTGAATTAAATGGTAAATTGAATCCGCTATAGAAAGAGGAAGTTCAGACCTAGGTTAGAGGATATTGCTAACCTGGACTTGATCGGTTACTACTACAAGAGCTTTGTACTTTTTGAATACCAAAAGGGCCCAACATTGGATGTGTGGACCTAGATGTATGGGCTTTCATACCCAATGACCTCCTGTCCATCACTTAACAAAGATTTCCTCCCTTTCAAATCAATTCCAAATCAACATTTACAAACAAAACCCTGAAATTAAAGAACCAGTGGGGAAGTTTCCCAAATACGACAATAAAATTGCTTACGAATGCAAATCAATTTGAAGAGATGCTCAAGGCAATGATCAGGTGCAATCCGGCGATGATTGTGGATGTCTTTGTGGCAAGCCTCAACTTAAGTGACGATCGAATGCTCAGTTTAGGAGGCACTTGGGGTGCAAACCTGGGTTTTGGCAGTGATGCACAAAGACTAGGAGCGAAACAAACAATGATACTTGAAGACCATGAGGCTTTTTTCAACTCATCATACATTATCAGTGTCAATCTTGTGATTGAAGCTGACTTTGCCAGTCCGGCAATGATTACAGATGTCCTTGTGGCAAGCCTCAACTTAAGTGACGATTGAATGGCTCAGTTTAGGAGGCACTCAGGGTGCAAACCTTGGTTTTGGCAGTGATGCAAAAAGACTATGAGTGAAACGACGATACTTGAAGACCACAATACTTTTCTCAACTCATCTTACACTATCAGTGTCAGTCTTGTAATTGAAGCCGACTTAGCTATCTTTCGACTTTTATCAATGGAACGATGGTACATTTTTTTTTGTTTGTGTATTTTATTGGATAACAGTATGGGTGATTTTCCTTGGGTACTTGAGTGGGTGATGGTGACTTGATAGATTGTGGGTGGCTTATCATCTGGGTGTGGGAGTTGCTGGTGATATTCTTGATCAAAGGTGGTATGGCATTTCAAAGTTGGTGTCTGAGGGTGGTGACTGTGGTGGATCGAAGATTGCTCTTTTACCAAATTTGATGCAACTCAAAAAGAATTTTTTTTTATAAGTAAAACTCAAAGAAATTTGAGGGAAAGAAGGAAAAAAAAAAAAAAAGAATAAAACTTAGGAGTCGACGCCTAGAGTGGGTGGCCTGAAGTCAGCATCAAGTGGAATTGAAAGCTGATGAGTCAGCATGTAGGATTCTTAGAGTCAACACCAAGCAATTAGAAAATCCCAAAGAAATCTTATAACCAAATCAAGCATAACAAAACTGAAACTTGGGGCTGTCAATAGAAGTCCCAAGCTACATTTCTAACTTTCAAACCAAGCAAGTAAAGAATATAAAGTCCTAAACCTAATAGGAATAAATAATTCTTGACCAATTACATAAGTGGAAATAAAAATTAAATCCTATAAATTTTAATAATGTATAATAAATTTCAACTGGGCCAGTTAGTATCTGGTGATTGCAGGCTCTAAAGAAAATAGTAACCTGCTATGTCTTTTGCCCAATTATTGCCCTTACTTTTTATTTTTTTCCCTGGGGGGGGGGGGGGGGGTGAAGCATCTAAAGAAAATAATAACCTGTTGTGTCTTTACACAAGGTGACGCCCTTTTTTATTATGACATGGAACACCAAGGTAGGGATACATGACCACAACCGCCAAAACCATGAATTAGGTAATCTAGGAGAACTCCTAGTGGGGATTGAACCTAGGATATCTAGGTCTAAATCTCATCCCAAGCCTCTAACCACCGGCTGCACCTTGCACCTTTACAAGTTAACACCAATGAAGCACGGGTGTGTTTTCGGATTCGGGTGCGGGTGTAGGACTCGGCAAGTTTTGAAAAAGTAAGGTGCGGGTGCGGCGGGGTGCGGCAATTAAAAAATTGTTAAAAATATTTTTATTTATATTTTTGATATATTGCTAAGCATCTTTTTCACATTATATAAACATATACCAAATTTAAGAGCAATAGTAGATAATAACTAAAACATGATGTTCATAAATTAAATACAATCCACTTAATACCCTTTTTCAAGAAAAAATTAAATTAAATTAAATTAAATCCTTAATACCCCCCACTTAATAAAGCCACCTTCAAGTGGGTTTGAAAATTGTTTTTTTTTTTTTTTCCTTTTTGCCCTCAGTTATTTTTGTTTTGATAAACTTTTTGCCTTCAGTTAGCACAATTGTCGAAGTAGCAAGAAAAGCAGGGCCCTGTAGTGGCAAACTATTGTCGAAGTAGCAAGAAGCAAGGCCCTGTAGTACCAAACTGAGAGACACAGAAAGAGAGACTTTCTTTTCTTCTCCGAGTCTCCGACTTTCTTTTCTTCTCCAACTTTCTTTCTTCTCCTAATAATTCTATCATCTTTCCTCTCCATCTTCGCTGGCTCAAAAGACCGTCAGTCACAAGTTTTTATCCATTTTTTGTTTGTTTTCATTTTCTTGTTCGGCACCAGTACGGTGTGTTTCGGCAGTTTCGGCCGATATGGACCGATTCGGTGCGAGTCTGGCCGAGTCTACGCCGCGTCAGTGCGAGTCGTGAAAAAAAGAAAAAGAAACAAAGAAAAAAAGAAGGAGCTGGATGCAGCACCGACGCGCAGGCAGCGGCATCCCTCGCACGTCGCCACGTCAGACGCAGGTGCAGCGGGCATTTTGCCACGTCCGTGCATCCCAAGTTAACACCAGGTGATGCACTTACAAGTTGATATTTGATTGAGTTGTTCAAAACACCTCAGAAATGGTTTACTACCAATCAAGTTAATAAAATATCTCTTTAAGACTAGGTTTTTTTCATTTATTATTAGAGAGAGTTGCTAAAATACAAGGTGCAACCAAGTCAAAATTTACAAGCACATTGAATGTGTTTTGTCATGGAATGTTTAAAAATGAAACTAGTAAATTGTTACCCTCTATTTACTAGTGAAATTTTATTTCAATATTGGAATATTAGTAAATTACTTAATAGCCCATTTTATATCTGCATATATATAAGTCCCACACAAAATTGTCAACAGCATACCGTACCAATCAATATTTACTATACTGACCACTAAAACAGTATAAATACCACCCTGAAATGAACAGGATAAAATATCAGCTTCAATCGGGGTTTTCGAATGTTTCAGCCAATATTTCCATTTAGGACGGAGAGTTGAAATCGAAAAAATATATATAAAAAAATGAAAGGGGTTATGAAACATACTATTTGGGCTAATATATTGGGATAATGTAATTGAGATAATAGATTGGACTTATAAAATATGTGGACTTTAACATTTATACACACACACACAAACAATCCCAAAATGGTACACTAGTCCACTTAAACGATCTCTGGTGCAATATGTCAACTTTGGTTTCACAAATAGAATGTCAAATGTTATTGTTAAATTACTAATTCTGCCAAAAGCTTTAACTATTAGGAAATAAATTTAACCATTTAACCACAATTTTAACAGTCCCCTTCTTGTGTTGCTTAAACTCCCTCTTAATAAGTGGGGCCCAACATGTGAGGTTTTTAACATTTTAAATGGGAGGTAGAGTAGAGACAGGAATTGAACTCAAGATCTCCTACTCTGATATCATGTTTAATTACAAATTCACCATTTCCTAATAGCTTAAACTTTTGGGAGAATCAGTAATTTAACAGTTATATTCAAATATAAAAATTTTCTTCTCTCTAACTTCAAATTATCCTTATGATGGATTTGCTTAACTTGCAACAACTTATTCTAACCAAAGGCATTAGTTAGAATCTGATATAAGCTAGTTGCCTAGATGCTATAATAAACAGAGCACTTAACCTTTTGTTGATGGGCAGAATCATGCAGGTATGAGCATTTTAAAGCAGCCATACATCAAGTATTTTTTTTAAGCCAACAAAAGGTCACATTTTAAAATGTGAAAACTAGTCCTGGTTTATCATATTGTGCAAATGATGATAACTCCTGAATACTTGATCAGTTTTCTATGCCATAGAATGACCTTGTCATCTAACCTAAACAGTGATAACAACATAAAAAACTATGAACAATGGCTCTTCTATTCAATAGACAATAATTGATTCCAATATTTATCTTTAGGATAATTCACTGAAAAAGTTTTACAAACCCAATTAATAATGAATCAAGAAACGTACTTGCATGGTTGTCACTGAGTTCATCACACCATTAGAATCAGGCCGGCTTAGCACACTTGAATCTTGATAGAATCTATATACCAATTCTGGTGAGTGGTGAAGAATATGGTAGTACTGCTCAACAAAAGCATTTCCAACCACTTGAGCACTGGGGGTAGTAGGAGGATTTGCAGTTTGCAAGGCCATTCTGTTGAAATGCCAGAACAAGAATACTCAAAATTATCTCCCACATCTCTTAAAAGTAAAACCACTAAAAATTGAAAAACAATGATCCATGGAATATCTAGGCCCCAACAGATAAGCGAGACAAACAGGCCTTACTTTTAATCACATTATTGCTGTGATACGATTAAATGATATTAATGACATAATCACCAATGTTCTGTTAGCACCTAAACAAATCAATAGACTTGCAAAAACCAAGAAGATATCTTTACACCTTCAAGATTTTTTTTAAAAAAAAAGTTGACATTAACAGAAAGATTTTGTGGTCTACAGATATTCTCAAGAACAGATTTGGAGGTAAAATTGCTTCCTTCCATGAAAGGTGATTATACTTGACTGAGCCTGATCACCTGTACTCCAGTGGCAGTTTATTGATCCCCATGCAGATGTTATTTCAAAGGAGAAAAATGGTTAATTATGAGTTTCAAAGTGAGTCATGAAGCGTATCAAGGGATTGAGTGAGTTTTTAGGCATCTCCTATGAGGGATTAGCTGCTATTAAAAAAGGAAAAAGGATGGCAAGAGAATGATGGCTCCTCTAGTAATAGGAAGAAAGGGACAAAAACACAGTAAAGGGTAATTGAGAATTGGAGATTATCTTGTTCTACCAATTATGATGGTAGGGAGGAGGCAAAAGTCACAGGGTATTGGTTACAAAATGAAACTTTGAATATTATCCAATGTTAGGGAGACTAATGATACTAGGAAAAGAGCAGTGGTTAAGAATATGCTGCAGGCTGCAGCAATGGAGACCTGTTGAGTTGATAAAAAAGAAGATTGATTGGGTTTCTTTGGGTCAGGCAAGAGGTGTGTTCTTGATATGGGATAAGAGAATGGTGAGTAAAGAAGAGGAAAGCTTGGTACTCTTACCCAAATTATTATTATTATTTTTTGATAGGTAAAATAAGATATCAATAAAAAAGACTACTCCATGGAAAAAAAAATGAGGTAGCCAGAAAAATACAGAAGATATACAAAGCTATGTCTATGGAAGAGGGTCATAGGGGCTGAGTACAAAGAGATTTGGGGGTCAAAGGTGTTTTGCGGAGGTTAGTGGTGCTCATGGTGTGAGTTTATGAAAGAATATTAGGCATGGTTGGGAGAGGTTCTTGAAGTAAATTAGATATTTAAAGGGGGATGGTGGTTGCATTCATTTTTGGCATGATTTTATGGTGTAGTGATTTGCCTATTAAGAGTTCTATTACCTACTTTGTTTGCCATTGCAGTGAATAAAGACATTGCGATAGCAAATTACATGGACAGAGTGTGTCCCACTTTCTCTCAGGAATTGCATGATTAGGAGCTTGAATCTGTTGAGAATTCTTTTCACTTTTTGTGGATCATAGAAATGGGAATGGAATGAATAGGATGGGTTGGGTGGGTAATATCTAAGAATAAAAAGTTTGATGTGAGGTCTGGCAATCAGACTTTACAAGGGGATGTGTTGCGGACTTCCCATGAAAAGCAATATGGAAGGCAAAATTTCTGATAAAGGTCACTCATGGTAAAATCCTAATAATGGACAATCTAAGAAAGCATATATAATCATTGTTGATTGGTGCTGGAGAGTTGATTAGTCGAACTTTTTCTACACTGTGATATTGCTTGGGAGCTTTACACTATTGGGAGTTTATTAGGCAATGCCTAAATTGATTAATGAGCTTTTTATTGGAGAGAGTTTTGAGAGACTTCAAAGTTTAAATGTGTGGCATGTGATTCCTTTCTTGATGTTTTTCAGAATGGAGATCTCCTTGCTTCAATTGAAACTCTTATTTCTCAGATCTTTGTCTGATTGGTTGGGGGAAATTGGGAGTTTTGCTTCTTCCTCTTTGCCGAAAATTTTAAAATCATCATAATTATAGGTCTTAGTTTTTTCTTGCATTGTTCTTGTATACTTCACATGTACTAAGCTTTGTCTTTAATAAAAGGGTAAATTACAATGAGCAACCCGAGGTATAACTAAATTAGACCGCTATACCCATATCTTAAGAAATGATTCTCCAACCCAACATAATTCAAAAATGAGGGTAGAGTGTCAATTACTTTGACCATTTGAGGAGCATCATTTCTTGAAAAATGGTTATAACAAGTCTAATTTCGCCATTCCTCAGAGATGTCAACGTAATTTACCCTTAATAAAATTTCTATTATTCATTAAAAGAAGCTCCACAATGTGACCCGACAAAGATAAAAACCAGAGTCATAAATATGATGGCTTCTAGCATTTATTCTCTTTGACACAGAGTGTTGATGGGTCGGTTAAGGGTGAACGTGATAGGACTTTAAAAAGATTACAAGCACTTACACCTCTACTATAGGAACTGGCATCAGGGGAGTGACTAAACTAAAATAACAGTCCGGAAAAAATTCACATTGACAAAGCTAGAAACAAAAGGCTATAGATATTAACATCACAGCAAGCAAGTGCTACAAACACAAAACACATTCTTTATAAAGGACAAAGAACCAGGCTTTAATACATGAATCTCCACATTCTCACATAAATCCCAAGGTATAGATCAACTCAAAGAAAATCACAAAACTAAGAGCCAGACAATTTGTGAGTTCATAAGCTGACAGGTCTAACTGCATCCCAAAATTTTGGAAAAGATTTAGATCCTCAAAGCAACATCAGCAATTTCCTTGGATCCAAACAAAGCAATACCCAAAAAATCTAAAACCCTAAACCAAACTCGGAACACAAAAAATCAAGAAAACCCATTTGAGGGAACAAGGTATATTTGCTAAAATCGACAACCCATCTTTCCAACATTCACACCAACCAAGACTTAAAATTAAACCAAAAAAAAAAAAAAATCAATAATTTAAAAAAAAAGAAAGGGTTGAGCTGCCTCATTACACATAATAATTCCTGATTGTAAAAAGAAAGGTAATTTATTTCTCTATGAACAAAAGGGTATTCATTTATAAAAAAGATTGAGCAAAATAAATGCTATATAAAATTTTAAGCAAAACCCAAGAAATGTTTTATGGGATTATGTGAAAATTGAATGCTTGTGAGTGTGAGAGTAAGAGTGAGAGTACCTCTTTGTGGAAATGCTTAGCTTTCTTGCAATGGACTCAGATTGGCTACGATGAGATGGTACAGTATCTTCACCACCGGACTTCAGAGAGAGAGAGAGAGAAACAGTTGGCGCACGAAAAGAGAAATATTGGAGAGACCCTGAAAGCTACTTATGAACTGTGATGTAATTTTTTTCGCCTTTGGGGTGTAATCAGCATATGTCAGGTTTCTTTCTATGCAGTTTTTCCAGTTATGAAAAAGGAGATGAAAGAGATTTTTTTTTTTGTAAATTTTTTTTAGCAGATTTTATTGTTTATTTTAGAATCAAAGAAATGAAGGTGTTTTTGTATGTCTACATTGTCCTAATTAAAGGTCCTATGTATGCTTCTATTGTATTTACAATGTAAATCTACATTATAAAACACACAAAAGAGTGATAAATATTGTATATATTTACAAAAATGTACAATATTTATTTCTATTTGTAAATGTGCATAACATTTATCACTTTTGTGTATTTACAATATAAATTGCACTGTATAGTATAATATAAAAGAAGAATTTCTCATAATTAAATACAAAAACTACTTGTAAGGTCCAGGGTAATACCAGGAGAAAATATTAAAATAACATTAATTTTCAAACAATATAATTAGTAGTTAAGTTTTACAAACTATATTTTTTACTAGCATCTCAAGTCTAAAAGACTCGATTTTAGGGCTATAAATCGAGTCTTTAATGCTCGATTTTTATGGTCTGTTTCTGTCTGATGTGATATTTTTTCCACGTGGCGACTACTTAGAAATCGAGTCTCTAAGACTCGATTTACAAGCCAAATGAAATTTGCTCTAACTCTATCCATTCCCAGAGCAAAACCCACCACAAAAAAAAAAAAAAAAAAAAAAACGGACGCGAGTAAGCCCACCGCCCAGGCAGCACGCTGCCTGGGTGCGCGGTGGCCTGGGTCGCGCGCCCAGGCCTCGCGACCCAGGCCGTGCGACCTGGGCGCGCAGTGGCCTGGGCCGCACGACCTGGGCGCGCGGTGGCCTAGGCCGCGCGACCCAGGTGGGCTGAGTGCGTTCGTTTTTTTTTTTTTTTTTGGTGGTGGGTTTTGCTCTGGGAATGGATGGAGGCAGAGGAAATTTTTTTTGGTTGTAAATCGAGTCTTAGAGACTCAATTTCCAAGTAGTCGCCACGTGAAAAATGCCACATCAGACAGAATCAGACCATAAAAATCGAGCATTAAAGACTCGATTTATAGCCCCAAAATCGAGTCTTTTAAACTCGAGATGCTAGTAAAAAATATAGTTTGTAAACCTTAACTACTAATTATATTGTTTGAAAATTAATGTTATTTTACTATTTTCTCCTATCTACAATATAAATTGCATTGTATAGTATAATATAAAAGAAGAATTTCTCATAATTAAATACAAAAACTACTTGTAAGGTCCAGGGTAATACCAGCTACTACCAAAACATAGTTTGGTCCCAAACATAAATAAAACACTTAACACAGCTTGAAAACTCCTTACTTTTTTACGTTTTCTACTTCTTCGAATGCCTTGTCTTTGTTGCAAAAGAGTAGATGAATATATTAAATGATGTTAAGTGACACTTGTGGTTATGGAGAAAAGTGGATATTTTTTATAATAATAATAAAATTGGACCCAAAAAGAAAAATATGTGAATTTGTTTTTTTGTTTTTAAATAAAGGGGGTGGGATTTAAATCAATCTCTCTCTCTCTCTCTCGTTTTCCTAATGAGTTCTCCCTCCCCTAGGCTAGCCCTAAGGGTATTGATTTCTCTTTTCACTACTGATTTGCTCCCTCTCTAATCGGTACTCATGGCGGATGATGTAATCAACGAGTTGGAGAATATGAAGCTTACAGCAGATGAAGAAGAAGTAATTGAGATATCGTAAGAAAGAAGACTGGCTGAAATTGAGAGTTGCAATCTGAGTCTCATTGGCAAATTCCTAACATGCAAAGCCTTCAATAAAATGGCAGCAAAGAACACCATACTAAGAGCATAGGGATTGGAAAATAAGCTGCACATTTTAGATGGTGGCCCAAATTTGTTTCAGTTTAAGCTTAATACTGAATTTGACATGACTCGTGTACTAAAAGGGGGGCCATGGACTTTTGATAGTCAACTCCTTATGATTAAAGGGTGGCACAAAGGGATGACTATGACGAACATCAAGTGGGAACATGCATTCATTTGGGTTCAAATCTGGGAAGCCCCTTTTGACATGATTTCTCCTGTAGTGGCATCAGAGATAGGTAGCAGATTAGGGGTTGTGGAGGAGGTTGAAAAATGACATCGACTGGAGGAATAGAACTTATTTATGCTAGTTCGTGTTGCCCGTCCCATTACAAAAACTCTTCAACGTGGAGGGTACATAGCGGGAACGGATGCTGAACACACGTGGGATACCCTCAAATGTGAGAGGTTGCCTATGTTTTGCCACTTTTGTAGCCTCCTAGGACACGATGTACGCCATTGTGCAGGTCCCTTTTTAGCAGAAAAAAGTGGTGGAGAGGTCGAATACCAGTATGGAGACTGGCTAAAAGCTTTGGGAAATTACCTAAGAGCACCACAGCGCAGAATGACACGACTCAAACTCATGGTCGTAGTGGCGGTACGGTGGATGAGCAAGAACCAGAGGTGGCAACGCTGGCAGCACCTACTAAGATCACTAGTGTAAACCCTATGGAGAGAGTTATTGACGTAATTGGAAACGGTGGGATTACAGGAAGCATTCCGACAATTTAACAGCTTGCTCTTGAGCATAACGGAGAAAACATCACATTAATGCGGAGCGTTACACATAATTCTGAAGAGGTCGTGGATAGCGTGATTTCAAAAATAAATGCAGATGTGTCCTCTACCAAAACGAATACTACAGTTGTACATAATCTCAGGCTTGATGGGCTGGCTACTACAAAGTCCAAATCCACGTGGATGAAACTCATAAGGATGGACTGTGGGCCTGGTGGGACTGCTAGGGCTCCTAGCACACTAACTCTAGGAAAAAGAGAATCAACGCAATGCTCGTATGAAGAAAACGATGAGTATAGTACGA
Organism: Castanea sativa; assembly: GCF_040712315.1. Taxonomy (NCBI): domain Eukaryota; kingdom Viridiplantae; phylum Streptophyta; class Magnoliopsida; order Fagales; family Fagaceae; genus Castanea; species Castanea sativa. Next base: position 60,182,518 of record NC_134013.1, on the reverse strand, counting down.
AGAGAGGGAAGATGGAAGGTATAACAGTAATCTCTAACGAAATATTGGCGGGGGTAGAAAGCCACCCTTGTTGGAAGCAATGAGACTCCTAAGTTGGAACTGCTAAGGGCTTAGGAACCTTTGGACAGGTCAAAGCCTTCACAAAATTGTGAGGGAACAAGCTCTCATGGTGTGTGTTTTGATGGAAACAAGATTAGATAAAAAAGGTTTTGAAAAGCTTTATGGGGATTTGTCGTATCAGAATCGAATTATTTTGAAACAACTGGATTCTGGGGGAGGATTGGCGTTGTTGTGGAAGGCAAAAGTGGATATAAAGCTAGTGAATTTTACTGCAAATCACATTCTAGTCACGGTGAAGGAGGAAGACGGCTTTGCGTGGCACCTGACATGTTTCTATGGATGGTCAGAATCAACTCAATGTGCAAAGTCTTGGGCCTTGCTTAGCCATCTAAGGAATTTGGTGGATGGACCATGGCTATGCATTGGGGATTTCAATGCAATCTTCCATTCTTAAGAGAAACTAAGTAAGCATCCTTGCCAAATGAGTCAGGTTGATTCCTTTCAAGATGCACTTAATGATTGCAGGCTTGAAGACTTGAGTTATCATGGCTATCTATATACCTTGAACAACAAAAGACCAGGTGATGCTAATACAAAAGTATGCCTAGACCGAGCTGTTGCCACAAAGGATTGGAGAGATAGGTTTCAGCTAAGCAAGGTAATCCATCTGTCCTCACATGCCTCGAATCACCTTCCTATTCTTCTTCAAACTTAGAGTTATGGGAAGTAGAGAACAAGTGGGAGTAGAAAATTTAAGTTTAAGGTAGCTTTTACTGATGCGGGAGGATTGTGAGGCCATGGTGGAGAGTGCATGGACAATGAATGGCAATGAGGGGCTCGGGTTAGCACAAGTAAAACAAAAAATTAAGGCATGTGGAGCGGAACTGAGGGCTTGGGATGCTGAAAAAAAAAAACCCGGAACTTGAAGCTATCAAGTAGCTTCAAAGAAGACTAGATATTTAGAATTCAAAGGAGGTTACAGAAGCTTCTAAAGTAGAGTACTTGACTATTTCCAAAAAATTGGATGATTTACTGCTCAAGTAGGAAATCTTTTGGGCTTAGAGATCAAGAATATCATGACTCAAGCATGGAGATAAGAGCACAAATTTTTTTTCATGCCAAAGCTTCTCAACAGAAATGAAGGAACCACATCCAAGGAATAAAAAACTCTGATGATAGTTGGGTTGAAGATGTGGAGGACATAGCTAAAGTGGCAAATGATTATTTTAACAGGTTGTTTACTGCAGGTACCTGTGACCAAATTGATGCGTGTCTAAGCACGGTGAATAATAAAGTGACTCTTAGCATGCTACAGATTCTATTCAAAGATTTTAGTGCAGATGAAATAGATGTGACTTTGTTCCAGATGGGACCAACAAAGGCACGTAAACTTGATGGTATGAATGCCCTTTTCTACCAAAATTTTTGGCATATTGTGAGTGATAATGTTGTTATTGCAGCTTTAGATTTCTTTAATTCTGGTAGTATGACACTTGGTATTAATCATACTAATATTGTGTTAATTCCTAAAGTGAAACAACTTGAAAAAATGTCTGATTTTCGACCAATCAGCTTATGCAATGTTATGTATAAAATTATTTCTAAAGTATTGGCTAACCGATTGAAGCAAATTCTTCCTCATGTTATTTCCCCCACCCAAAGTGCTTTTGTCCCAGGGAGGCTCGTCACTGATAATGTGCTTTTGGCAAATGAAACACTCAATGCTATGCACACTTGGAAAAAAGGGAAGAAGAGCTCATTGGCTTTGAAGCTAGATATCAGCAAGGCATATGATAGGATGGAATGACCCTTTTTGCAAGGCATTAAGTGAAGCTGGGGTTTTCAAAAAGGTGGATTAGTTGGGTGATAGGATGTGTGACTTCACCATCCTACTTTATTCTCATTAATGGGAAACCATATAGAACCTTACAACCCTCAAAAGGCTCCATCAAGGTGACCCTCTTTCACCATATTTGTTTCTTTTATGGGCAAAGGGCTTTACTGCTCTTTTGGAGAAAGCAAAAAGAGAGAGACAAATTAGTGGAGTTTCTATTTGCAAAAGTGTGCCTAAAATTGTCAGCCTATTATTTGCAAATGATTCCCTGCTTTTTTGCCAGGCCACTCATTCTAAAGCTACAGTGATCACGAAGATTCTCCAAGTTTATGCAAGTGCATTAGGCTAGTCTATTAATTGGAGAAATCCTTAGTGTGCTTTAGCGGTAATACCCCTAATGGACAAAAAGAAACAATTGTATTTGCATTAGGAGTGAAGGAGGTGGCAAGATTTGACTTGTATTTGGGATTACCTACTTTGATTGGACATGCAAAATACCAAACTTTCTTTTTTCTCAAGGATAGAGTTTGGAAAAAATTGCAAGAGTGGAAGGGGATGATGTTATCTAAGGCAAGGAAGGAAGTGCTTATCAAGGCGGTAGCCTAATCCATACCCATTTACACTATGGGGGTCTTTCGATTGCCATTGAGATTATGTGATGAACTCAATGTCTTGTGTGCAAAATTTTGGTGAGGTCAAGGAGGGAATGAGTGGAAGATTCATTGAAAGAGTTGGGGTTTTTTATCTAGGCCTAAGGAGGGTGGAATGGGATTATGGGATTTGAGAAGTTTTAACCTTGCTATGCTTGCTAAGCAAGGTTGGAGATTATTACAAGATCAAGACTTGATTTTGTTCCAATGCCTTAAGGCTCGGTACTTTCCATGATGCCATTTTCTAGATGCTATTGAGTCACAAAATTACTCATACACTTGGAAAAGTATAATGGCAGCAATGCCGATCTTGAAGCGTGGATGCTACCAGAGGGTTGATAATGGCTCATCAATTAGAGTCAAGTTGGACAAATGGATACCTAACCATTCATCCAATAGAGTCCTATATCTAGCATTTGTGGAGGATGAGGATTTGAGGGTAGCTGCCTTATTACCCGGATCTTAATTGGTGGAACAGAGAGCTCATCATGTCAAGCTTCCATAGAGAAGATGTCGAAGCTATTTGTAGAATTCCCTTGAGTCACAAGCAAGTTTCAGATTCAATTTTTTGGCTGCATAATAAGGATGGATTGTATTCTTGTAAATTTTGGGTATCGGGTAGCAAGACAAATAACAAGAGAGGATGGCTGGGCTAAATGTTCATAGGGTCCAAGTGGAATGCATGTTTGGTTGAAATTATGGCATCTAAGAGTCCCTAATAAAATTAAGGTGTTTAGGTGGCGAGCTTGTCAGGAAATCCTACCAACCTGTGTGAACTTGGCAAGAAGAAGAGTTATATTAGATAGTATGTGTCATTGTTGTAGGAGCTGCCCTGAAACAAGAGTGCATGTGCTGTAGGAATGTGGTGCTGCCCAAGACGTGTGGGTGGGGTGCTCAGTTAGGCTGCAGAAGATTCCAAATGGCCAAAGTGACACTCTGTAGCTGTTTGAGGATCTTTTTGAGAGGCTTAAAAGACCGGAATGGGAACTTTTTCTCGTCCAAGTTTGGTTTATTTGGAACCAACAAAGCACAATGGTACATGGAGGAAACTTCAAAGAACAAGGTTGGCTTAACAAAAGAGCAACTGCTTTCTTGGAGGAGTATCATCAATTGCAGGTGTAGCTATCCATATCAGTCCAACGCCGACGAGGAACAGTTGGCAACCCCTTCCACACTCAGTGTACAAAGTAAACTTTGATGCCGCCATTTTTTCTAATCTGAATTGTTCAAGCTTTGGTGCAATCATTTGGAACAACAAAGGAGAGGTGATGGCTACTATGTCTGCTAAAGGGCCACCTGTCACTAGCAGCGAGGAGGCAGAAGTTCTAGCTTGCAGAAAGGCACTAGAGTTCTCAATTGATGCAGGCTTCACAAAGGTGATCATTGAGGGTGACAATGCTAATGTTATGCGGGCTGTCTCTTCCTCGTCTCAAAACCATTCTTGGTTGGGCACTGTTTTTGAAGATGTTAAATGCCTTCTGCGTGGTTGCAAGTGGTATCAGTTAATAGTGTTAAGAGGGGGGAATAAAGTAGCACATGTACTAGCTAGACATGCTAAGAATATGGTTGATGATATGTTTTGGCTAGAAGACTCCCTTCCACCAGTTGTTATTGCGTTGTACCATGACTCTATTTTTTTTGAAAAGAAAGCATTCATTCATTCAATATTATGTAAAGAGTCTTGGTACAAAGCCTCCACCGTCGGCAGTGGTGAATCCTCTATCCAATAGATTACATCATCAACATTTTTTGCATACCTAGCTAAAGAATGCGCAGCCATATTCCCCCCTCACTTAACATAACTGATTGAAATCTGCCTCATCCCATTCAGATAAACACAAATATCATCATAAATATGTCTAAGCAAGGAGTTACGGTAGGACACATCTGATATAGCTCTCATTACTGTGATGTTATCGCCTTCAACTACAAGCTCTGAAAATCCAGCTTCCATGGCAAAAACCACTGCCTATCGACACGCCAAAGCTTCAGCCTCTTCGCTATCTCTCACATAGGACCCCTTAGCCGATATCCCAGCCATTACTTCCCCTTGAGCATTTTTGATTATTGCTCCAACCCCAGAACACTGCTACTCCATGAACACAGCTGCATCAAAATTCAATTTATACATATTCTGAGGTGGAGGCTGCCAATGGTGTCCACTTGATATTGTGTTCGAGACAACCAGCTGCTCTTGCGCTATTCTGTACTCTTCCATGTAATCTGCCGCTCGTTTGTTCAACCAACAAGGATGCTTCATCTGTCAGCCATGCACCATTGAGTTCCTCTGGTTCCACACAGTCCAAGCTTGCACCACAAAGATCTCCATCCCAGCTGCATCAAGTCTGTTCAACAATACCTCAAAAAGCTGCATAAAATAATGAAAGTTAGTAGCACATTTCTGCATCATGATGGAACTACCCGCCCACACATCTTGGGCTGCTGGACACTCGCAAATGGCATGAATCACAGTCTCTGGAGCTCTCTGACAGCAAAGGCATAAATTGTCTCCAATTATATTTCTTTTTGCCAAGTTTACACTGGTTGGCAGTATCTCATGACAAGCCCTCCAAGCAACTACTTTCATTTTGTTTGGCACCCTTAGTACCATGACTCTATTAATATTCAATGAATAACACACTATTTGTTTGGCCTTCAAAAAAAAATGTTGTATGATTTGGATGTAAGGCTTTTTTTTGCTTATAAGTACATGTTTTAAAATAATTTGGTGAAATAACACTAGCTGAAAGATATTTGGAGAAGTAGCATTTTTTGTACCTCGCCTTTTCAAGAAACTCATCCCAGCATAAAACTTATACCTTAAAGAGACAAGATATCAACGCATCATGCTAATCTAGGTAAATTGATGTGGCTAATTAAAAAAAATTTGGTCCACATCAATCTGATATCTTTAAGAGATGAGATTCATGTAAATACATTTTGCTCCCCTCCTATTTTCCCTTTCAATCTACTTTGCCAAAATCTATCTCTCTCTTTCTCCATTTCAACCACCAACCACCAATTGGAAGTGCCACCATTGTGTCAAACTGTAAACACCCCATTTTATAATTGTGAGTATGTTCACAAACTAATTCTTAACTGGTAGTTCCAACAAGGAAAAAATAAAAATGTCGTCTAAGTCATTAGGGGTCTGTTTGGATACCACTTATTACTGAAAATTGAAAACATTGTAGCAAAATAATTTATAAATGTGTGAATAGTGCCGTGGGACCCAGTTTTAAAGTTGTTTTTGTTAGAAAAAGTACTTGCGGGTTCCGTGAACAGTGCACGAGACCCATAAAAAAACGCAGACGCGCTTTTGCTTTCTTTTTTAGTGCAATCCAAACGTGCACTAGATGAGCAAGCACTTAATTTTAAATCACATTAGAGTTCAAAATGACATCTTTAATGCTAAAATCTGATTCCTCAATTAAAAGATCAATCCACATGAATTCTTGGAATTTAGGGTAAATGCATAGGATTATGATTATTTAATTATAATTGATTCTTAAACTAATTAACTTTAATTAATTACAAGTCAAAATCTCATTGACTCAACTTTTAACGTAATAATTGCAAGATAATTGCCATAGATAACTGGGCGTATGGCCTTGCCTTGCTATTTGACTAACCTCTCTTCCTGTGTGACTAGGAATGCCCAGTGACAACCTCTCTGGATTATTAATTGATTATTATCTTTAAAAACTAATTGATTAGCTAAAATTTAAAAATCCTATATTATCCATAGCATTATATGACTAAAAAGTAGCTAAAAATTATATCAAAACTCGTATTTTTCCCAACAATTTATTAGAAAATAATATAAATTTAAAACAAGATAAAGATTGAACACTTTAACCAAAGGGTAGAGTGCCAAACAACACTTCGAAAACCCAGACAACATTTAAATCCAGTGTTGCACAACTTCAAGTTTTTGGCCTATTTTTTTTTTATTTGCACACTTATTTAAATGACATAACTTTAATCAACTGAGAAAGGGGGATTCAAGGGGCCGAAAAGTTAAACATTGAGAGAGAGAGAGAGAGAGAGAGAGAGAGAGAGAGAGAGAGAGAGAGAGAGAGAGAGAGAGAGAGAGAGACCATTTTCACACTTCACACAATTCTTTCTTTTCCACCATATAAATCACATATCATGAACCGCCAAATAATTAAGAAACAATTTAGTTCTCAGAGAATTCCAATCATCAAAATCTAAAGAGTATGCGGTTACATTCATCTAACCAACAATCAAAGACAGTCAAGGCACAACTCCCTTTCATCCAATTAGCAAGGGAACAGTTAACCAAAGGAGAGAGGCAGTGAGAGAAACCAATGGTAATCTATCACATGTTAAGCATATTGAATTTCTCACAATGCATAGCATGATAATATGATTGGATAAGTTCGTAACATAATATGGCTATTAATTTCAAGCATCAATCTTTGAATTGGGTGAAATGGTTACCTAACACTTTTCCCATTTTCGTGACATAGCTTCCTGAAATCTCGGATTTGTACTAAAACACAAGAGCTTGTTTAGACCCCAATTTAAAAATTACGGCTAAATTGCTTTTATTCTAACTTATCTAAGTGCGGAACAAGAGTAAATGAAGCATAATCACTGTATCTACTCTGCTTCATACACATGAACAATAAAAGTAAATCACAAAAGTAAGGGAAAAGAGGTGCAAACACAAGATAACACCAAGACGTGTTATCGAAGAGAAAACCGAAGAACTCGGAGAAAAACCTCTACGCAGCCCTCCAAGTCGAAATCGATCTACTAGATAATAAAGTTAGAGTACATGAATAACAAAAAACCCTCCAAGCCTAGTCTACCCAATGTACTTGAGTCCTCCAAGCTCCTGCTACCAACGGATTTCTCGGAGTCATATCTTCCCAAGCTTTCTAGATCCTGCAATATGCTCGATTGCATCCACCAAGCCTCACCTGCTTCTTTTGGCAAATCCCCAAAGCTTCCCAAACTCCAAAACACTTTCTACACTCTGAAAATGTGTGGGTTGTGTTTGGGTACAAATCTCCTCTCAAGGTATGCAACGGGAGAGGGAAGGAGAAGATACTATAGTGATTTCTCACTAAGGATGAGTAGCTCTCTCTCTAAAAGATGAGTGTGTTGTGTTGTAGAAAACCTATTTAGGGTTTTTCTCTCTAAATGGCTTTCATACATTTGTGGGTAATGAGGGTATATATAATATGAGTGAAGGATAAGAAAGTCACACTTAAAAATCTTCTAAGTAGAATGTTTCGCGAGTATCTCGCGAGTTAGCCTTTCTCGCAAGACACTCGCAAAACTGACAGCTTGTCACGACTTTTCAGCTTCCAGCATGTGCTTCTCACGTGGCTCTTTCGCGGGTAGGTTTCTCGCAAGACACTCATAAAATCCACTTGTTCATCAATACATGTTTGATTTTTCACCAACTTAATACTAAACCCAATACAATAAAATCCCACAAAATACAAGGAACAAAATAAAGCAAATACAATACTTTTTGTCATGGAATAAAGCCAATATAAAACATAGTTGTAAATCATAACTTTGCACTTCCGAATTTGGATCTTGAGCTTGTAGACCATTCCTTATCAATGTAATATTTATTTTTCTCCATATTGTAACTAGAATCCAAAACAATGTATTTTTTTAATTTTAGATTGTGTTTAGGACCAAAGCATTGTACTTTTTTTATTCTTAAACTGTATATAGGACCCAAAACAATGGAAATGACTAGATCCTCACAATAAGTATAAAAGAATGGATTTGGAAAATTAGGGGTTTTTGCTAGGAAGTGGTGTTACATTTCCACCAAGATTGCTTTAATGTTTGTAAAAAAAATATTATTTTTTGGTTAAGCCTTCTCAATGTGTTGGGATTATTTCTCATCGAGGCTAAAGGCATAAGTTTATTGATGCTAAATAGGGTGTCTACAGTGGACCCATTTTCCAACTAGTTTTAGAGGCTGAAATCAAAAAGGGTTTATGGGCTTTAAAGCTGAACAAAGCCCCAAGTCCGGATGGCCTTCATTCGGGTTTCTTTCAAAGGTTTTGGTTCACAGTGAGGGACTTAATAACAAGTGAAGTGATGAAGATTTTTGATGAGAGTCAAATGCTCGAATATCTCAATCGGACCAATATTGTTTTGATTCCAAAAATTGCTGGCCGAAAAGTTTGGGGAGCTATCGGCCCATTAGCCTTTGTAATACTATTTACAAGATTGTCACAAAAATCATTGTAGCTAGATTGAGGCCGCATCTTGATAAGTTGGTTTGCCCCTTAAGGAGAAGTGTAGACAATGGAATTGTGGTCCAGGATTTGATCCACACTATGAGTAGTAAAAAGGGCTGGGAAGGCTACATGGTAATTAAAGTGGACTTAGAGAAGGCTTATGAGTTGAATGGAGCTTCATTAAAGAAGTGTTGGTTAATGCTAATATGCCCCACAATCTAGTGAACCTTATTATGAATTGCATGTCTTCGGTATCCACATCTATCCTCTTTAATGGTGGAAGTGTTGAGTCCATTCTTTCCTCTTATGGAATTAGGCAAGGTGACCCTCTTTCGCCCTATCTCTTTATTCTTTGTATGGAAGTCCTTGGGCATCTCATTGAAGATAAGTGTAGTGATAAAAGCTGGATTTCGGTCAAAAGCTCTTAAAGTGGGATGGCTTTCTCTCATTTGTTCTTTGCGGATGATTTGGACCTTTTTGCAAAAGCGGACCATGTGAATTGCTCCACGATAAGGGATGTGCTTGATAGCTTTTGTGCTCGATGGAGTCAATCCATTAGTGAGAGCAAGTCTAGAGTTTATTTCTCTCCCAACATAGATGTGGATACAAGAGAGTCCTTGTGTGACATCTTAGGGTTCTGGTCAACTCCAAACCTTGGAAAGTACCTTGGCTTTCCTATTAAGCATTGCGGAGGTAATAACCAGGACCTAAATTTCATTTTGGAAAGGGTCAAGTAGAAGTTGGCAGGGTGGAAAGCCAACCTTTTATCCCTTGCAGGCAGAACGGTTCTTATTCAAGCCTTTACATCTGCCATTCCTGCATATGTCATGCAATGCACGGCCTTGCCTAAGAAGTTGTTGGATGATATTGATAGAGTTAATCACAACTTCCTTTGGGGATCGTCGGAATCTTCAAAAAGAACTCATTAGGTGGGTTGGCATAAAGTGACAAAATCTAAAGAGAAAAGAGGCCTTGGAATTCAATCCGCTAGGGGAAAGAATCGAGCTCTTCTTGCTAAACTTAACTGGAGATTTTGGATGGAGAAGGATGCCTTATGGGCAAAGGTGCTAAGAAGCAAATATTGCACTAGCCGGAGGTTAAATGCTAGAAATAAGGACAAGCTCCCTTGTTCTCTAGTTTGGCAAGCTATGCAAAAGGGTAGTGAGGTCTTCAATAAAGGCATATGTCGGAGTCTGGGGATAAATAGCAAGCTAAGCCTTTGGTATGATAAATGGGCTACAAAGGTCCCTTTAAGGGCCTTAGTCCAAGGTCCTCTTGGCAAAGAAGAAGAGAGGCTAAGGGTAAAGGATATGTTCAAACCACATGGTTGGGATTGGTAAAAAATATCCTTCCAAATTCCTAGTGATATTTTCATGGAAGTTAATGCCATGCCCTATTCAACGAGATCATCACTTGAGGAAGATAGACTGATTTGGAATGGAGATAATCGAGGAGATTTTGATTTAAAATCAGCTTATACAATCGCCACAAGGTGCAGCGAGGAGGAAGAGGGTTTTATGGGTCATTGGGTTTGGAAGGTGGATTTGATACCTAGGATCAAGGCATTCATGTGGCAATGCTTGCATAATAGCATTGGTGTGGGGGAATGCCTTATGACAAGGCACCTTAGTGAGTCCGATAGATGCCCTTTTTGCCAAGGGGAAGCCGAGACAATCATCCATAGGCTTAGGGACTGTGAGGTAGCAAAAACTACTTGGAATAGGTTGGGAGTGCTGTCAAATAGCAGGTTTTTCGAGGATAATCTTCATATTTGGCTTGAAAAAAATTGTAAAGATAATAATGGTAGAGTGAGCAATCAGCCACCATGGAGATTTGTTTCCTTTTGTCATTTGGTTGCTATGGAAACAAAGGAACAACGTTGTGTTCAGAGGCCAACACACTCGGCTTGATATTCACGGGGAGGCTGTTTTCCTTGCTTTTGAATTTCTGCATTGTGCCTTAAATCCCAGCCTCTCAGGTAGGAAAAGAATTATACAGGTTAGATGGGAGAAGCCTTCGCCTAGTTGGGTTCGTTTAAACACAGATGATGAAGCCTTGGGGAATCTGGGACAAGCTAGCTATGGTGGAATCATTCGGAATGAGCATGGAGATTGGCTTGGAGAGTTCTCTAGGAGCATCGGGATTACTACAAGTTTTATTGCGGAGCTGTGGGCGCTTCGCGATGGTCTTAACATGTGTCTTAATATGCATTTTCTTGCGGTTGATATCCAGATTGATGCGAGAGCTATTGTTGATGTTGTTTGTAATTCTTTTTATGCTAATCTGGCTGTTATGCCTATCATGGATGATTGTAAGCAGCTGATTTCCCAGCTACCGTAAGTCCGGATTGGGCATTGATATCGTGAAGCAAATTATTGTGTTGATTTCTTAGCTAGAACAGGTGCTAGGCAAGCAAGCAATTTTATTTTGTATCAAGATCTGCCTGTGGGTCTGCTTGAGTTTATAGGATTGGACAAAGATGGATTGGTCTATAATAGGGTTATCCCTGAACCGCATCTCTAGTTTTCTGTAATGCATTTCCCCTTTACCAAAAAAAAGACAACTTCCCTGCTCATAGTGGATCTCGTATCTTGAAAAGAGGAGTTGCTTATTTATGGATAGACTCTCGATCCAAAGTCTGAGATGGGTTGATTAAGCAATTTGGTTTCTAGATCTCGTCTTAAAATGTGTTTAAGTGAAATTTATGTGAAACCCCACATTTCCCTATTGTTATTTTTTTTTTGAAAAAATTAAATTAAATGTGTGGACCATGTGATTTAATTGCAAAGTTAAATTGTTGTTTTTGTCACATTAGTCATTACAAAAGGAAAGGAAAAAAAAATATGGCCAACTAGATTAAATGCGGTAATTTTTTCTCTAAAAACAAAACGAGAGTTGAATTAGATGCAAGAACTTGGCTAATTAGATCAGCTTATTGGGTGCGTAAGTGTAGATATCTTATGTAACTATTAATTAAGAGTGACATTATTTATTTATTTGATAGTTACAACAACGAGAGAAAGGAAGAATTGAACTTTGGATGTTTTTATTGAAAACACTAGAAGATATCAATTGAGTTAAAAGACTCTTGATAATGTTACATTATTAGTTTAATAGTTTTAGTAGATCTAAAAAAAGGTTTATGAAGGATTATAGTGAGATTTAAATGTGGTAAATTATTCTCTCTTAAAAAAGTGGTAAATTTGGAAAATAATTGACTCTAACAGGTAGGGATTGTACGCTAGGAGTTAGCAACGTGATCTCAAGAAGTGGGCTTTTTAAGCATCTCAATTTTCATGTTCTCTAATTTTCTGGCCTAGGGCTTACAAAAGAATAAGTTGTTTCGGCCATGTTTTGGGGTAATAGCAAAAGAGGTAAGTAACATATATGTGGTGCTATGATTTTCTTTGAAAATCCTCTACTTTTACGCTACCACTTAATAACTTTTTATGGTTTTAATTTTGAAAATTTTAATTGTTTTAATTTATTACATGTTCTTTTTACCCTTAAAGCACGTCAAATTTGTACTAATGAGGTCTTATTTACTATATTCAATCTATAAACTCATTTGATAACTTTTTATTGGATTGGTATTTCAAAAACTTACCATTGGATTACATTTCCTCTATTTTCTTAATGCATATACCAAGTTTTATGTGAATTGGATGTCATTTACTATTCGATTTAGAAACTCAATTTTTATGCACATTTTAATACAAAAACTTGAAATTTAAATATTTGGTCTCAAATTATCTTGAAATTTTGCAAATAATATGTAGAATATAAGAAGAAAATATAATCTAACAGTGACTTTGTTAAAATTTGTATCTAATACAAAAATATTAAGCGGTGTAATATAGTTTAGAGTTACACCTTAAGTGTAACTTGAAATGAGATGCTATTAATTTCTGAAATCATGATATTTTGCAATTGTTAAGGGTATCAGAGACATTGTAATCCCAATGAGGAATATATATATATATATATATATATATATATATATATATAAGCTTTGATGACAGGGTCTTCTATTGCCTCTATGAGGTCTAAAAGAAGTTCTTCTTGCCTATTGAGAACATTGATGGTTTTGTTTCTACAACAACCATCTTTGCATGGTGTGGGTTCATCCGGGCCACTAGAGGTACTGGTTCTAGAGGAATCAGAGGATGACCTGTATATCTGCCTAAGCTCTCCGTCACTAGCACTGCTAAATGAATCACTATCTGAGTGGTCAAGTTCTAGTAACATGAAGATCTCATTTTTGCTATGTTGGTCACTAATGAGGGTATTGATAAGGGATTTGGCCTTAGCTCTACACTCGCTCTTGAAATGACCTTTCTTTCCACAGTTGTAGCATTTGCCTGATGCTTGTGGAATGGGTTCCTTGGATTTTCCTTTCTTATAGAAATCATCAGTCTTGTACTTCTGTTTTCTATAATACTTGGTTGCTTTCTTCCTATAGGATTTCTCAAAGGATTCCTTTCCTTTGTGCCTAGATTTCCTATTGGAAGGTTTGACTGAGGGTAAGGCATACTGTGTACAAAAATGTCCCATTTCGTACTTGGCTTTGTATCTTATCTCCTCCTAAAGGTAGTTAAGATGCATGGTTTTGGCACTAATCAGGTTTAAGGCTTTGGAGACAGAATCTGTTTGGATGGTGTTAATATTTCTAGGCACTAGTTTACTAAGAAACTTAAATTTGATGGTTTGGCCAAAGGGATGGATAGTAAGTCCTTTACTATCCACTGTGAAAGGGTATAGGATGCAGAGGAAAGGGTTTCCTAAGATGACCTTGTCTGTCATATTTTTGACAAGAACAAATGTGGTTTTGAAACACATGTTATCTTGGCAAACATGTGCTTTAGGAATTTTGAATTCAATCTGCATTTTTCCGCCACTTGCGGATGTCAATCGCTCCTTAGACTTTTTGAAGTATTTGGAGGGAATGATTCATTCTTGAATACAGTTGAGATCAGCTCCTAAATCAATTAAGGCTATGACCTCAAATTCAAAATCTTTGCTAATGACCAAACAATTAACCCTACAGCTGAGCTTATCCAAGAACCCAGCAAAGAATTGTTCTTAGATACCATCAGTAGGATTAACTTCCACAAATGGCATTCTAAAGTCAGGATTGTCATTAGCAAAGAATTTGAATTCGAGGTTATAGCCTTAATTGATTCAGGTGTTGATCTTAATTGCATTCAAGAAGGAATCATTCCCTCCAAATACTTCAAGAAGTCTAAGGAGCGATTGACATCCGCAAGTGGTGGAAGAATGCAAATTGAATTCAATCTCCCACGAGCTGAGGTTTGCCAAGGCGGCATATCCTTTATGACAAAATTTGTCCTTGTCAAAAACATGACAGATAGAGTCATCTTAGGAAATCCTTTTTTGTGTTTGTTATAACCTTTCATCACAGACAATGAAGGAATCACAACCCATCCCTTTGGACAGTCAGTCAAGTTTGAGTTCATGAGAAGCCTCGAAACTTGGGAACTTAGCTCCCTCTAGAAAGTTTCTATATCAAAAACTCTCAGCACTGTAACCATCCAAACCCTTCCATCTTATAATCAAGCCTAGCACCTTGATTCAGCCAAAACAATTGATGATTCTTTTGACATAAATCAATCCCAATTGTCATCTTGCATTCATCATAAAAATATTTGCATCTCTGCATCCATCAGTTTTAAAAACAAAAGGGTTTTTAGCAATTATTTGAAAATCTTAAATGATCCAAACCTTTCTTCGTAGGATAAAGAGAAAGCAATATTTAATACCACTAATAAGTGGACAATGACTTCTTCAGCACAGAAGAAGGGCAAGGGGAAAGTACCCGCAATGGGCTATCCTTAAGACAAAAGACTACCAGCGGGACAGTCTTTTGTAATGCATGAAGACGCATCCTCTACCAGCCATGGAGGATCGACATCCCTTCAGGAATTTGTCACTCCAACAGTGACATATGCCAGTGGTGGTATAGCTATTGTTTTACAGGAAGTCTTATCCAGGAAATACCATTTCAAAAATGGAGCCTATACAAATTTGCCAGCCTCTATTAAATTCATCCTTGATAACCTTCAAATGGCCTTTACTTAAAACAACAATAAACTATTCCAAAGAACCCTCAAAGCAATAGAAATCCACCTAGTAAACCTTGAGGCAGAAAATCTATCCTTCCCTAGTCAACTCTTTGGCAAAGAGGATATCCATTCCATGGATAAAAAGACTATCATGGGCATCGACTATGCTAGACTCAGTCTTAAGACTCAGTCTATCCTAAGAAGTGTTGTTGCCAACTTGCTTCCTGAGATACAAACCAGTATTTTAGGATCCAAGGCAATGTTCGAATCATCGGATGATTGGTTTGATCATTTCAAAGTCCTGATCACCACTCCTTATCCATATGCAAATCTAGGAGATACAGGTGACAACCCAGTTCAGCATGAGTGGGAGAAATATTTTGTGGGCAGCCTTAGAGTATATGAGCAACAACATCCTTTTCCAGGGCTCCTCATAAACTTTGAAGTTGAACCTGACAGGGAACCTAGCTAGTTATCAAAAATGTTCGAATATGGCTTCATAAAAATGATCAAACTATCAAGCCATGACTAGATCAGCCAGTTTCCACAAATCATCCAACATGTTGAATTGTTTGATCTATTTCATCATCTGAGGGACCTTCCTTATTGCTTTGATGAGAAGTATTTTCTAGAAGTTGGACTCTTCGACTAAGAAGATCATAATCGACCCTGAGAATAGTTAATTCTTGCTTTAGGGTTCTAACTTTTGACTTGGTTTCCTTAATCTCTCTTTAAAGGTCATTGATCGTAACTTCCTTCTTAGACTGGGTAAACCTATTGTAGATTTGTTCTAAATCTACCTTGGGTTGTTGGATCCTTAGTCCAAGTTTGCTGGTTTCCTTTACTAAGGTCTGGTAGAAAAGGGTAAGCTTCTGAGCTTTGATGACAGGATCTTCTATTTCCTCTATGAGGTCTAAAAGAATTTCTTCTTGCCTGTTGAGAACATTGATGGTTTTGTTCCTACGGTAGGTGTGAGTTCACAGATCAGGTGTCTGTCTCACTGTTGTATATTTTTGTTTCAGATCTAAAGGTTAGATCCAAAAGTTTGAGGATAAAGGTGACTAGGTTGTAATTGTTGATTTAAGCTTGTAATCCAGAACAATGAATAGGTTGTTTAGAAGTTTCTCTTCTACCAGCAGTAGATGTTCCCAACCAGCATCCATCCCAGAGATACCAGCAGATGTAGGAATACTTAATTCGGAGTCTTATGAGTTATCTGATCTAGATCTAGACATCGGAGATTGGAATATCCCTAAAGTTGCCACCAACCAGATCTATAAGTCTTCATGGTCCTTGATGAAAGCCTTCAAGACAGATTACCATGTTAAGACCATAGAACAAGTTTATGGTATAAACAGGGAGTACGAAACGTGCTACTTGTTATCCCCTTCAGCCATTCAAGCACATAGGGACAAATGTCATAACTTCCTACACATAGGTTTAGTCCAGGTAGGAGTGAAACCACTTACCAGAAGAGGTTTAAACAGCTCAATCCTTATGGCCCTTAGAGATGCTCGTCACATCAGATTCAATGACAGCCTCCTAGGAACCATAGAAACCAGTCTTAGCAACGGACCAATCCATTTTAACTATTTCCCAGATTTCACTATCTACATCCATGATAGCACAATTATCAAAGCCCTCACACTCAATATCAAGACCCATGGAACCCTCATGACGCAGGGAACTAGTTAGATCGCCTTGATAGACAGAGTATACTACAAGTGCATGAGAACGAACATGAATGTCGGAGCACTTGATAGAAGGGAAAGAGGTGAGACAACCCTCATCCAAACCACTGACCCTAGTGCCATGATTCAGGTCCCTAGAACCCTGAAATGGACAGAGGTCACTTTTCCAGACAGTTGGACTTTAGAGAATGAAAACCATACTCTACAGATCCAAAACCCAGCCTAGAATCCAGATCTAGAATTTGTCCAACAACTAGCCGATGGCATGGTTAGGTTAAGTTTTGACAGATCTAGGCTTAGCACTCCTCTAGACTATGAGTGTAGACCACCTCTGGATATATCCCGGTTTAGATCTCCAACCGATCTACATCAGCCCCATAGGCAGTCACCTATCTACCTTAGAGATAGATCTGCATCCCAGTGTAGCTCAACTAGACCTCTAGGATCACCATTTCCAAGGTCTAGAAGAGATCTAGGTGTACAGCTTCAAGGAGTTAGAACCAATTCCCAACTCACCACACCTTGCTACACAGCCAAACAGGATTCGATTGTTAATGAGGAAGACGATTGTGAGCAATCCCCCCCATCCCCATCTGGAACTGATATGGAACAACCTCCAGATCAGCAAGAAGAATCTCTAAATATTTTAGTCCTAAACAGAGAATTCGTTCTTGACGTAGAAGAATTAGGTAAGGAATTTAGTTCTGAGGAAAACAAAGCTAAAAGAAAAGCCTACAAAGCCAATTATACCAGAGAGCAAAAAGAAAAAGTATTGGAAGCATGGATGGCATTCATGAGGGAAATATTCCGTAATGTCCCGTTTTTCATATACTTTGAAAGGTATTTTGGCCAGCACAAGCAGTTTTGTGTTCTCACCAGAGCTTGGACCATAGAACCCAATGTAACAAAGGAAGTTGTAAGGTCTAGCCATCCACCCCTAGAAGCCATAACCTTTAGTCATCGCAAAAAAGAAATAGTGGCCTTTCCATTCAAAATCACCACTGATAGGCACCAACTAGTCAACAAGGTGATTGAGCAAAACAACTATACCAACCAGTGTCTAAATGTTATAGGAAAACAGCTTGACAGGATAGAAGATAGGATAGAAAACAAAGTTATCCTCCAGCCAGGAAGCTCTAGTACACCTATCCAAGCCCTAGAGAAGCCTCCAGTCAAGTTACCTACAACCAGGCACACTAGCCTCAGTTATCCTAAGGACAAAACGGCCTTAGAAATAGTTGCCTAGAAGTTAGAAGAACTAGTAAAGAAGGAACCAGCCACCCCTTCGTCAGTTAATGTTTTAGACATCCAAACAGCCTCTAGCAGTTCTAGCCAAGCCTCTGACCAGGAGATAGAACAACTAGAAAATCAGTTTCAGGATTTACAGGTAAAACGGCTTTACCATCCCAACATAAATCCAACCAGCTCAACCAAGAATTGGTACCCTAGACCAACACCCCCTGACCTCCAATATGAGGAACAGAATGTTAGTAACCAATTCTCAATATCATCTGGTAGACTCTATGAATGGAACATAGATGGTCTATCAGAACAGGAAATCCTAAACAAGATCCAGCATATGACTATGGTAGCCAACAACTACCTGGACGAAGGCCATCCCCACAAGGAAGTCATAGAAATGATGGTTTTAGGATTTACAGGAAAACTCTTGCAATGGTGGAACAACTGCCTAATAGAAATGTCTAAAGAAGACATCAAGCATGCAATTCAAAAAGATAAGGAAGGAAACCCCATCATCAATGAGGTTGAACAAGGAGTTCCTGATGGAGTCAATACCCTGATCTATACGATCATGAAACATTTCTTAGGAAAACCTAGCAATATTACATCTAGGATTTACAAGCAGCTAAGTAACCTTAGATGTAAAACCCTAGGAGACTACAAGTGGTATGAAGATATCTTTACCACCAGAGTCATGCATAGGACTGATTGTAACTCTCCGTTTTGGAAGGAGAAATTCATTAATGATTTACCAACACTTTTCAGCCAGAAAGTCAAAGAAACCCTTTGCAGCCCTTCAGGTGTCATAGATTATGATAACCTAACCTATGGAGACATCTCTAGCACCATTCGAAGTGAAGGAATGAAGATGTACAGAGATCTCAAAATCCAAAGCCAAATCAACAAGAACAAAGCCAAGTACGAAATGGGACATTTTTGTACACAGTATGGCTTACCCTCAGTCAAACATTCCAATAGGAAATCTAGGCACAAAGGAAAGGAATCCTTTGAAAAATCCTATAGGAAGAAAGAAACCAAGTATTATAGAAAACAGAAGTACAAGACTGATGATTTCTATAAGAAAGGAAAATCCAAGGAACCCATTCCACAAGCATCAGGTAAATGCTACAACTGTGGAAAGAAAGGTCATTTCAAGAGCGAGTGTAGAGCTAAGGCCAAATCCCTTATCAATACTCTCATTAGTGACCAACATAGCAAAAATGAGATCTTCATGTTACTAGAACTTGACCACTCAGATAGTGATTCATTTGGCAGTGCTAGTGACGAAGAGCTTAGGCAGATATACAGGTCATCCTCTGATTCCTCTAGAACCAGTACCTCTAGTGGCCCAGATGAACCCACACCATGCAAAGATGGTTGTTGTAGGAACAAAACCATCAATGTTCTCAATAGGCAAGAAGAACTTCTTTTAGACCTCATAAAGGCAATAGAAGACCCTATCATCAAAGCTCGAAAGCTTACCCTTTTCCATCAGACCTTAGTAAAGGAAACCAGCAAACTTGAACTAAGGATCTAGCAACCCAAGGTAGATTTAGAACAAATCTACAATAGGTTTACCCAGTCTAAGAAGGAAGTTACGATCAATGACCTTCAAAGAGAGATTAAGGAAACCAAGTCAGAAGTTAGAACCCTAAAGCAAGAATTAACTATTCATCAAAGCAATAAGGAAGGTCCCTCAAATGATGAAGTAGATCAAATAGTTAACCCTACAGCTGAGCTTATCCAAGAACCCAGCAAAGAATTGTTCTTAGATACCATCAGTAGGATTAACTTCCACAGATGGCATCCGGAGTACTGTTCATTGGTCGCTGTTGGATGAATAGTAGTCTGTCGAGGAATCTGCTGGGCGCTGGTATTGTTCATGAAGCGGGTACTGTTCATATCAGTGGCTGGTGCTGATTTTGAATAGTAACCAGATTGGAACCTTATCCTGAGTTGTTTGGTTAAGATGCTTTAATCAGTATCAGGAGCATCTGATGGATATCCTTCGTAGGGATCCCATTGGGAATCATCGTCATAATTATGCTCGTGATACATGGCATAATGGTTGCATAATCCACAGTATATTAATGGCTCATAATCAGGTTCTTTTGTGATGAACTGACTGAGATTAATGTAACCAACCCTGTGGAGATCTGGAATAGCAATGGAGTAAGGTTTGTTGGTGAAAACAGAAATTCTTCCTGTGTTACCAACATGGTGGTAGTCTCTCCATAAATCTTGCACAGTATCAAGGATTTTATTGGTGGAATGCTTTTTCCAATAGTCTGCAAGAGTGTATGGATAATTATATGATAAGTGGGAATCTCCTTCATACCAAGACCCTTGATGGGTATAGCCATTAATGAGGACAAGATGAGGGGATGGTTGGACTGTCATCCAGTTGTTTGTTTCCCATTGTGGGATTGTTCTCCAGCATCTGATAGAAACAAAAGGACTTTTGACCTGTTTCAAGACAGATTACCATGTTAAGACCATAGAACAAGTTTATGCCATGTATCACGAGCATAATTATGACGATGATTCCCAGTGGGATCCCTACGAAGGATATCCATCAGATGCTCCTGATACTGATTAAAGTATCCTGACCAAGCAACTCAGGATAAGGTTCCAATCCGGTTACTATTCAAAATCAGCACCAGCCACTGATATGAACCACTTCATGAACAATACCAGCACCCAGCAGATTCCTCGACAGACTACTATTTATCCAACAGCGACCGATGAACAGTACTCCGAAATAGCAGGAGGACAAGTCACTATTCATGGAACAGTAAAAGTTACTGTTCACAGACATAATCATTCAGATGCTGGAGAAGGGGGTGTGTATGTGTGTGTATACTACATTCTTGAATTTCATTATCTCCTTATATGCCCCATGACACTGTAGCATTTTAGTATAGTGACTTTGTGATGTTTGCTCTAATAACATTATCAAATTTAATTAAAGTTAATGGAAATACCTCACAGAGCTAATATGTACTTTATTTTGGACACCTACTTTCTTTGTGATTAGCTCTTTGAGGCATTTCTGTTAACTTTAATTATATAGAAATTGAAATAAATATAAAAAAATAAACATTATTATTTGCTTGTCTAAATACTTATATATATATATATATATATATATATTTATATATATATATATATATATATATATATATATATATATATAAGATCTAAATACAATATATTGAGTAGGTTCTAGTTAGCTCAACTGGTAAAGTCTCAAATGGTTGAATAACAGATTTGAAGTTCAATCATTGGCAAGGACAGAGGAAGACTTGGATTGGGGGGCAATGACCCCACCTAATTTTTTTAAAAATTTAATATATACATAGGCACCAATTTAAGCAATTTTGTTCTATAAAATCACACTTTGCCCCCCTATCATTATCATTGATTCTGTTAAGAGTACCACTCTAGCCACAAACTTTTCCATAACATTTTTACAAATTGTTGAGGTAATTAAAATTTTATTGGTTTGCATCTGAGCCATCACTTATATTACATTTTTACTTACTAATAACCACTCACCACATTAATAATTTGTAAAAAAAATTTGTAATTCTAGTATTTTCCTCATTTTAAAGGTCAGATTTAAAATCTAAAGAAAAGTAAGCAAGCCTAAAAAAATTATTCAACAACAAGAATTACCAATAGTAAAACTAAAAACAATTAAACTCAATCAACCAATTTTACCCAAACAAACAACTTGACACTTAAAAAAAAATTAAACAAAATAATTTTGTCTAAACTTGGATGCACATATAAAAAACACAAAAAAAAAAAAAATTAGCAGTTAAGCAACCAAGCCGAAAGCTAGAGCCACCGCACGCAACCAATAGCAAAACTGCCCCCTAATTTCAAGTTCTGGTTTCGTTCTTGCTGATTAATGTCTTAATCTGATGATAAACAATTATCATCAAGAGGGAACGCCATAAATTGAAACTCTCTTATAAAAAAAAATACAATTGAGCGATACACTTAGAGACAAGTATATAAATTGTCTTTATTTAATATTTAGCCAGTAATGAAAACAAAATTCTTATTTTTCTCTCTCAAAAGCACCTTGCAAAAACATAATGATATGATCTTAATTAAAGGCTTTGTAAACCAGTAACAAAAAGAGAAGCAAATAGGTCCATTTCATGCTTCTTTAAGACCACACCAACTTCAACTCCTCCATTCCCATTTTTGCTTTCCGCTATAGTAGTTGCTCTAGTTCTGTTTATGTTCGTAAGTGCCACTTTCTGAGGTCTGCCCCACCCGAAATCCCTCTCATAATCCTTGAATTTGTTTGACCATGCAACCGTAATCATTTCCGGTAGGGTTTGGGTTCCTTCAGCTCCCATCTCTCCTGTCGCCAGTTTAATCCATTTCTCTGCTTCATCAAGAAATCCCTCAATCTTTTTGATGCCATCAATGATCCTATAAGCAGCAATGGCCAACCCAAATTCCTCCATTAACTCTCTTGCTTGGGCAACTATACCACCTGCTCCAGCACAATTACCGAAATAATTTGTTGGAACTGGAGGGTCTAAACGAGTCCGATAATTAGCTGGGATATATAGGCAGATCAATTTGTTACTTTCTAATTCTTTGGCTTTTGCCACACAAACCATTATATATGCAAATGTAAGGACAAAGGTTGATAACTGAAATGGTTCCAATGTCTTTCTTTTAGCTTCATCACCAACCTTGTCCCCCCATGAAAAAACCCTTTTCCTGAGTTTTTCTATGTCTGTACGGCTTAACTCGAATGTGCCTCGAACAATGTCTTCTGTTGGATCCCCGAAATTGTGTGGCTTAAGGCTTCGGCTATTCGTCGCTAACAAACGGTCTGAGAACATAGAGTCGAGTGTAGCCGGGTATTTGACCGCAGTTCTGTCGAAGAATGGTGTTAGTTCTGGCAATAAAGTAGAGTCTTTATCAAGCTTGCTTATATAAGCCCATGAGTCCAAGAATAATGACATGGTTTTCCCATCAAGAACCGCATGGTTCGCAACAACGCCAAGGCAAAACCCTTTGTTTGAAAAGAAAGTGACTTGCAATGTCAAAATTGAAGCTTTTGAGTCTGATGTTTCCAAGTGGGGTATGAGATGACAAAAGTTTCTAGCTTCAGTTACATGGTCTCCAGATAGATCGTCAAAGTTGGCATCGGATTCAGCTATAGTGAGTGAAATGGAATCACCAGGGGTGTAATGAATGATGGGTTTTTGAGAATCAGGAGGCCATGTTAGTTTCCCTACAAGTGGGAGAAAGTGTGGGAGAGTGAGAGAGAGTGAGTGCTTGAGTTTGGAGAGGATTGAGTCGAAGAAAAAAAAGTCTAAGTCAGTATGCGAGTAGAAGGAAAGAACCTCAATAGGTGCGGCTTTTAAGAAAAAGAGATCAAAGATAGTGAGTGGGAGAGAGATCTCAGTGGCTGTGTTTGGGGAGTCTGAGGACGGAGAGATTGTACTGACCTCCAATATTTTCATCGAGCTTTGTGTCGCCATGAGAGAAAGAGAGAGAGGGAGATAAGATCACAGTGATGCCCCTGTGAATATTTTATAACGCAATCATAATATTACAAACGTATCGTTCTTTGAATCTACAAGACAATAGGTTTTTGAAATCAGAGAAAAGTAATAGATAAAAGTTTGAATTTTTATCAATCTAATAATTAAATTGCTTCAAAGGCTACAATGTATTTAAATAGGAAAAAAAAAAAAACTTTGAGCGGCTAGCAAAACGTCCAAAAAACCTAAATTTGTGCTAATCATATAATTAGGTGACCAAGTAATAAATTTTAACCAAAAATAACAAAATTAAGAAAATTACAGAAATTGAAACTAATGTCTCTAGGAGACTTCCCAAAACAAACTAAACTAAAGGTTGTTAAGGAAAATAAATATTACTAAAAATGAAAAAATTACTATTTACTAGGCCTTATTGAAAGAATTTACTAGAATTAAGGTGAACCTCGTGGCATGGTCATGAGTCTTGACCAAAAGACCGTTTCTCTTTAGTCCACAAATTCCATGCAATTATGAGAGAAATAGTTATTTTTCCAATTTAAGGAATAATTATTTTTAAGCAATAACTATTTTTTGTAATGAAGATGCTAAATAATCAAATAATTATTCCTCGTGAATAGCAATTTCATTATAGGTTATTTACAGTATACAAAACATACTCTTTAAACTTTTTTTTTTTTTTTTAAGCCAACTCTAAATGATTCCAAACTTGTGACTTCATTTGTGAAATTCAATAGCACAAAATACATGATCTATACAGAAGTATTATTCAAGAAATTAATTAGCATTTTGACAAAAACAATGTAGTAGACAAAGAAAACTTCAAATATTATTTCTAGAACAAAGAAAATGAAAATAAAAATGATTAAGGAAAATATCAATAATAGAATAAAACCTGGTATTGAGAAGTATAATTTGTCCAGCATAACTCGTAGAGAAGTATAATTCGTACTGCAGATATCCTAGCTCAACACCCATAGAAATGATTGTTATGTATAGAAATCCTAGGCTTGACGTTTAGTAGAAGTATAGTTCATTACACAAATTATTTATATTTATAATTGCTATGTACATATGGAATTCACTTAAAGAAATATATTGTATAAGTAAGATATTTCTTAAGTACGATCTTGAGTTTTATTTTAATGTTATGTACATATGGAAAGTTTATATTTTTAAAAAAATATATGAAATTTAGAAGTTATTATATTATTTATATCTATTAAGGAATCAAAATAATTGTTATGTATAGAAATCCTAGCTAGGCTTGACGTCCAGTAGGAGTATAATTCGTTGCTCCAATTATTTATATTTATAATTGTTATGTACATATAGATTTCACTTTAAACTTAAAAAAAAAAAAAAATAATAATAATCCTTTTTAAAGAATGTATAAGTAAGATATTTCTTAAGTACAATCTTGAGTGTTACCTTTCCTTTTAACATGGGAGAAACCTAGAGATCGAAAATTTTCCGCTTGTAGAATATTGCTCTCACAGATTGTCTCCACGGAGAAATCAGCTATGGAAGAACCTTGAAACATACTGTAGAGGTGACTGGAGTCAGTCTCAAAAATGGCCTCATTAAAGTATACTGCAGAGGTGGCTGAGCATCCAATATTTGTTTGTATTGCTTCTGTACTCGAACCATGATTCTACTATATATATTGGCACTAGATATGGGGCTTTTTTCGTTTTTTTTTTTTTTGGGTGCAAATAGTTTAATACAAACTAATATAACCATTAGTTGAAACTCTCTTTAAAAAAAAAAAAAAAAAACTAATATAACCATCCTATCAAACATAACCATCAATATATACTACAAGTTATTAAATTCATTGTTTACCCAAATATATATGCTATTTACTTTTATCATTACTTGCACAAGAAGGTGAGCCGCGCGCTATGATGGAGACAATAATCTTCCTTTCTATATTTAAGTGTTGTCAGATTCTTCCACTTAAAAAAAAAAAAAAAATTATTTTTTATTTTTATTATAATGAGGTTGTTGTTGTTGTGTTTACAGGATTATTGGAAATATAGATATGGGTGATGAAGCGAATTCACATGGGGTAGACGTGGTACTAATAGAATTGGATGAGAATGATATGAAATTTTTTTAGAAAGTGCAAAATATCATTGAAGGTTTATTTCAAGAATTTGATTTTTGTAAATGATGAAGAATAGGAAAGAAAGAATGCACAAGAATGTTCTCTTAGTTAACAAAGTAATTAAACTAAGCTTGCAAGATTGTGAATTAGGATTCAATTAAAGGAATTCATGAAATGTATGGTAGTCATGTTTGATACAACTGATGGGAACATGTGGAGGCATCCTAGAGGGATACATAATTACATAAGTTTTGGTCCTTTGTAACCAGTGATACATTGCAATGGAGAGTAGACATGCTTTGTCTTTTCTCTTTTATAAAAAAATCCATGGTATACTTTTCTTTTAGCTTTCAATTTCTTTTGATTTCTTTGGAAATATATGTTTACATCAATAATCTTCATTTCAATCAGTTGTACTCTTATTCCTTCCTTCCCCATTTTCTGTGTCTTTAGTCTATATTATTTGGAAAAAAAGAAGAAGAAAGATAAGTGGTCTAAAGTACCACATTGGTCAGGTTGTTAATGAGTCTTCGGTTTATAAGCTTCGGTAGTATTTACAAAGGTTAGGCTCTTTTGTAAGTGCTTGTGTTGTAAGTCTTGTCTTCTCACTTCCTCATTCCCCATCCTTACTAGGTTAGAGTACAACTGATGAATCTAATTAAATCTGATAGTTCTCTATTTTTTTTTTAATAAAAAATTTGATAGAATTCTTAGCCTAGAAATTTGTATATGTTGGTGACATAGATATTAACACGATAAGCATGCTTTACAAGCAAAACTATTGTGATGCACTTTTTTTTTTTTTAGAAACAAACACACACACAAGGGAGAAGGAAATAGGTTCTATCACAAAGTTACACATGTGATGCACTTGACCTTCAATGATTCAAGCAACGAGTTATGAACATTATAATGTTATTATTGGATTTTATCATATATATATATATATATATATATATATATATATATATATATATATTATTGGCGGTATCATCTGTCTTATGCGTCAATCAATTGCCATTCAATTCATCTAGCCAATCATCTATTGGGTTCATAGTGAAGTTTTTCTTCCTTAAACTGACTTTGATATATATAGTAATAATAGGGATGATATTATATAAAAGGCTATACAAAGTTATAGAAGCCTCCCTTTTGTTTTATTCATACATATTTATTATTAGAGAGTGAATTTAATAAGAATGTGCTGCATCATTAGATTTTTATTCTATTCATACCTATATATTATTAGAGTGAATTCAATAACGATGTGCCTGCACATCCATTGGCGGCTCCAGGATTTTTTTAAGGGGGTCAATAAAAAGATAAATCTTAGATAGGAAATAAATCTTGTGGTCTATGATATTTCGTTATTTAAATTTTTTTTTGTCTATAAAAAAAACACTTTTTTTGGTGAAAAAGATTACAGGCTATATTGGGTTGACACAGATCAAACCTATAAAAGATTAGATAGAGGTAATAAAAACAAGTGGGTACACAACACATTTCCTTCAAGTGTTAGACTTAGATACAAAATTTAACCATTGGATTAAAAGAGTGAGGTAAAATGTGGGTGCTGATGAAATTTGAAGTCATTTAGATAGTTAGATTATAAGAATATTCCATTCATCTAACCTTCATGCATTTGCATCTATCGTATTTAAAGTTGATGATTCATTGGATCAGATTATATACCTGATGTATGGATAGAAAAATAGTTCTGAGAGAGAGAGAGAGAGAGAGAGAGAGAGAGAGAGAGATTAACAACATAAGCATGCTTTACAAGCAAAACTATTGTGATGCACTTTTTTTTTTGGAGAAACAAACACACATGCAAGGGAGAGGGAAAGAGGTTTTACCACAAAGGCACTCTTGTGATGCACTTGACCTTCAATGATTCAAGCGACGTTTGACTTGAGTTATGAACGTTATAATATTATTATTAGACTTTATCTCTCTCTCTCTCTCTCACACACACACACTCACATATATATTGGTGGTATCATCTGTCATATATGGCAATCAATTGCCATTCCATTCATCTAGCCAATCATCTATTTCCTCACTAATTTTCGTCGCTAAAAATACATTTTGTTGTAGTGTGAAGTTTTTCTTCCCTGAACTGACTTTTATATATAGTAATAATAGGGGGCGGTATTCTATAAAAGGTTATACAAAGTTATAGAAACCCCTCTTTTGTTTTATTCATACATATTTATTATTAGAGAGTGAATTTAATAAGGATGTGCTGCATCATCTGATTTTTATTCTATTCATACCTATATATTATTAGACTGAATTCAATAAGGATGTGCCACATCCAATGGCGGCCCCAAGATTTTTTTAAGGGGGTCAATAAAAAGATAAATTTTAGATAGGAAATGAATCTTGTGGTCTACAATATTTCGTTATTTTAAAAAAAATTTATAAAAAAAACACTTTTTTTGGTGAAAAGGATTACAAGCTATATTGGGTTGACACAGATCAAACCTATAGAAGATTAGATAGAGGTAATAAAAACAAGTGGGTAGACAACACATTTCCTTCAAGCGTTAGACTTAGATACAAAATTTAACCATTGGATTAAAAGAGTGAGGTAAAATGTGGGTGTTGATGAAATTTGAGGTCAATTAGATAGTTGGATTATGAGAACATTCCATTCATCTAGCCAATCATCCATTGGGTTCATAGTGAAGTTTTTCTTCCATAAATTGACTTTGATATATATATATATGTGTGTGTGTGTGTGTGTGTGTGTGGTAATAATAGGGGTGACATTATATAAAAGGTTATACAAAGATATAGAAGCCCATCTTTTGTTTTATTCATACATATTTATTATTAGAGAGTGAATTCAAAAAGGACGTGGCACATCATCAAATTTCTATTCTATTCATACTTATATATTATTAGAGAGTGAATTCAATAAGGATGTGCCACATCTAGTGGCAGCTCTAGGATAGAGGGTTCAATAAAAAGGTAAATCTTAGATAGGAAATGAATCTTGTGGCCTAAGATGTTTTGTTATTTTAAAGTTTTTTTTTCCATTAAAAACACTTTTTTTGGTGAAAAAAAATTGCAGGCTATATTGGGTTGACACAGATCAAACTTATAGAAGATCAGATAGAGGTAATAAAAACAAGTGGGTACACAACACATTTCCTTCAAGCGTTAGACTTAGATACAAAATTTAACCATTGGATTAGAAGAGTGAGATAAAATGTGGGTGCTAATGAAATTTGAGGTCAATCAGAATGTTGGATTATGAGAACATGGTTATAAAAGGTTTCCTTGAGGGCGGGAACACAACATGTGATGCACACATGGCATACTTAGATCAAAATCTGACTGTAGTATTTGAATAATGTGGTGAGATGTTAGTTTTGGTGGAATTTGAGTTTGATCGGTTGGTGGGATTGAGAGAACAGAGTGGCCAAAGTTTGTGAAAATTAGTCAAAGTTGGAAAAAATCAGTAAAAATTCAAACTTGGTCAAACTTTAGAAATTGGTTCCAGGATTGCTGTGTTTGGTCTAAGTAGTTCGAATGTGAGTGTTTTGAGTGGGTTTTAGGCATGAGTCATTTGAGTGAAATTAGGGTTTTCTCCATTTTCATGCTTTTCTCGGTTTTGAGTTTCGAAAGGAAAACAAAATAGCAATAGTTGTCACTTGCCCAAAACCATTTAAAGAGTGAATAAGAAATTAACTCCTAAAATGCCCACTTGAACATGGTATGATGTGGTAAAATTTGTGAGTCTCACATAAGAAGTAAATTTGACATTTTATAAATTTATATACTTATGGGTGCGAGTCCATGTGGATTGTCCAATATTAAATAATTATTAATTTTATTTTTAAGTGTTTGTTGGAGGCAAAAATTTAATTAACCCATTTATGTCACGTCAAAATTTAGTGACAAATTCCAAGTTTATGTGTCATTAAATTAATTAGATGAAATAATGTCATATGTCACATTGGTGGATTAAAATTTGCCACATATTATTTGGGTCCACAAAATAAAGATAAATTTTCTATTCAGAACTAATTGATAATTATCTTTATTAAAACAATAAAAATATACATAATTATTTACAAGTAACAAATCCTAGTAAATTATGTAGGAAAAGAACCTGGCACAATGATGCTATATGCATTTGTGGCATATCTATAATCTATAAATACTATATAACCGAAGTTTTTGACTTTTTGTTGACCTTTTATGGTGTGCCACACAAGTTTTGCTGCTCCTACAATTATCCACGTCACATTTTAAAAAAAAATTTTAAATTTTTATTTTTATCGTTGAACAACTACATCCCGATCCTGATCTTTCTTAAATAGTTAAGCCTTTACGCGAAATCTCCCCAAAACCCATAAAGAAAATGCAAGAACTTCCTCCTCAATTTCCTTCTCTCTTCTAGCCATGATCGAGCTACACTATCAACGACTTCACTACTACCATAGCTACCTTCACAAGACATCAGCCCAAGTGACAGATGCATCACTCTAGCCCCAGTTCTCACATGTGAGGTATTCTAATCATATTGTAGCCTTTTGATTTCTGCAGATCACAACTATTAGGTTTTGATTCAAAAGACCCATTTGGCTATTGAAATTGAATGGTGGTTGTTGCAATCGAAACTAAAAATTTCAATTTTGTGTTTTGAGATTTTTTTCCCCTTTTCAATTAGGGTTTTCTAGATAATAATTTTTGTTATTCAATTACTAAATATTACTCTTTATTTGACAAAATGATAACAAGAGTCTTTATAGTACCTGTGAGGATTTTGATGCTAGGTCTCAATGAGAATTTTGTGTATGGGGGAAACTATGGGTGATTATTGGGTTAATAATTGTGATTTTCCTCAAAGTATTTTAACATCATTCTTTAAATGCCCTCACAGACATTTACAAGTATATTAAAAGATCAATCCTCTGCTTACATAGCTTTTACTTTAGAACCTATATGGAACCCAAGGAATCAAGTGGAACACTGGTACTCTAATCAACATCCTAACTGCCATTAAATTAATTGAAAACAAGGCAGCTGAGTACATATATTTTCTGGACAAGTTTGGAACTTTGGAAGAAGAAAGGGTGTTGAAAATGGACATAAGTGGTCAAATGGAGATAGGTGGGTATTTGATGGATTTGCCATTGTGTTAATATTGTATTTTGTCCGCCCTCGATTTGCGTGTCAGACCCCCAAAAATCCAAAAATATTAGTTTCTCTCCATGGGGTTGCGAGAACATTCAGAATAACGTGTCACAACCCGTTTGGACACTAGAGCACCGAAAGTGCATTTTTCAGCTAAAATGATCAAAATGCCCTAGTCAACCTTGGGTTGACCGAAAGTCAAACAAAGTCAAATCCCATCAAAACAGCACTTTTCGTAGTTTTACATCAAACCCGAGCTTTTTGGAAACTTTTGGCAACTTTGACCAAGTTTGACCCGGAATTGACTCCCAACGGGCCTAGAAACCCTAATATTGATCTGACCGTCAGAACGGGTTGAAATTAATGCCATTGCAAAGATTATCAAATTCTCAATCCAACTACTATTCATGGGTCGAAATTGGAGTTAGAACGGTTGAGATATCATGAAAACTGGGCCAACGCACAGATCGATGCACCACTAACTTCCGGGAGCCATAACTTTTGATTCGCACTACAAAAAAACAGGCCTACTGCGGCGGGCCAAAACCGCCGCTAAAGCCCCAAAAACCGCCGCTATAGGTACATTTCACCTATTGCGGCAGGGGCTATTGCGGCGGTTCTACCCGCCAGCCTTGTCGCGACGCAATATGTCTATTGCGGCGGTACAAAAACCCGCCGCTATAGATACGCCCTTTAGCGGCGGTTTTGGTCTATTGCGGCGGGCATAAAACCGCCGCCAAACGACGTTCGAATTCATGTCAATTGACTTTTAGCGGCGGACACACGGTGCCGCTATATGTGCGTACCTTTAGCGGCGGGTTATAAGCGCCGCTATAGGGTTTCATTTAATACATAAAATATGCACCTATTGCGGCGCTTTTTGACCGCCGCTATAGGTTCTTTTTTTTCTTTTTTTTTTTCAATGCACTTTGCATCAGACCCGTTACAAAGAACCTGTTTTGCATCAAATACATTGTTCAGACCTGTTAAAAAAAACCTATAATAGTTTCAGCTCTACTATCACAATACCACAAATATATATATATATAAAATAACCTTAACAAAAACAATAAAAACTAAGTATAATTTACTAACCTGAGAAAGAATTATAGGTCCACCTTGTGAAGCAAAGAGAGTCTCACGTTTCATCATATCCACAATCAATGTAGTAAAAGTTTTCATCTCACTCTAAAAAAAAGTTAAATTTAGAGCAATTAGAAATATTTTTAATTAAGCCAAAAATGAAAACTAATAAATATAAAAAATTTCAAATTACCACGTATAAAGGACTTGCTGTCCTTAGTTGAATCCCAGGGATGTTGTGCAACCATACAGGTAATCCACTGGCACGAATCACAAATGAAAATAGAAAAAAAAAATCAGAAATATATACAAGATATAAAAAAAAATACATATATAATAACAAAAACACTTAAATAAAATATTATTACCCATAATTCCAATCTGCACATGTATATGGTCCAATCCTAAGAACTTCTTCTGATCTTTAATGGTTTCTCATCTAAAAGACACTAAGATTGACACTAGAAATTTTCACATTCCAAAGGAAATTTAAGTAATCAAATTAAAAGCCCAATAGAAAATTAACAGAGAAAAACACAAGCCAGTATAACTATAACCAAATATGGCAATTGAACTCAACAAAAAAGAAGTAGAACCCAGTGGAAATTTCATCAAGAACTTACATTCCTAGCAGAATTATTTGCATTTGATCACAAATTGAAGAACTTGACTAGTACCCAATTGAAAATTTACCAAGAAATCCACAAACTAAATTATCCAATAAATAAATAAATAAAATCTAGATGCAGTTGATATTCCCAATGAAACTAAGATTGCCACTAGGAAATTCCACATTCCAAAGGAAATTAAAGCAATCTAATTACAAGCCCAATAGAAAATTATCATAGAAAACCAAAAGCCAGTTATAGCTATAACCAAATTTGGCAAATGAACTCATCAAAAGAAGTAGAACCCAGTTGAAATTTCATCAAGAAATTTACATTCCCAGCAGAATTGTTTGCATTTGATCACAAATTGAAGAACTTGACTAACACCCAATTGAAAAATTACCAAGAACCCACAAACCAAACTAAGTATAACCCAATAAAAAAATTGAAAAGAATGGTGAAGTACATAACTAGCAAGATTTATTGCAAACCTTATCTCA
Organism: Castanea sativa; assembly: GCF_040712315.1. NCBI lineage: Eukaryota > Viridiplantae > Streptophyta > Magnoliopsida > Fagales > Fagaceae > Castanea > Castanea sativa. Next base: position 60,149,727 of record NC_134013.1, on the reverse strand, counting down.
AGACAATGACCCGTGACTAATATTTACCTAAGTTAGAAAAATTGTGTGACATTTTTATTATAATATTTATTAGTCCTTTTATGTTTGTTACTCACCCACGGCCCCAAACACACCGTTACTTACCCACTACCGACATTATGAATTTTTTTGAGCATTCTAAAATCACTAGTCACTACAATATCACTGATAATATCAAAAACACATTAAAAACATCCATATTTCAAAAGACAAAATTAACCTGCAACACCCAAACTTCATACATCCTAAATGGAACTAATCCAAAAGCCAAGCAAACGACATTACAAAATCCATAAAATGACAATCCATAAACCCCAAAATATGAACCACATAAAGAAAATAAATCTAAAGCTTCTAACCACAAAATTAAACTTTAATTTCAGCTCAGATCTATATGATAAAAAGCTATACAATTTTATATTTTTCCCGAAATATGAAGTGCATAAAGAAAATAAATCTAGAGCTTCTAACCACAAACCCTCTTACTCTAAAGATAGCCTTACTCCCTAATCTAGGCACCTACAGTAGATCACATTAGCAATCCACGTGATGCAATGGACAGAAAAGAAACAAAAATCACAGGAAAAGTAATACCTAAAATAAATAAATAAAACAACCACCACCATGAAAAGTGAGAGCAGAACAAAAGACAGGGTATTGAAATAATTAATTGTAGATTAATTAATAAATCCATTACTTCCACTTTGTAGATCACATTGGGATTTAAATTTTTTTTTTTCAAAAATAAATAAAACAAAAAATAATTTTATCAAACAAATAAATCAAGAAAGTTCATTACAATTAGAAACTAAAATACCAATCATTGAAAAATACACAGCCAAAACAGTCACTAATTAAAGTACCTATTACCCTAATTGGTACAAATACATTCCTCACCAAGAACAGCTCAATTAGAAAAGCAAACAGCATCCCAACATTGAAATTTCTTTGATAAAATACAAAAGATCAATTACACACAAAACAAGTTATCTCTATACATTCTTAAACATTACTCATATAAATGATAAATGCACAACCGCCACCAAATTTTTGGGGTCGGTTATTGATCCTAAGCATTTAGTTAGGGTCAACCGCATGTACTCTTTTCCACCATTCTAATCTAACCAAAATTACTTTTTTTTTACTACTTCTACTAATGTTAATTTTTGGTCTTCCTACACCTTTATTTCATTCCCTCAACTCGAATCAACTTACTCTCACCCGTGCATTAATCGCTCTCCTCGGAACATATGGGGCCTTTTCAATCAAACAAAGAACATAGTAGGGGCTTCATAGCTACTTCATTCTAAAGGAATTCGAAGATATAAGCTTTTAATTAAGGGCAGTCTCGCTACCTATTTAGTTGCTGCCCCTTACTTGCACATCCACAATTACTACCACAAGAAAGTCGCCAGTATCTCTAAGTGTGGTTTTGGCCATTCCATCATTTACAAGAAAGGGCTGATTAAATTCAGTCATTCTTTCACAAGGCAGCCAAATCTTTGGGACTATTGATTAGACAGTTACAGCATTTAACAACATTTGGTAGAATAAAATAAGTAACGCATATGAAGATTGAGAAATAGTCGAGTTACTATAACTAGTTTTGCCCAAATATTGGTAATATTGATTGAATTTTTAAGGAACTGAAGAATTGGATCTCGAATTTGGTGAATTAGAAAACAATAAATTCCTGGAAGAAAGCAAAAAATAACAATAACACTTAATTTTAACCACACAATCATCAAGGATAATACCAATAAGCAAGAATCTGAACAATATCAATTGAGAGGTTGAGTTTAAGTACAAAATTTAATGAATTCAAAATAAACATCCTCTCAAAAGTCCAAGAAAATAAATAACATAATAGAATAAAAATCTCTAAATCCTAATTAAAGTCCACAAAGTCCTTAATTTTAAGAATTTGCTAACAAATAAAAGGAATTAAAATTAGTACCCAACCCAACAACATGAACTGAACAAACATACCCTCTAATAATTTGGCAAAAGGAGATTGTACTAGAAGAAGAAAAAAAATTACAAATAAAATAATGAAAACTACTTTTTGAAATAGCCGTTTAACATCAGCTCAAGGCAAAGCAGAATGTATTGGAACCAAAATTTTAATGCCTATTCATTACAACAACCACCACAACATTATTACCTTAGGCAAACAAATTAAAAACACAGCCAAAGGTCGCCGAGCACGATAAAGACGAATTTTTATTATCAAAAGCAAACAAAAGGAACCCAAACAGAGGGAAAAAAAAACCCCACATCAATATATCGACAAGAAACCCCACCTGAAGAAAAATCACTTTAAAGTTTCTGACAGATATTGAAATGCAAACTCATTAGAGTATTTTATTAAGATAATATGATAAAAGTCAATTAAAATTTCCATTTTCTATTCCTTATCTTTGCCTACCAACCAAACACAGGGAAAATACAATCTATGTATAATAAACAAAGCATATTTGAAAAACCCAACAAAACAAAAAGCCATATGCGCAACATTATAAAAATATATACTGTATATATCAAAAACCTCAAACCTGATGAACAATCGGAGCCCCACCATAGGCAACAGCGACCCTGACCCGAGTCTGATACGCAAACTTCTTCGCCTCCTCATATATCTACCACACAAAAATACGCATTAAAAAAAAAAACACACAAAACCCAAAACCCATTTTGAGAAAGAGAAAATAAAACCTGACAAGCCAACTCTCTAGTTGGGGAGAGAATGAGAGCGAGCGGGAAAGCGACCCGACCCGGCTTTGAAAAACGGTTGTTGTTGTTGAAGGTGAGATGAGTGAAGAGGGAGAGAGGGGATGGGGCGGCTGAGAAGAGAAGATGAGAGAAAGAAAATGAACAGGAATAGGGTTTTATGTTGTGTTTTAAAAAGAATCAAAACGACGTAGTTTTCATAATAGTAACTTTAAAAAATGAAAAAAAAAAAAAAAAAAAAAAAAAAAAAATCTGTTGTGGAGGCTAGAACCTTGGACGAGACCCTGTAAAACTACATGAAACACGTGTTAACCACTAAGGTAAATGAGGCTAATGAACATGTTTTATAAATAATAATATTTAATATAGATATTAATATTTAATATTTATATTTAATATAGATATTTATATTTATATTAATTAAGAATCATGTGTAAATTAATTCAAATAAATAAATTATTTTAAATAAAATAAAATTGATAATAAAAATAAAGTAATCTTTTACTCTATTTTTTAAAAACAAAGTAATATTTTACTTTAGATTTTTTTAATATATATAAAAAGGACTCACTTTAGGTTTCAATACAAAGAAAAATAAAAAAGAAAGACTCACGTAAAAAAAAAAAAAAAATAGGATGAAGGAAAAAAGAAAAAGAGACTCATGTTAGGACTCTCTCACTATTTAGTTTTTAAAAAGACTACTTGTTAGAATTTTTTTTTTTTTTTTTTTAAAGGACTCACTTAAGGTTTTTTTTTTTTAAAAAAAAGAAGAAGAAGAAAGACTCACGCAAAAATAAAAAATAAATAAATAAACTTTAAGATTAAGGAAAAAAGAAAGAGAGACTCTTATTAAAACTCTCACACTATTTAGTTTAAAAAATTAAAATGATGACGTGGAAAAAATGATTAGATGAAGAGTTTGGATTGCAGTTAAATAAATATTTTTATCAACTTAGAAATTATAGGAAAAGAAAAGATAAACTCAAAATTTATATTTATTTTAAAAAAAAATATTCTGCAATATGGTGAATTCACTTGGTCATTTTATTAATGAGCTGTGAAATAAACTTTGTAAGTGCACAAGTGCACCTGGCCCCAAGAACAGTTATGGGCCCAGGCCCAATGAGGCTTAAACAATATGAATTTGTAGAGTGTGGGCTTGAAACCCAGGTTAGAAGTGTGTGGGGATTAAATGACAAACTAAAGATTGCAAATACTTGGAAACAACAAGGGATATTGTAAATCGGCCTCCTCGGACGTAAGCCGAGAGCTGTTCTTATATTATATCTTTCTCCTTATCTTTTTTCTTTTTTAGGTTACAAAAAGTCCGTCCCCCTTTCTATCCCAGGTTCCTCCTTAAATACTCCTCTTTTTAATACTTTGTACACGTGTTGCCCCAACTCCTCCCTTAGCCTAGATATTTCTTTTCTTAGTGCCTTTGAACAGTAACTAGAAGTTTCCCTTCCACTTTGTTTAGCGTCACTTCCCCATTAATGCGGCCGGGGTGGTAGGTACGGGGTCTTTAATGTGCAGGTAGCAGCCTTTATCTTTGACATTTTTCCAACATCGGTGCTTGGACATTCAAGGGTTCACCCCCTTTAACCATTGGTCTTGTCCGTGTCCTTTACTAACCTTTACCATGAAGTCCGGGTTCTTCGGTGTCGATCCGAAGGGAAAAATCATCCTCGGCTGGACCACCTCGGACCTCGGCGTATGGGCCGACCCGTAGTACTAACAAGTCCTAAACCCGATAACGGAGTCGGCCTTTCTCAGCATGACCCAACGGCCCATATTCCTATCAAGGTCTTTTTATCCCCCACAAACTTTAAAAACAAAAATCTTAAAAAATATATGAAGATAATGTAATCTAACGGTATATTTGTCAAAATTCACATCAAATTAAAAAATATAGAGTTGGGTTCAAATTACACTTAATGTAACTCTAAAAAATGTTACACCAAGAAATAACTTATTATTGAATTCATATTTTGAAAATCCAACCGTTGGATCACATTTTCTATATGTCCTTAACATGCATGCCAATTTTCATGCCAATCGGATGTAATTTACCATTTGATCTTTAAACTCATCTTTTATACGTTATTTTAAATTACAAAAACTTGAATTTAAACAATTGATTGATGACATGGCTATTAATATTTGATCACCTTTAAATTTTGTAAGCATGAAAAATATATGAATATAATGTAATCTAACGGCAGATTTGTCAAAATTCACATCGAATTAAGAAATATAGAGTTGGGTTCAAGTTACACTTGATGTAACTCTAAAAACTGTTACACCAACCAATAAGTTATTGTTGAATCCATATTTTGAAAATCCAACCGTTGGATCACATTTTCTATATGTCCTTAACATGCATGCCAATTTTCATGCCAATCGGATGTAATTTACCATTTGATCTTTAAACTCATCTTTTATACGTTATTTTAAATTACAAAAACTTGAATTTAAACAATTGATTGATGACATGGCTATTAATATTTGATCACCTTTAAATTTTGTAAGCATGAAAAATATATGAATATAATGTAATCTAACGGCTGATTTGTCAAAATTCACATCGAATTAAGAAATATAGAGTTGGGTTCAAGTTACACTTGATGTAACTCTAAAAACTGTTACACCAACCAATAAGTTATTGTTGAATTCATATTTTGAAAATCCAACCGTTGGATCACATTTTCTATATGTCCTTAACATGCATGCCAATTTTCATGCCAATCGGATGTAATTTACCATTTGATCTTTAAACTCATCTTTTATACGTTATTTTAAATTACAAAAACTTGAATTTAAACAATTGATTGATGACATGGCTATTAATATTTGATCACCTTTAAATTTTGTAAGCATGAAAAATATATGAATATAATGTAATCTAACGGCAGATTTGTCAAAATTCACATCGAATTAAGAAATATAGAGTTGGGTTCAAGTTACACTTGATGTAACTCTAAAAACTGTTACACCAACCAATAAGTTATTGTTGAATTCATATTTTGAAAATCCAACCGTTGGATCACATTTTCTATATGTCCTTAACATACATGCCAATTTTCATGCCAATCGGATGTAATTTACCATTTGATCTTTAAACTCATCTTTTATACGTTATTTTAAATTACAAAAACTTGAATTTAAACAATTGATTGATGACATGGCTATTAATCTTTGATCATCTTTAAATTTTGTAAGCATGAAAAATATATGAATATAATGTAATCTAACGGTAGATTTGTCAAAATTCATATCGAATTAAGAAATATAGGGTTGGGTTCAAGTTACACTTGATGTAACTCTAAAAATTGTTACACCAACCAATAAGTTATCGTTGAATTCATATTTTGAAAATCCAACCGTTGGGTCATTGACCCGCCGCAATTTTCATACCAATCGGATGTAATTTACAATTTGATTTCTAAACTCATCTTTTATACGTTATTTTAAACTACAAAAACTTGAATTTAAACAATTGATTGATGACATTGCTATTAATCTTTTATCACCTTGAAATTTTTCAAGAATGAAAAATATATGAAGATAATGTAATCTAACGGCAGATTTGTCAAAATTCACATCGAATTAAGAAATATGGGGTTGGGTTCAAGTTACACTTGATGTAACTCTAAAAAATGTTACACCAAGAAATAACTTATTGTTGAATTCATATTTTGAAAATCTAACCGTTAGATCACATTTTCTATATGTTCTTAACATGTATGCCAATTTTCATGCCAATCGGATGTAATTTACCATTTGATCTTTAAACTCATCTTTTATGCGTTACTTTAAACTACAAAAACTTGAATTTAAACAATTGATTGATGGTATGACTATTAATCTCTGATCACCTTGAAATTTTTTGAAAAATATATGAAGATAATGTAATCTAACGGTAGATTTGTCAAAATTCACATCGAATTAAGAAATATAGGGTTGGTTTCAAGTTACACTTGATGTAACTCTAAAAAATGTTACACCAAGAAATAACTTATTTTTTAATTCATATTTTGAAAATTTAACCGTTAGATCACATTTTCTATATGTTCTTAACATGCATGCCAATTTTCATGCCAATTGGATGTAATTTACCAATTGATCTTTAAACTCATCCTTTATGCGTTACTTTAAACTACAAAAACTTGAATTTAAACAATTGATTGATGACATGGCTATTAATCTTTGATTACCTTGAAATTTTTTAAGCATGAAAAATATATGAAGATAATATAATCTAACGGTAGATTTGTCAAAATTCACATCGAATTAAGAAATATAGGGTTGGGTTCAAGTTACACTTGATGTAACTCTAAAAACTGTTACAGCAACCAATAACTTATTTTTGAATTCATATTTTGAAAATCCAACCGTTGGATCACATTTTCTATATGTTCTTAACATGCATGCCAATTTTCATGCCAATCGGATGTAATTTACTACAAAAACTACCAAAACTTGATTTTATACAAAAACCTTACCTATAGCGGCGGTCACAAAAAACGCCGCAATAGATCTCATCTACTGCGATGGGCCAAAAATGCGCCGCAATAGGCGACATATAGCGGCAGTTTTTGCACCCGCCGCAATAGGTCTGCTGCAATTTCAGGGTCTATTGCGGCGGGTCATTGACCCGCCGCTATATCTCAGCCGAAGGCCGCTAAAGCAAGTCTATTACGGCGGGTCACTAGCCCGCCGCAATAGTACGCCGCAATATACTAGGTCTATTGCGGCGGGCCATTGACCCGCCGCAATAGATCTCATGTATAGCGGCAGGCCGAAAAAGCGCCGCAATAGGTGATCTATAGCGGCAGTTTTCGCACCCGCCGCAATAGGCCCGCCGCAATAGGCCAGTTTTCTTGTAGTGTCGACAGTTGGATTTTTAAGTTCCATACCTTTTTAGAAATAGGAAGTCAAGATATTTTCAAGGGTGTCACGATCAACCCGATTTGAGACCATTTGGAGGTGGCGGCCCTTGAAGGGCAGTCGCCTCGTAAAGTGTGCCAGGGCTATAAAAGGCCTCAGGCACCTTTAGATTAGAAGAAGAGAGACTTTTTTGGGTTTTGTTGTCTGCCTAGACGTTTTCTGCACATTTTTCCTCTCTCCCAAACACATTTTTACACATAAAAACACACATAAAACACACATAAAACACATCTTAGCCTCTTGATTCTTCCTTCTTCACTAAATATACAAGGTATTGTTCTTATACCCAATCTTCTTCTCCTTCGTTCTTCACTTTGGGTTTGGGGTTTAGGGGGTGTGGATGTAGCTTTTTAGCTACTATCCACACCCCTAGCTCTCTAAATCTTTCCCTAGCATTTATTTTGCTTTTTTGTCTTAATAACATGATTTATTGCTTTATTTAGCATGATTTTTGCTTTATCTTGCTTTTAGCATGCTTTTTAACTTATTTCCGTATGCTTCCATGTTTGCTCATGTGCTAGTTGCCTTTTCTTCATGCTTTATGCTTTACGCCATGTTTAGATCCTTCTTTCTTATGTGTTGATGTTTGGGTCTACATGCCTACATGCTTGATATCATGTCTTTGGCTATGCCTTGCTTAGATCTACATGTTTGTATGCATGTTCTATGCTCCTATGCCTATGTCTATGCCTTCACATGCTTGTATGCTTGGATTTGTGTTTTTCCATGTTTTTATGCTTACATCCACATGCTTACATGCGCATGCTTACATGCGTATTTCCATGCTTATATGTGTAGATTGGTGTGTTTACATGCTTAGATCGACGTTCTCTGCATGCTTTATGCCATTATCTATGTGCTTGCATGCTTCACGCCATGTTTATGTGCTTAGGTATAGACCTTGTTTGTCATGTCATGTGCTATTGTAGCACTTTTGTTCCTTTTATCACATTTTCTTGTGTTTTGGCCTAATGGTTAGGACCCGATCTAGACTCTATGGTCTTTATTATCGTCCATACACCAAGGCCCACATCAAAGGGTTTGGATAATCTTATTTGCATGTTTATGCTTGCTTGCTTCTATGCTTTATGCTTGTGTTAGCCTCTCTAGTTCTAGGTTTTGCAATGTTTGGCGCCTTCCGCGGGTTTGACCTTGTGTGGTTACATCCGACGCCCATGAGGCCTTATTTAAATGTAACCATTTAGGAAGCATCTCCAGATGCTGGGTTGCTTCGTGCATACCCTTCCCTTTCCGCTCTGTGCGATGCTATGCTTACCATGCTTATTTTTGCCACCTGTTGGTTTTCTATACATCTTTACCCGCTTGCCTACATGTCCATGCATGAGTCTTACTTGCTAGTGTGTCGTCCATGCTTCAACACAATGAAATTATGGACATTCGATCCAAACCTACATTTGTCCCCCGTGGACACTACCTTTTGTTTGCCTTTTTATTTGTCATGTCTCTTGCCATATGCTATGCTTGCCATGTCTATCATGTTTATCTACTTTATGTCTCTTTCACATGCTCTTTGCATCTTTTTTCTTCCATTGCTTATCTGCTGGTTTCTTCTCTTTCCCTTTGCATGTACACATATGAAGCGAGGATGCTAGGAGCTAGGGCATAGTCTCCTAAGCGCAAGCAAAAAGGGCGAGGACGCGAGCATGTGTATATAAGCCAAGCGGCTATGTTTAGTAGATTTAGAGGTCTAGCCTCTCCCCTTTGGTTATGTACTCTTTTGGACCCCCTTCCTTCCTCTCTCCTTTTGCTCTTAGATGGGTTGTATTAGGTATATCATGTCATGTATCATTCGTCCTCATCTCTAGAGTATGGCGACCCCTATTTACTTTCCTACACCTATATTTTGGGCCATGCTCTAGGGATGTAGGCATTTACTTTCCTGCTCTGTGTGCTTGCATTATGCATGATGTATATACATATATACCTGCTCACCCCTTCCAATGTGATTGTCACAGTCCATGTCACCTAAGGCAAAGCGATGCCTAATTTCTACCGCGAAAGTAAGGTGATATGTCGCCAGATTTTTGCCGTGGAAATTTGGTACTTTGCCTGAATGCCTTTTGAAAGCATAGATTGTGACCACAGCCATTTAAAATCCAAACCTCAAAGCCCCCATGCATGCAAAGCCCCAAAAGTCAATGCCAAAATCATGTTTTTTACTACCAATTTCCAAAAATTAAAGTTTTATCAAAATAAAGGATTGTCCTTAGGCAGGCGTTGTGGAGTGCCTAACACCTTCTCCACATGTAACCAAACTTCCGGACTCAAGAATCAAGATTTTTTGCCATCCACATTAGATTAGAAAAAAAGCCATTTTTCTTAGCCTAAGATTGATAATAAAATCAACTAAAAATAGGTGACCAATTACACCTTAGAAAAACCCAATGATTCGTGGCGACTTCACTTACCTTTGGTAATCATCTAAAATTTGGCCAAGATTTCTACCACACCTCTAAAGGTAGACCTACCCTCCTCCACTAAGAGAGAGAGAGAGAGAGCACCCGAAGCACCCACATGTAACCAAACTTCCAGACTCAAGAATCAAGATTTTTTGCCATCCACATTATATTAGGAAAAATGCCATTTTTCTTAGCCTAAGATTGATAATAAAATCAACTAGAAATAGGTGACTAATCACACCTTAGAAAAACTTAATGATTTGTGGCGACTTCACTTACCTTTGGTAATCATAAAAAATTTGGCCAAGATTCCTGCCACATCTCCAAAGGTAGACCTACCCTCCTCCACTGAGAGAGAGAGAGAGAGAGCACCCGAAGCACCGCGCGAACCGCACCATTATCGAGAGGTGCCTCTAATGGGCCCTGCGCATGCGGGAGCGTCGCCACGGCAGGTGGTCGAATGAAGGCCCATGGTTCTCCGTTTTGGGCCAGGCGTCGACACACTGGTTAATGGAGTTCTTTATTTTATTATTTATTACTATGTAGTTTCAGTCTTGTAGAGTTTTTTAGGTACTAAAGGGTAGAGAGCCATGTTAAAGTCTTACATGACATACTTTTTTATTTTTTTATTTTTTGAGAAGGACTTACATAGTATAATATTATATATAAGAAATGTACAGTAATATTTAATATATAATTTTAAAATATTAAATAATAATTAATTTTAGTACAAATTTATTATTAAGTATATAAATTTGTTATTTTACGTTTCTAGATATAAGATCCTCTTTGTTATATTTTGGTATTTTTATTTTCTAAATATAAGATGTAAATTGCTAAAAAATTACATAAATTCTTTGTAAAAAGGTTATATATTTTTAAGCATACATATTTATTACTATTAGTTTATTCGTATGTGAAAAAAAACTTATTATTTATTTTTATAATTTAAAAATTACTAATTAAATTATTTATGACATCAGTCATACTAGAAAATCGAGAGCTAGTTCCTTTTCAATTCTTTAACTGTACCGATTTTTAAAACTATGGGTTTACTGTAATTTTCTTATAATTAAAATGTTACACAAATTTAATAAAATACAATTTGGACTTGCCCACATTTTTCTTTACTCTGGCCACCCTAACTTAAAATCCTTGGTTAGTCCCTACTAACACCTTCCCATTTTCGTCACCCAACCTCTGAACTTAGATCTTGAGCTCGTAAACCATTCTTTACCAATATAATTTTCTTTTTCTCCATATTATAACCAGAAACCAAAGCAATGTACTTTTTATTTTTAGATGTATTTAGCACCAAAGTAATGTACTGTTTGATTCTTATATTGTATATAGGACCAAAATAATGTACTTTTTATTTCCAAGATTTCAACTAGAACCAAAGTCATGTAACTTTTCTTCTTTGTGATGTAATTTCAAAGCTATTCAATAAAGATTTATTTCCTGAAGGTTTTGTTATTTTTACCTTCTAAATAAAATAAGTGGCAACTCAATTGTAAAACTCTCTGTTAGGTTCATAATTTTAATGTAATTGGCGTATCCTATGACAAAACACACTTTACTTGTATTTGGGTAAATAGATTCAAGATAATCATTACAAGTGGTTACATTAAAGATATGAAGATTACTCAAGAACTGCTTAAGAAAAACTGAATTTGTAGGTCTTGATACCTCCTCGATACGTGTCAATCTATCAAGGTTTACTGAAGCTTGATACCTGTTTCAATCTATCGATCTTACGGGATTTCTGATATAGCTTGCACCATTTTGATTCCTAAAGGCTATTTGTTTATGGGTTTGCATAATCCTTATAGGACTATGAAGTCTAAGGTTTGTGTAAACCTAATTGGAAGAGGAGAGCTTATTTGAAAGACCCATTAAACTCCTATTTAAATAAGAAGGTGGAGAAAGAAAACCCTAACCTTAAAAAGCTTTATAAGATTTTCTTTTTGAAACTCTAACCTTCTCCTACAGACAAAAGAGTTCTTGCTGCATTTCTTGTACGCTTTTGGGTTTTGTAACTAAGCAAAATTCTCTAACACCAACATTGAAGATCTTATTGGTATTTCTATGTGAAGCTATTGCAAATCAACTACAACAATCAAAGAGTTGCTATGGAATTAGTCACGTACTAGGATCCGTGCAAAGGAGTTAGTCACAAATTGGAGATTTGTGCAACAAAGGAAAGAAGGTTACTACAAGATCAAGTCCAATTAGGTATTGGAGTGAAGGTTCAACTGTAGGTTGGTATTTTGGGATAGACCAAGGTAGTGGTAACATTCCTTATACTTTTAATCGCTTGATTATTTATTAGTGGATTCTTGGAAGTGTTGACCTTAATTCACCCGGTGGGGTTTTTGCCTTGCGAAAGGTTTTCACCATTTGTCAACAAATCACCTTGTCAATTTCATTTCTTCTGCATTTAGTTTTATTTGGTAGTTTGTTGGTACCTTCACGATTTGCATGCAATTGAACCTAATTAATTAACTTGAGTAATTGAATTAATTAACTGGGGTCAAGCTATCTTAACCCAACACTTTCAATTTAAGGGGTAACATATATATAGTGGAGTAATTACTCCACACCCATGAGGACCTGAATCACAAAAGAGTTTTTCTTTCAGGAAAATATCGAATTCACACAATATTATAAACATGTATGTTAGGGTTAGATTATTATGATCGTATGAGAATAATATACAAAAATTCAATGATATTTGAAAATGTGATGAACATGATTCTTATTTCAAAAGTGTTAAAATTTTCTTTAAGTATGATGCATAATATGGTTGAATGATAATGACATGTTTTTGGATTGAATGTATGTTTGTCTATAACATGAATGATCAATAAGTTCTCATTTTGCAACATAGCATCTGGGCTTAGATCTTGGATTCTAGATTAGTTCTTTATCTATGTAAAATTAATGATAATGAATATATGCTGATATGAATTAATTAACAAGGTAGATTCCAAGAATCCAAACCCTTAATTCTTTTCAATAGATTGTTTATTCCCTTTACTGCTTTATTTTATATCTTTTGCTTAGATTAATTTCTTGTCTAGTTTATTTAATTTCAAAAAACCAATTTTCATTAAACTAGATTAGGATTAACTTGTAAGGTTTGATTAATTTTCCTACATTCATATAAGTCCCTATGAGATCGACTTCGTTCTTATCAAATTATACTTCGGCATGGTTCGTGCACTTGCAAGGACTTTAAAATTTCCACAACACTAATTTCAAAGAAGGTAGGTGCCCAAAAATAAAGCACATATTAACTCCATATTTTAGATGTGTCCCACATGATTAATATATTTAATTTATCTGAAGCATATACATATTTATACTACTAAATACTAATAATAGGATTCCATTTGGGTTTCATCATTTTGCATACTAAAATATCCTCATACAAATTCTAAAATTTTCTAACATACCCCTATCTTTTAGTTAATTTTAAATAAAAAAATAGGTTAAAAGAGTAATTTACTATTCTTAAGTTTTAGGCAGAATAAAAGAGTAATTTACTGTTTCTAAGTTTTAATTTTTTTTTTCTTCTCCATTTTGCCTAAAAATTAGGATACTATTTCTATCTCACTTCTATATATTATTTCAAGTTATCTTATCTCTTTAAAAAAAAAATAAAACGTTGTTTTAAACATTATGATACTAAACCCAAAAAACAAATAAATAAAAAAAAGCCTCATATATATATAAACTAAAATAAATATAGAAAAAGTAATCATTATTATTTATTTGTCTAAATAAAATTGAGTCTTACCACTTGAGACAAGTATATAAGTCGTCTTTATTTAATAATTTAGTGAGTAATGAAAACAAAGTTCTTATTTTTCTCTCTCTAAAGCACCTTGTAAAAACATGAAGATGATCTTAAAGGCTTTGTAAGCCAGTAACAAAGAGAGAAGCAAATCGGTCCATTTCATGCTTCTTTAAGACCATACCAACTTCAACTCCTCCATTCCCATTTTTGCTATCCACCATAGTAGTTCCAATTGCTTTAGTTCTTTGTATGTTCGCGAGCCCCACTTTCTTAGGTCTTCCCCACCCAAAATCCCTCTCATAATCCCTGAATTTGTTTGACCAGGCAACCCAAATCTCTTCCGGTTGGGTTTGGGTTCCTTCAACATCCTTCTCTCTCGTCAACATTTCAATCAATTTATCTGCTTCATTAAGAAATCCCTTCATCTTTTTGATGCCATCAATGATCCTATAAGCAGCAATGGCCAGCCCAGATTCCTCCATTAACTCTCTTGCTTCGGCACCTATAACACCTCCTCCAACACAGTTACCAAAATAATTGGCTGGAATCGGAGGGTCTAAACGAGACCGGAAATTAGCTGTGATATATAGGTAGATCATTTTGTTACTTTCTACTTCTTTGGCTTTTGCCACACAAACCATTATATATGCAAATGTGAGGACAAAGGTTGATAAATGGAGTGGTTCCGAGGTGCTTGTTTTAGTTTCACCATTCTTATCACCCCATGACAAAACCCTTTTCCTGATTTTTTCTATATCTGTACGGCTTAACTCGAATGTGGCTCGAACAAGGTCTGCTGGAACCTCAAAATTGAATGACTTAAGGCTTCGACAGCTATTCATTGCTAACAAACGGTTTGAGAACATCGAGTCGAGTGTAGCTGGGTATTTGAAAACGGTTCTGTCAAAGAATGGTGTTAGTTCTGGTAATAAAGTTGCGTTGTTCTTGGTGATCAGTTTTTCGAGTTTGCTTATATAAACCCATGAGTCCAAGAACAATGACATGGCTTTCCCATCAAGAACCGCATGGTCCGCAACAATGCCAAGGCAAAACCCTTTGTTTGGAAAGAGAGTGACTTGCAATGTCAAAATTGAAGCTTCTGAATCTGATGTTTCCAAGTGGGGTAGGAGAGGACAAAAGTCTCTAGCTTCAGTTACGTGGTGTCCAGATAGATTGTCAAAGTTGGCATCAGATTCAGCTATAGTGAGTGACATTGAATCACCGGGAGTGTAATGGATTATGGGTGTTTGAGAATTAGGAGGCCATATTAGTTTCCCTACAAGTGGGAGAAAGTGTGGGAGAGTGAGGGAGAGTGAGTGCTTGAGTTTGGAGAGGATTGAGTCAAAGTAAAGATAGTCGTCTAAGTGAGTATGTGAGTAGAAGGAAAGAAACTCAATTGGTGCGGATTTGAAGAACAAGAGGTCAAAGAAAGTAAGTGGGAGTGAGAACTCAGTAGCTGTGTTTGGGGAGTCAAAGAGCGGAGAGACTCTGCAAACTTCCAATAGTTTAATCGAATTTTGTGTTGCCATGAGAGAAAGAGAGAGGGAGGTAAGATCAGTGATGCCTCTGTGAATCTTTTATATAGTAATTGAGATGAGATTTGTATTAAATGGTTTGTACAAAAGGCAACATTTATCAAACACCGTCTATTACACATCGTATATACTGAAATCATGACTTTTTTCCCCTTAAAAGTTGGCCACACATTGCAACTAACACCCCAGCACAATTCTTAGGTTGTGCTTCCTATCTACCATTATTTTCCTTTAACATTTGCCCAAAATTTCAAAAGATTTGATGTATATGCTAGCTCATCTATTTACATCTTTTGTATTAACCACTTGTCTGTATCTTTAATTTTGAACTAAAATTACAACAATGTAATAACCCACTGCGATTTTGAAAGCACATGCAATTTAATATACAAAGACAGTATCAGCAAATTTCTATTTCCTTAAAAGTTGGCCACACATTGCAACTAACACCCTAGCACAAAACAACCCCTTACTAAATACTAGCAAATTTCTAGCTTACCTTTTTTGCTTTTTTAAAAGGTGGCTAGCTTACTTTTAGGAGCCTATAATTTGGGCTACTTTTTAATCACATTTGTCCATAGCTACCTAAATTAATTGTCGTATTATGGGCCGAGCCTTTTGTTCTAGGCATCCAATATTTGCTTATATTGCTTATGTACTCGAACCAAGTTTCAACTATTGGCACCAGATATGGGCTTCTTCTTTTTTTACTCTTTGCCAATAGTTCTTTGCAAGTGTGTGAGTTAATATTCTAAGCTCAATTCTTAGGTTATGCTTCCTTTCTACCATTATGGTTCTTTAACATTTGCCCAAAATTTCAAAAGATTTGATGTACATGCTAGCTCATCTATATACATCTTTTGTATTAATCACTCGTCTGTATCTTTAATTTTGAACTAAAATTACAACAATGTAACAACCCAGTACGATTTTGAAAGCACATGGATTTAATATACAAAAACAGTATTAGCAAATTTCTATTTCCTTAAAAGTTGGCCACACATTGCAACTAGAACCCTAGCACAAAACAACCCCTCACTAAATACTAGCAAATTTCTAGCTTACCTTTTTGCTTTTTTAAAAGGTGGCTAGCTTACTTTTAGGAGCCTATAATTTGGATTACTTTTTAATCACATATGTCCATAGCTACCTAAATTAATTGTCGTATTATGGGCCGGGCCTTTTGTTCTGGGCATCCAATATTTGCTTATATTGCTTATGTATTCGAACCAAGTTTCAACTATAGGCACTAGATATGGGCTTCTTCTTTTTTTTACTCTTTGCCAATAGTTCTTTGCAAGTGTGTGAGTTAATATTCTAAGCTCAATTCTTAGGTTGTGCTTCCTTTCTACCATTATGGTTCTTTAATATTTGCCCAAAATTTCAAAAGATTTGATGTACATGCTAGCTCATCTATTTACATCTTTTGTATTAATCACTCATCTATACAAAAACAGTCGTTCGGGGGCCTTTTTCGGTTGCTCGGCCACGTGTTATCCGCTGGATTAGTGACCTTGCTAGGCCCAGGTTTTGTTTGGGGAGTTGTGTCCAGAACTCAACATTGGGCCACGTGGTCCAATGGCTACCGGCGTATTTTTAAGCCTACAAAACCATTAAAGCCAAAGTCTAAGAATCATGACAATGGTCGAATAAATATATAATATGCATTTGATATGATAGCTTTGATTAGTAGTTGAAATAACAGTTGAGATAAAGTAGTATTTATTTAGAGGTAAAGTAATCATGTACTCAATGACGTAAATTTAAAGATATGGAAGTAAAGTCACTTATCTTTATATGGCTTATAGCTCCAGTTGTGTAGTATTAGTGAGCTGATAGGATTCTAGCGGAATGCCAGCGGTAGAGGCTAGTTAAGTTTGCCCCTCTTATCATGCATTTAAATGAGTTTAAGCGTTGGTTAATAGTTGTAATAGTAGTTGGAATAAGGTAATACGTATTTAAATGTGAAGTAATTGTCTGGGGACCTTTTTCAGTTGCTCGGCCACGTGTGGTCCTTTGGAGGGGTGGCCTTGCTAGACCCGGGTTCGTTTAGGGAGTTGCGTCCCGGAATTCAACATTGGGCCACGTGGTCCAACGGCTACCGGTGTACTTTTAAGCCTACAAAACCATCAAAGCCAAAGTCTAAGAATCATGATAATGGTTTAATAAATATGTAATATGTGTTTGATATAATAGGTTTGATTAGTAGTTGTAATATTAGTTGTGCGTCCAAAATAAGGTTGCTGGGCCTCAGAGGAGTTTGGGCTCACAATCTATTTGTATAATGGGCTTTTGGATTTCCTACCACTGGTGGCGCTATGTTCGGCAGGCCCATTCCCTGAGTCTTCGCTCTTTTCTCACTACCTTTTCCCCTTCTTCCTTGGGGAGAATTGATATAGCTCTCTCTAGTCTTTTCCCTCTGAAATTGCCAACGCCCTTAACTGAATCTTCCCTGCCTATTTATAGCCAAACTTAGTGGAACGGTCATGATTATTCCCCTGGTGGGTGGAAGGAGGGGTCCAATGCTATTACCCATAAGTGGGGGTTTAGTTGGGAGTGAGAGGAAATGTGAGTGGCATTGGAACTGGCTCCAACGCTGGGTTTGATTCTCGGCAGGGGTGTTCCTTAGGCAATGGAAGGGAGATCCAATACCGTTTCATCTAAGTGGATGTTTGGTGGCGAGAAGGAGATAATGATAGTGGCGTTGGGACTAACCTCGTATGTAAGTTCTGTGCTCGGCAGGGGCACGTCAGAGGTTGCTTTGAGCACTCCGAGCTCACAACTCTTGGATGGCACGTGCGTTACCATGTGTGATCAGCGTAGGGCTCCTATAAGAGTTATTCTTCATGGGCCTTAGGGCGATTAGGCTTGACGGGGGGTAAAGGGCCCGTACAATAGCCCCCCCTTGATTCATGTTTTGCTTCGGGCGATGAATCAAGGATCCCGGGCAAGTCGTAGTGATGGCTTCCGGCGGACATATACTCTCGGCACACGGCCAGGGCGATCGTCTTAGCAGATTTCTCGAGAATGGTGCTGTATCAAGTCGTCACATCAGTAATTAATATTTGGTAGTTGGCGAACTGCCCGACGGTTCGTGAACCGTGCCCACGCATGTGGGGGGTTATCCAAGAAAAGGATTTGGGAGGGTTATTTTTCCCGCCCCTGGCCTCATTAAATGCTTCAAGGTCCTATAAGTAGCCCATTATGGACTCCTTCTCCACTTTTCGTGTTTCTCTCGCTCCTTACCCCTCCTTTGTCGAGCATTCTTCTTCTGCACAAAAATCTCCTCAGTTCTCCAATCCCTAGAGCCCCAAGTAAGTTCTTTCTCCCTCTCTTTCCTTTTCGATTCTCTTCCATTTCATACTCTAGTAATGGGGTTTTCTCACCTACTTACCCCTGGGGCTGCCTTGGCTAGTTTTAGAGAGACCTTTGGCGTCCCAGGGGATGTCGACGTTGCGTATTGCAATGTGGGCGACCTCGAACTTGAGAAGGCTTCTGACTCGAACGCAGCGTTCTTCTCACTGATGTCGATACTCGAGGGTGGGGTTAGGTTCCCTGTAGACCCTCTTGTCATAGGTACCCTAGGGTTCTACAGCCTGTGCCCCGACCAGTTTCCCCCCAACTTTTTTAGGGTTGTTAGCTGTGTCATCCGGTTAAACCACATGTTCGAGCTGCAGTTGAACCAGCATGACATAAATTTCATGTATAAACTGTGCGGCAACTTCGCCCGTGGTTATTACTTGAAAACTAGAGATACATGAGTCTAGCTCATATCCTGCCTGCCCGACTCTAATAAGAACTCGGCCGGAGAGTTTGTTCGAGTGCGTGGTAACTAGCATGCCAGTGAGCTTCTTTGCCCGCTCTCACCACGTGAAGTTGGTCGGTACTGACAATCCCCCTTTGATTTGTTCTTGAATCTTATATATATATTTTAGCTGATCGGTTTGTTCCCAGACTTGTTGCAGAATCCAGAAGGTTCTTCCCCGACAGTCGAGTTATACACGCACGAGACCTCAACTTCGTTCTTAGGTCGGAGATCTTTGTGCATGATGACGGGCAGCTTAGGGCTCTCACTTGATCCTCGGCGTCAACCCTGTGTACACCACTTGGCAAAACTTCGGCCAGGTGCTTTTGGTAGACAGCCCATTCCTGTCGTACATCGACATGCGATACAAGACCTTCCTTCCCCCCGGGCTCACCACAGGCGAGGCTCAAGGAAATGGCCCGCGCTATACCACTGTAGACAACATCGCGCCGGTGAGGGACGGCACTGCCGAGCGCGTGTCCCAGAGTCGACAGAGGCACGAAGCGATTGGATAGCCAGAGGACGCTGCCCCGGTAGTCGAGGAACCAGCTGCCGCCCAAGCAGAGAGAATGGTGAAGCATAGGGAGATGACCCTTTCCCGGTTAATCCCCGGCGTTGGTCCTGCGACTCAAACTCAGTCCCCGAAAGGAACGAGTCAAACTCCTCCTGGGGGCGAAAGTAGGAAGAGAAAAAGGGTTGCCGAGAAGAACCCTCCTGTCCCGGGTGACGCTTTGCCGAAGACCCCTCCCCGTGCAACGGGCAGTTCCAGGCTTCCGGAGGGGCCGGTGGTTACACCCCTTGCGGTTCAGGTCGGAACCAACGTGGCATCCTCTTCCCGGCCAGTAGTTGGTTGGCAGCAAACCTTCCAGTTAGGTGACGAGTGCTTGTCGGAAACTGCCAGCGTCCGGCTATGGGACAGAGGTACAGGGGGGCGAGTGGCCCAAAGTTTGGCGCATGGCATCATGCTGCCCAAGGATGTGCATTACTATGCACAGGGCGATGACGAGACACTTGCCACGCGACTACAATGGCATTCCATCGCGGTAACGCTCTATTCCCCTTGACTGTGTGCATTGCATTGAGTGGTCTTCTCTTTTCTTTTCTAATTTCATCATTTGGCTACTATCCTATCTCCAGGCCGCGTAAATGACTAGCATTGTGACCGGGCGGTTGAAGGATGTGGCCGAGGCCCTAGAGGAGGAAAAGGCGCCGAAGGCTGTTGCTGAGGCCACGGCCAGGGAAAAGGGGGAGGTTGTCGCAGTGTCGGAGAGGAAAGCGGTAGATGTCGAGAACGCTCGGCAGACCGCCGAGGGAAAGCTGACCTTCCTGGAGGCGAAGCTCGGGGAGACCAAGCTTAAGCTAGCGACGGTGGACAGCTTGAGTCTAGCCCAGGCTAATGAAATCGCCAGCCTGAAGGAGTCCCTCGAAGCCTACGAGGAAAAGTGGTATAATGTCGGCTTCTCAGATGCTGAAAACTCTGCGAAGCCGATCATTCACCAAGCTCGGCACCATGGCTTCGGGGAGGGATGGCAAGCTGCCCTTCAAGCAATAGGGGTGGCCGCAGACTCTCCGCTGTGGAACCCCGAGTAGATCCCTTACCCGGCCCCTCCTCCCCTTACCGTTCAGAGTCGGACCGAAGCATCAGACGAGGAGGAGACTCCGAGTATGATCGACCTTCTGCGGGACATTGACGCTCATATGGAGGCATCCGACCCAGAGGTTACAAGCAACATCGACGCGGGGGCCGAAGCTGCACCAGACCAGGTCCCACCGACAACTGTGAGCGGAACTGAGTAGCCTGTGCCTCCGCCCCTACCAACCGACCCTGCCGTTTGATAATCCATCCTTTCTTTGTCTTTTTATTTTTCATTTTATTGCTGTTATTATTTTTTCTTGGACGTTTGAAGAGCTTAAATCGCCGGGCTGTGGCGATAGAACAATTTCCCTGTCTGCCAGACAGTTATAATTAATGTTTTTTAAATATTGTTGTTTCAATTTATGTCGTTTAAATGCTACTTGTGCTTCTCTATTTCTTGCTTGATAACCGCCGATTCTGTACGCGATTACTCTCTTAATGTTAATGTCGTTGGTAAATGCCATCATACCTTACTTTCTCGCTTTTGATTGTCGGGAGTAGCCCCTTTGAATTCAAGCCGTAGGGGCTTATGTTACTGGACGCCTAGCGTAAGTGAATAGGTCCCTGTACCTACGTGAGACTAGCGTAAGGTTTTCACCTGCTCGATGATAGGAATTAGACCGAGGGCAGGTCTCTCTCCTTAGATAAAAATAGCGTAAGGTTTTCACCTGCTCGATGATAGGGCTCAAACTAAGGGCAGGTTTCTGTCCTTAGATAGAAATAGCATAAGGTTTTCACCTGCTTGGTGATAAGGCTCGAACCGAGGGCAGGTTTCTGTCCTTAGATAAAAATAGCGTAAGGTTTCCACCTTCTCGGTAATAGGAATCGAACCGAGGGCAGGTTTCTGTCCTTGGATAGAAATAGCGTAAGGTTTTCACCTGCTCGGTGATAAGGCTTGAACCGAGGGCAGGTTTCTGTCCTTAGATAGAAATAGCGTAAGGTTTTCACCTGCTCGGTGATAAGGCTCGAACCAAATGCAGGTTTCTGTCCTTAGATAAAAATAGCGTAAGGTTTTCACCTTCTTGGTAATAGGAATTGAATTGATGGTAGGTTTCTGTCCTTGCCGTGAATGAGTTGCCTTTACCCTCGCGATTCTCTTTATAATTCTTGTCTAGCGATAATAACTTGAAATAAGAAAAAAAGGAGGGATAGTTGAATCAATGTCTTCATATTAAACATGCAGTGATGCCAGATTACATTAGGTTTATATCTTTGGAAGGTGTCCGGTTACTGATAAAATTTTTCAAATTGCGAACATTCCATGGCCAGTGGAGCGGTTTTTCCTCCAAATCCTCCAGATAGTATGCCCCTGCTCCAGCAATAGCAGTCACACGGTAGGGCCCCTCCTAGGTCAGAGCTAGCTTTCCCGCGCTCATCTCTTGCGTATTCCCCACTACCTTTCGGAGTACCATATCTCCCACGGCAAACTCCCTCCTTCTAACAGCTCTATTGTACCTCTGGGTAAGCTTCTGTTGATACTCTGCCAGCCGAATGGTGGCCATATCTCGGTGTTCCTCCAGCAAGTTCAGCTCCTTAGCCATCAACTCTTCGTTCTCGTCAGAAGCGAATCCCACAACCCGGGTGCTACACAGGTTTACTTCAGCAGGGATGACTGCCTCCGCCCCGTAAGTTAGAGAGAACGGCATTTCTCCAGTGGATCTCCTCGGAGTGGTTCGGTATGCCCATAGGACGCTTGGAAACTCCTCGGCCCATCTACCCTTGGCGCCCTCCAATCTTTTCTTCAGGCTGCTCACGATAACCTTGTTTGTCATTTCTGCCGGCCGTTACTCTGCGGGTAGGCTGGCGTGGAGTATCGGTTCCAGATACCAAAGCTCTAGCAGAACTCCCGAAAAGCCATGCTGTCGAACTGCAGGCCATTGTCTGATATTAAAGATTTCGGCACGCCGAACCTTGTTATAATGTTCCTCCATACGAATCTCTTAACGTCAACGTCTCGGATGTTGGCCAGTGCCTTAGCCTCTGCCCACTTTGTGAAGTAGTCTACTGCCACCAGCATGAACCTTCGGTTGCCCGTTGCTCGGGAAAATGGCCCGACTATATCTAGCCCCCAGTGGGCGAATGGCCACGAGCTGCAAACTGGGTTCAAGTTCCCGGCCGGTTGGTAGATCATCGGTGCGTGAACTTGACACTGTTCACATCTC
Source organism: Castanea sativa (assembly GCF_040712315.1). Taxonomy (NCBI): domain Eukaryota; kingdom Viridiplantae; phylum Streptophyta; class Magnoliopsida; order Fagales; family Fagaceae; genus Castanea; species Castanea sativa. The sequence goes on along the minus strand of NC_134013.1, from coordinate 60,126,672 downwards.
TAGGCATACTCGATGGCTTCCTTCCTCATCTGCTACCACCAAAAACCCTGGGTCATTGCTCGGTGTGCCAGTGAGCGTCCCTCCACGTGGCTACCGCAGACTCCCTCATGCAGTTCGGCTAACAGCTCTTTAGCCTGGCTGGGGCGAAGGCACTACAGGTATGGCCCTTCGAATGATCTGCGATATAGCTTCCGATCGGCAGATAACCAGTACCGAGCAGAAGTTCGCCGTACTCTGGCTGCCTTTTTCTCATCTTTCGGGGCTCGATCTTCTGAAATGAAGTAGATGATCAGATCCATCTTGCACTTCTCGGCTTCAGTGACCTGTATAATCAGTGCCCTGGCGGCAATACTTGGCTCGGGCACCAACTCCACCCTGATCAGCCGAGGTACCTCCTTAGCTATTGATGATGCTAGAGTTACTAAAGAATTGGCGTGCCGGTTTTGTCCCCGGGCTATCCGCTCGATCTTGACTATCGCAAAGTTACGCATCATCTGCTTTGCTAGCCACAGATATTCTATCATCCGGGGATCCTTGGCCTCGAAGTTCCCTTGGACCTGACTTACCACGATGAGGGAGTCCGAGTATACTTCCACCTCCTTTGCCCCCAGATCCATGACAACCCTTAGTCCTGCCAGCAGAGCCTCGTATCCGGCCTCATTATTAGAAGCCCTGAAGCCTAACCTGAATGAGTGTTCTAGCTTCAGATCTTCCGGGGTGATGACCACAATCCCTGCCCCTGCTCCAACCGCATTGGACGCCCATCCACAAACACCCTCCATGGCTTGACTTCTATCACGCAGGTTATGTTCGCAGCTCTCGGCGAGAACTCGGCAATAAAATTCGCAAGTACTTGTCCCTTCACTAAGTTCCTTGGCTTGTATTTGATGTCGAAGGAGCCCAGCGGAGTCCCCCACTTGGCTATCCTCCCCGTAAAGTCAGATCTCGTCAACAATGACTGGAGCGGGTACTCGGTTAAGACGTGGACTGTGTGGGCCTGAAAATAATGGGGTAATTTTTGGGTGAAGTGCACGAGTGCCAGCACCAGTTTTTCCAATTGTAAGTACCTGGTCTCTGCGTTGACTAGCATCTTGCTGATGTAATAAACCAGGAGCTGTGAACCGTTATCCCTCAATAGTACGACGCTCGCTGCATGCTCGGATACGAAGAGGTACATGTACAAGTTTTCTCCTGGTTCTAGGGCTGACAACGTCGGTGCCCGGCCAAGGTAATCCTTTAGATCTTGGAAGGCCCTGTCACACTCCTCGTCCCACTAGAACCCCTTCCACTTCTTCAGAAGTTGGTAAAAAGGCTGGCACTGATCAGCGAACTTGGAAATAAATCGGTTAAGAGCAACCAGCATACCAATCAGCTTTTGAACCTCTTTCTGATTGCCCGACGGTCTGAGACGTTTCACGGCTTCGATTTGATCGGGGCTGACTTCTATCCCCCGTTCCGTAATCAAATAACCCAAGATCCTGTCGGATCCAACCCTAAATTCACACTTATCAGAGTTGAGGCGCAGCCGGTATTGACAGAGTATTTCGAACATTTCTTTCAGGTCGTCAACGTGCTGTCCTTCTTGCTTGCTCTTTATCACCATGTTGTCAATGTATACTTCCACCGTTCATCCAATCTTATCCCTAAACATCCTCATCATCATTCGTTGATAAGTGGCTCCCACATTCTTCAAACCGAACGGCATCACGGTATAGTGGTAGTTAGCATCAGGCGTTAAGAATGTCGTCTTCTCCTGGTCCTCTGCGGCTAGGACAATTTGGTGATAGCCCTGGAAAGCATCGAGGAAACTCATTCTCGAGTGCCCGCACGTAGCGTCCACCAATTGGTCAATTTTCGGCATTGGAAATGGATCCTTCAAACATGCTCGGTTCAGATCGGTAAAATCAACACAAACTCTCCACTTGTTGCTCTTCTTTTTCATGACCATCGTGTTTGCGAGTCATTTCGGAAAGAACGTTTCCTTTATGGCCCCCGCTTCTCTTAGCTTCCCAACTTCTTGTTTGACAGCTTCCACATACTCCTTAGCAGACCTTCTCGGTCTCTATTTCTTGGGGGGCACAGAAGATCCACATTCAGCTTGTGAACTATGAACTCGAGGTCGACGCCGGGCATCTCATATGGATTCCACACAAACACATCCACGTTTTGTATGAGGAATAGTAGTAGCTACACCCTTTCCCCATCATTTAAGCATGCCCCTATCTGAAAACTCCTTTCACTTCCTGGTAAGATCTTTACGCTTACCAAATCCTCGGCAGCGTTGGTCCCCTCCACCTGGGGATGCTGTAATTGCTATAGGGGTGCCTTCTCGGCTGATTCCTTCTACTCTGTTTGTTTGATTGCCTAGGCTAACAAACATTGTCTAGCCGCCTGCTAATCACCCCTTATTACTGTAATCCCTTCATCAGTTCGGAACTTGACTTTTACGTGCAAGGTGGACGGCACAGCCCCCATGTCATGTATCTATGGCCTTCCGAATATTACCGTGTATGGTGAGAAAGAGGCGACCATTATGAACGTCACCATTACCTCCCTGCCTCCCATGATAACTAGGAGCAAAATCTGCCCCTCTGAAATCACCACGTGCCCGTCGAATCCCATTAAAGGTGTATCATACTTGGACAAGTCCCCCTTTTTCAGGCCGAGCCCCCTGTATAGGTCCGGGTACATTACCTCTGTGCCACTCCCTTAATCTATCATTATTCTCTTCATTATAAATCCCCTTATTCGGGCCGTGACTATTAAAGTATCGTGGTGGGGCTAAGCAGTACCTTCCAAGTCGTCGTTGTCGAACGCGATGGGTTGTCTACTGTACCTCGGCTTCTTACCCGGGGGTTGTTCGCTTGCGCTTCCTTCCGCTGACACCACGGTTAACACCCCTTTTGCTGTGGGTGCTCTAATCACTGTAGGTGCAGCGTGGATGACCTCTATCACTCCCAAAGGGGGTGGGAGAGGGTTTCGATGCAGCCAATCAGCCTGTCCGGTCTCTTGATTCCCAGTCTCCACCAGAAACTCTTTCAAATGCCCCGCCTTCACCAACTATTCTAGGTGATCTTTCAACACCTTACACTGCTCGGTGGTGTGCCCTTTATCCTTGTGATAAGAGCAATACAAATTCTGGTTTCTCCTTGACGAGTCGCCTGCCATCCTGTTCGGCCGCTTAAAATACGGCTCGTTTTTTATCCTATCAATGATGCGGTGTACGGGCTCCTTGAACGTCGCGTTGACTCCCCCAACCACCGGGCCGGGCTCTTGAATTCTCAAATCCTTCCTGTGTCTGGGGTTGAAGCCGTTATTCCGAGGGTAACTGATTATCGGCTCTTTCCCTTTAGATTGCAGCCGATCATCTTCTAAGAGCTTGTACTCTTCGATACGCCTCATCAACTGCCTCATATCCTTGGGAGGCTTTAAGGTCAACGATTCTCTCAGCCCAGATTCTTCAGTTAGGCCCATCCGAAAGGTGCTCGCCGCGATCTTTTCATTACTCCCGCCAATCTCGTTGTACAGCTCCCAGTACCGACTGGCGTAGTTGTAAATGGTCTCTCCAGCCCCCATCTTCATTGATAGCAACGCGTCCACGGGCTGCAGCACCCTGCTGCAAGTCATGAACCGCACTCCAAACTCCTGGATCAGTTTTGAGAAACTATGGATCGAGCCTTTCTTCGACCCGTTGAACCACCTCAAAGCAGTGGGCCCAAGGCTCGAGGGGAAAACCTTACACATCAATGCGTCATTATGGGAGTGTAAGGACATCATCTGAATATAGTGACTTACATGTTCCACCGGGTTTGTCTTCCCAGTGTAGGAATTGAACGGTGGCCGTGCGAACCGGCTCGGTATAGGCGCGCTCTCGATATCTCTAGAGAACGGAGACCGTACAGCTTGACGCAGTGCTTGGCTCATGGTATCCATGGCCACATTACATGGTCGCTCCGCATCGGGGGAAGTCGATTCATGGTCCGCATACTCTCGTGAACAGTCGCGGTGCCTACGAGACCCGGATTGATGAGATCCTGCCTCATGGTGATTCCCCACACTTACTGACCTTTCCCTCCGTTCTCCCTAGTCCCTTCTCCTGCGTCGGCCCCGTGCTTGCAACTTCAGATCCCTGACCGCCCTGCGCAGGCGCTCGAGCTCTTGGTCCCTCCGTTTAAGCTCCTGGTCTCTTCTGTCAAGGCGGCTGCGGCATGAGGCGTCAGACATTGTCCAGAGCGTTTGGCACGACCCTTCTCCGGGCCCAGACTCTTCTACCTCCTTATGTCTTCTGTCCTCCTGCCTTTTGTGCCTCATTTCTCGCATTGTAGACCCCCGCGACAACCCTCCAATGCCGCTCTCTACATGGCTTCTCTGTTCACTTCCAGACATCCTCACGAGCGTGCCAAGATAGCGCCACAGCTACGTAGGAGATTCCTACAGACGGCGCCAATTGTGCTTCCAAAATAAGGCTGCTGGGCCTCAGAGAAGTTTGGGCTCACAATCTATTTGTATAATGGGCTTTTGGATTTCCTACCATGGGTGGCGCTATACTCAGCAGGCCCGTTCCCTGAGTCTCCTCTCTTTTCTCACTACCTCTTCCCCTTCTTCCTTGGGGAGAATCGATATAGCTCTCTCTAGTCTTTTCCCTCTGAAATTGCCAACCCCCTTAACTGAATCTTCCCTGCCTATTTATAGCCAAACTTAGTGGAACGGTCATGATTATTCCCCTGGTGGGTGGAAGGAGGGGTCCAATGCTATTACCCATAAGTGGGGGTTTAGTTGGAAGTGGGAGAAAATGAGAGTGGCATTAGAACTGGCTCTAACACTGGGTTTGATTCTCGGCAAGGGCATTCCCTAGGCAATGGAAGATAGGTCCAATACCGTTTCATCTAAGTGAATGTTTGGTGGCGAGAAGGAGATAATGATAGTGGCGTTGGGACTAACCTCGTATGTAAGTTCTATGCTTGGTAGGGACACGTCACAGGTTGCTTTGAGCACTCCGAGCTCACAACTCTCGGACAGCACGTGCGTTACCATGTGTGATCAGCGCGGGGCTCCTATAAGAGTTAGTCTTCATGGGCCTTAGGGCGATTGGGCTTGATGAGGGGTAAAGGGCCCGTACAGTAGTTGAAATAAAGTAGTATTTATTTAGAAGTAAAGCAATCATGTACTTAATGATGTAAATTTAAAGACATGGAAGCAAATTCACTTATCTTCGTATGGTTTGTAGCCAAGCTGTGTAGCATCAATGAGCTAATAGGATTCTAGCAGAATGCCAGTGATAGAGGCTAGTTAAGCTTGCCCCTCTTATTATACATTTAAATGAGTTTAAGCATTGGTTAATAGTTGTAATAGTAGTTGGAATAAAGTAATATGTATTTAAATGTGAAGTAATCATGTACTCAATAACGTAAATTTAAAGATAAGGAACCAAAATCACTTATCTTTGTATGGTTTGTAGCCCAGTTGTACAGCTTCTGTGAATTGATGATATCCCAGCAGAGTGACCCCACCAGTAGAGAGGCAGTTTGCCATGATAGCTTCAAGATTGAGTGGGAAAAATGGGTGCAACTGGGGGGAGAGAGAGTATGGCCAGTTATGTGTAGGGGCTAGTTAAGCTTGCCCCTCTTATCATGCACTTAAATGAGTTTTCCCCCTTAACAATACTCTTTTAGTTGTTGTGAAGTTATGAATAGTGTTGTCTTCCATGAGAAGGGCTTTTGTATGGAGTATTTGTGCCTTCTAAGAGAAGGGCTTTATGTAAAATGGATTTGTGCCTTCCATGAGAAGGGCTTTGATATGAGATCTTGGTGCCTTCTAAGAGAAGGGCTTTGGCAATAGAAGTTCATGCCTTCCATGAAAAGGGTTGTGTGTAACTGGGGAGAGAGAGAGTAGGCCTAGCTGTGTGTAAGGGCTGGTTAAGCTTGCCCCTCTTATTATGCACTTAAATGAGTTTTTCCCCTTAACAATGCTCTTTTAGTTGTTGTGAAGTTATGAATAATGTTGCCTTCCATGAGAAGAGCTTTTGTATGGAGTATTTGTGCCTTCTAAGAGAAGGACTTTATGTAAAATGGATTTGTACTTTCCATAAGAAGAGCTTTGATATGAGATCTTGGTGCCTTCTAGGAGAAGGGTTTTAGCAATAGAAGTTTATGCCTTCCATGAAAAGGGCTTTTAGTATAAGTGTTTGATATCTCTTGAGAAGTATGGAGATGGTAAAAGATATAGATGTTTTGTAGGATGTAGTATTTGTAATATGTATGAAATATGGAAGTATAAGAGATATGGAGGTTAAAGATGGTAAAAATATGAGATTATAACAATTGGAGAAGTTGTAGAGATTGCTTTCCAAGAGGAAATATTTTGTAAGAGGAGAGTATGGAGATGTATTTAGGTATTTGGAAATAGGAGTAGTAAGATAGGTGTACTTTCTGAATATGGAGAGTGAGAGAATGAGTATAAGAGGGTAATGGTGTTGTAGTGTGTTTAGTAATGTTACTGGGATTTACTGCTAGGATGGATAGGAGCTTATAGAGAGCTCATAAGTGGGGAGTAAGGGAGTATTTGAGAGCTAGGGGTGTGCTCTTAGACAGAGTATATGTAGCTCAGAGAGAGAGAGTATATGTAGTAAGTAGTGAGTTATTTGGTAGTATGGGTAATAAAAGAGAAAGTGTTTAGTAGGGCTGTTGGGTATTTCTGCTGGAGAATGGATAAGGGCTTATGAAGGGCATTTATGAGCTAAAAGCTGAAGAGTTTTTTTCCTGATTTGGAAACTACAATTTCAAAAGCTCAGAACTTCATTGAGAGCTTAAGAAGATAATTGGAGGGAGAGAGAATAGATAAGTTTTTTGAGAGAGTTGTTCTTTTCCATTGGTGTCCCCCTTGAGGTGTTGATAGGGAGTTCTATTTAGCTGAGTTTAAAGGGGTATTTTAGCAAATAATCTCAGCCAAAATCTATCCTAAATAGTAATGAATCTTCAAAAAATCCATCTTGAGATTTGGGCAAAAATGGTATGTTTAGCTTTAAGATGTTCTCTGTTTTGGGTAAGAGCTACTGGGGCAAAGAGCAGCAGAAAAGGAAGGTATTTTGGCAAGAAAAAGATAGTTACTTTAGTTGGTTTTGGTTTTTAGCCAAATGAAGAAAAAAAAATCAGTAATATTAAGGCTGCTGGGTTAGCTGTTACATGTGTTCTAAAAAAGCTGTCACAACTGTCAAGAAAAGCTGTGACAGTTATCATGAGACAGCTGTCATAAGACAGTTGTTGCTTTGAACAGAAGCAGATGAGGTTAGCTGGGTGATTTCAGACTGCCGGAAAGGACATTCAGCATCTATTTCATGGATTTGGTTGAAAATGGTAAGATTTCTTTCAAGGATATCTTGTTATTTTGGGTATAGAGCTAGTTTCTGGGATTTCAGCATTAAATGGCTGATGATATCACTTCTAGCCAGGTGTCAAGTGCTGAATACACTGCTGGGGTTCCACTAGAAATATTTCCCTTTTGGGTGTTTGTGTTTTTTGGTCCAAGGTTCCATTACAACACATTTTTAGCAAGTAATAGAAGGATTGGTTGAAAGTTAATGAAGCTTTAGAGATTTAGTTTAGGTCTCATTGTGTTGTGACATAATCTTAGTGAGCAAAAAGAGTATTTAATGCTCTGCTCTAACAGCTGGTAGAGAAATATATGGTCTAATTGTGGCAGACAACAGCTGGGTATGAGAGATATCATGAATATTTTGCATATAGTTGGAGATTAAAGATAGCCAATTAGATTAGGCCATGTGTTTGAGTCGGATTTTAGCTGAAAGTAGTAATAAGATTTATGTAGAATATTATAATGAAGTTTCTAAATTTGTATAATATCAGCTGGGGATTGAATGAACAGTTATTTTCTTAGTAGTTATATGGCTGGGGATATTGAGTATTTGTCACATGATGAATATTGAGTTTTAGGAAAAGAGCAATGGGGAATTTTATCATCTAAATTGGTATGTGATAAGAGATGCTTACCATATGTTACCCACTACACACGGACTCGTCAGAGTTCAAGGAGTTAGAAAAGACACGCCAAACAACATGTTTCTTTTATCAACTTTGAACCGCTTGAGCTTTATTGAGCATGCCTCTTGGCCCTCCAAACCACGACTCCCAAAGTTTCCCCGAAGAGACTTATGAGCTTGGATCATAAGCCGAAGATGAGATGACGTACCTCGGGTTTTGTTGTCATTTTGTGTAAATATGGGCTCTTGTTGAAGAAGCCGCTTGTCATGAGTGTAAGAGAAGCAATATGGACCATGAGTTTTGATTCATTGCTTAAGCCCGATCCATATGTTGATGTTGATAATGTCGCGGGGTTATGATCCCAAGTGATGAAAAGGAAATATGGACCATGAATCCGTCTCTTGAAATAAGAATCTCGCGGGCCATGCGAGCCCAATCCATGTAGTTGAATGAGATATGAGCTAATTTTGGGCTTTTAAAGATATTTACTCAAAAAATCAATAATATGTTGATGTGGCATGAGTTGCCAATGAAGTAATGCCATGTGGGCCGAAAAAAGAGTCCTCAACAACAGTATCAGCAAATTTCTATTTTCTTAAAAGTTGGCCACATATTGCAACTAACACCCCAGCACAAAACAACCCCTCACTAAATACTAGCAAATTTCCAGCTTATCTTTTTGCTTTTTTAAAAGGTGGCTAGCTTACTTTTAGGAGCCTATAATTTGGGCTACTTTTTAATCACATCTGTCTATAGCTACCTAAATTAATTTTCGTATTATGGGCCAAGCTTTTTGTTCTAGGCATCCAATATTTGCTTATATTGCTTATGTACTTGAACCAAGTTTCAACTATAGGCACTGGATATGGGCTTCGTCTTTTTTTACTCTTTGCCAATAGTTCTTTGCAAGTGTGTGAGTTAATATTCTAAGCTCAATTCTTAGGTTGTGCTTCCTTTCTACCATTATGGTTCTTTAACATGTGCCCAAAATTTCAAAAGATTTGATGTACATGCTTAGCTCATCTATTTACATCTTTTGTATTAATCACTCGTATGTATCTTTAATTTTGAACTAAAATTACAACAATGTAACAACCCAATGCGATTTTGAAAGCACATGCGATTTAATATACAAAAACAGTATCATCAAATTTCTATTTCATTAAAAGTTGGCCACACATTGCAACTAACACCCCAGAACAAAACAACCCCTCACTAAATACTAGCAAATTTCTAGCTTACCTTTTTGCTTTTTTAAAAGGTGGCTAGCTTACTTTTAGGAGCCTATAATTTGGGCTACTTTTTAATCACATCTGTCCATAGCTACCTAAATTAATTGTTGTATTATGGGCTGGGCCTTTTGTTCTGGGCATCCAATGTTTGTTTATATTGCTTATGTACTCGAACCAAGTTTCAACTATAGGTACTAGATATGGGCTTCTTCTTTTTTCTTTCTTTTTTTTTTCTTTTTTTTTATCTCTTTTGCAAGTAGTCTAATACAAACTAATATAACCATTAATACTATAAGCACAAGTTTTTTTTTTTTGTTGAGAAAGTCTATAAATACAAGTTAGCTCAATTAGTAAAATCTTTGATGGTTGAATAAGAGATTAGAGGTTCGATTCTCGTCTGTCCCAAAAATCAGTTGGTGTCTTGGTTTGATGATAAAGAGCTATCATAAAAAACGAATGTCATATATTGAAACTCTCAAAAAAAAAAAAGAAATTGTTCAATACGTTGTTCACCCAAATATATGCTAGGTAAAAATCATTTATTCTAATAACTCTTTCCATCGATTTCATATTCTTATTTAGTGTTTATGTTAAGTGCAGTCACATTCTTCCACTTTTTTTTGTAATTTTATTTTATTATAATGAGGTTGTTGTTGTGTTTACGGGATTGTTGGAAATATAGATTTGAGTGGTGACGCTGATTTAAATGTGGTAGATATGGTAGTGGTCGTGCTAGAACTTTTTAACCATGATGCGTTTTTCTTTTAGCTTTCAATTTCTTTATGCATTTGCATCAGTTGTACTCTAACCTTTATGCATTTGCATCTACCGTGTTTAAAGTTGATGATTTATTGGGGGGGAGGGGTCAGATTATATATATATATATACACTTGAAGTATGGATAGAAAAACAGTATTCTAACATCTTCAGTTTTCACGGATTGATGAATCTAATTAAATTTGATAGTCCTCTAAAATTTTTTTTTAATTTGATAGAATTCTTAGGCTGGAAATTTGTATATGTTGGTGACATAGGAATTAACAACATAAGCTTGCTAAACAAGCAAAACTATTGTGATGCACTTGACCTTCAATGATTCATGCCACATTTGACACATGAGTTATGGACGTTACAAATTTACAATATTATCGATGGTGTCCTTTGTCTTATACGGCAGTCAACTAGCCAATCATCTATTATAATGAGGTTCTAACGACATAAGTATTGTGATACAAATCATATACCATAATTTGTATATGCTAGTGACATATACCATAATTAAAACAACATTTTTTTTTTTGAGAGGGATAATTAAAACAACATAATTATGCATATACCATAATTTGTATATGTTGGTGATATAGGTATTAACAACATTAGCATGCTAAACAAGCAAAACTATTGTGATGCACTTGACCTTCAATGATTCATGCCACATTTGACACATTAGTTATGAACGTTACAAACTTACAATATTATTGGCAGTGTCCTTTGTCTGATATGGCAATCAACTAGGCAATCATCTATTATAGTGAGGTTTTTATTTAGGGATGACAATTTTGTCTTGCCCTGCTTGATTCGTCCTCTCTGCTTCATCCCACGCAGGTTTTTCCCACCCCACAAAGGTGATAAGGTGGGAATGGGGTGAGATTTTAGTCCCGTATCATGAGGCAGGACGGAGATGGCTGTAGACTTTTTAGACCTACCTTGCCCTACGTTGATAAGGGTTAAATTATAAAATTTTCACACCCTAAAACCCTACTATTTAAACAAATATATTATCAATTTATTTTATTCTACTTAATGTGGTTCTCTGCCTCTTTTTTCTCTTTAGCAAGGTTGGAAATAAAGTACAAATTTTAACTTTTTCTTTTGTCTCTATTAGAAACAAATTTATATAATATTGAATCATTGATTTTATACTAAGAGATTTTTGTTTTTATTGTGATATTTTCTTATAAAACACTTAGATTATATTATTTAGTTTTTACTAAAAATTAGCTTGATTTGATGATAAAATTTTATTTGTAATTTTAAGTATATTTTTATTAATGAAACATGTTTTATAATAATAAAAAAAAAGTCGTAATAGTTGTAGGCAAATCAACAAAAAGTACAGTTTTACGGGGTGGGCCGGGGTTTCATGGGGGCCTTAAGGGGCGGGGATGGGATAAGAAAATTTCTCCGTTATGCAGGGCGGGATGAGGATGGGGCAAGATAAAATCACGCAGAGCGGGATTCGCCCCATTGCCATCCCTATTTTTCTTCCCTAAACCGACTTTGAGATGTATGTATATATAAAAGTGATCAGTTGTGAAATAATACAATCACATGCATTCAGTATCATATATATGGATGATCACTTGGATATAGAATTTTATATATTATTTCATCTTCATATTTCTGTCTTGTATAACTATTTCATTTTATTTTACCACAATGATCAGTTACAGACTCAAGATTTTGATTAACAAGAACAAGATTAAATCAAAAGACAATTATTGCTAAAAATAATATTTAATATAACTAATTATTAATTAATTAATCAAAAATTTTGATTAACATATAAAATATTTTTTGTCATTATTTTTTGTTTAATTTTTAGCTTATTTTGTTTATGTACAACTTCTTATTTTTAGGTTTTTTTTTTTTTTTAATGTGTCTAGTATTTTAGTAAAATTATTGTTTATTTTAAGGTGCTTGATAATTTAAAATGAATATAAAAAAAATATTTTTTTAAATAATTAATATATAGTCATTAATATATGAATTTAAAAGATTAACACATAGAGCATCCATATTGGCGGAGCTATACAAAACACTCAATATCAATAGTTTTATTTTAGCTTTCAACACAATAAAATAATATAAATAACAAAATAAAATAATATATCTACTATAATAAAATAATATATCTACTATAATAAAATAATATATTCACTACAAAACAATATGAACACATGAATAAAATAATATATTTAATATAAAACAGTGTGAACGCATAATTTAATAATACCTTTTTTTTAACCTATGAGCTACAATGCACAACCACTTTTGGTTGTGCACTGTAGCTGTGTAGCCAAATTATTTGGCTTTGTCTCCACCAATGTAATCATAAATTTGTAATTAGTAGTGCTAAAAATAGCAATATAAATTTTTAGCACCACCAATACTAATGATCTTAGTATAAGATATTCGAACAAGTCATTTGTTTGCTTAGAAGTAAAATGAAAATAACACATAATTAAGCTTAGAAGTACAATGATACTCATGATTTTAAAAAAAGGTTTTAAGTGTATCTTGGTTTTGATTATATAAGGTTTATTTATTTTTAATTAACTTAGTATCAATGTTTATTGTTTTTATTTTACATTTTGTTTCCAACTATCAAAAAGGTGGGGTTATTGTATAATAAATCCTTTAAAAGTATACAAGATTGTAGAAGAATTTATTTTATACAATTTGACACATTGGTTAGGGGATGTATACTTTTTTTTCTCTTAACAATAACTATATTAAGAGAGTTGCAAGAAAATATTTTTCAATAAAGAAGTTTTGATTTGTTGGGATGGTTTATGTGGGTCTAAGGCGATTGCCGCCTCTCCTCCTCCCCTTCTACCCCCTTGCTCCACCTTTCTCGTTATTGATTGGAGGAGTTTATGAACTAAAGAGGCTAAAACCCCTAGTTAAATTAAATCAATTAAGTTATATAATAAATGTAATAAATATGATGCACATTATGAGAGAACTTAGAGACTATATATATATGACACCACCGCACATCCTTGGTGTGATAGTCACTCCACAAGTATAAGTGCTTGTAGGATGTGGGATGTGGGATGTGGGGAGATAAGGACCAGAGTTCAAATCTTCAGGAGGGAACCTCTACTGCTCACCCTTAGTATGATGATCACTGCACAAATATAAATACTTGTGGGGTAAGAGTTGAGATTCAAGTCTTTAGGAGAGAGCTTCACGTATATATACACTTAAATTAAGCCATAGTAAAATTTTACCTATCTCAAAAAAAAAAAAAGGGCTATATATGACGTCATGCATTTGTCATCTGTAAGCAATGAAGATAAATAAAAGTAAAGTGTTCTCTTCCTTATTACACAACCAACTTCCAAGAGAAGGGCAGCCAAAATCTTAATGCCATCATTCGCTTCATCATTGCATTATACTCTTTTCAAATTATGCAAAAACCTTAAACGACTAAGCATATGGTATTGTTAAGCAAAGCATGAGGGCGATTCAAAATATATAAGGCAGGATTCAAGTTATATCTAGCATAACTTTAAGTAATGTTACATTACTTAATAACTTTGATTAAATTAACCTTTAAAAAATTAAAGCATTGAATTATATGTTCAATACGTATGTTCTGAACACGCACACCAAATTTCGTGTCAATCAAATTTCATTTACCATTTGTTCTAGAAGCCCATATTTTATGCACAATTTAAAATGCAAAAACTTAAGATTTAAACACATGATCGATGATATAGTTATTGATCTTAGATTATCTTGAAATTTTGTAAGCATGCAAAATATAAAAATAGAATTTAATCCAATGATGGATTTGTTAAAATTCGCATCTAATAAAGAAATATTGAGTGATGTAACATATATTAGAGTTACACTAGGTGCAACTTTAAGTAATGTTACACCACTCAATATTTTTTTAATTGGATTTGAATTTTAATAAATCAACCGTTGAATTACATTATCTTAATATAACATCATACTAATACATTAAACTATACCAACAAACATTTTTTTTCTTCAAATTTGATGGAAATAATTTTTTATTTTATAGAAAAGGGGGGATTATTTATAAATATTAGAGAGTCTAAACAAAATTAGCAGTCTTTTGGGCACTCCCTAGGGTTCCCTCTCATACATAACAGTGATAAATAAAAGAGTGCAACTATCAAATTCTTTTCACGTTGCCTAATTGCTTTCTTTCTCTTTTCACTAGTCCATTTGCAAATTCTTTAGTTTCACTGAATACATGATGTGGATAAATGGTCCAGCCCCGTTCCAACAAAAACCCGCAATCATAAACCAGCGAGGGCCAACATATTGTTGGCTGTTAGTCAATTAATCACAAGCTTTGAATCCACTTCTAATATAATAAGTTTATAGCCTAATCTCCATGCTAAGCTTAATTAATCCATATTTGACAACCCATAATTCAGTCAGATTATTCCTTGTAATACCAATGTTCAACAAAAATTCTGTTACCCAATACCTATCTCTAACGAAACCCCCTCCTCTAGCCTTACCAGGATTAATTCCAAATACACTTCCATCAATGTGGTGTCCAAGCAACTATAATTGTATGACCTTGGGGAGAACTTGTATTCTTAGTGCTAGGTGTGGAGTTTGGTGTATTAATTGGTTAATTGATCACTGCAAGTTTGATATATAGCAATAAAACTACATACCAATATATGATGGCAAAAAGTTGGAGAAAAGGCACATGAAGACATCATCCATCCGTATATGTACTGATTGGTAGGAATGATCCACATATACTGTCCTCTAGCACGCGCTGAGTCTTGTGTAATCATGTAGTCATGTCGTTTCTATATGCCCTTTTTTACCAAACCAATTCTTTATATAAGCTGCTTTGGCATTTTCACATGCATATGCACTTTGTTATGTCCACTCTTTTCAGCTGTGTGATTACTGATTCCTCATCGCTTTGTCAGTACAACCCATAGTGTTGCTATTGAATTGAAAGGATAAAGCAGAAGATGTTACATTTTCTCCTGGTTGATGCTAATTCAGCAATACATATCATTGAGAAATTTGCACTTGCAAAAATAGGAAAGCCATACTTAGAGCATCTCCAGGAGATTTTTCAAATTTTTGTACTGTTTGAAGAATGAACAGTGACATTTAGCTATTACCTACCTACTTTTTCAAATACTCTTTCCAACAGATTATCTATCACATTCTCTATCTCATTTAAATATTATTTCTTCATTCATTTTTTAACAACTACACATCTTCCAACATTTTTTTATTCAATATCTGATTATTATAATAGAAAAAAATATTTGAAAAATGAATAGTAGCCCATCAGATTTGATGAGGTACTATTCATGAGCAAAAAAAAAATTCAAGTATAGAGAAACTGTTGGAAGCTAGTTTTATAGTCTCATTCTCTATTATAGGTAATATTTTACCTTTATATATACTATTAAAGATGCTCTTAATGGATTCCTGCCCTTTTTTCTAAATAGCACTTAATGGTAGTATTTAAAGTAGTATTACGATCTCTATCAAGCAAAAGTTTGTAATTTTTTTCCCTTCACAATCAAGGAGAATGCATATAGTACACAGACTTCCATGAAATCCAAATTACATTTGAGTTGCTGCATAAAATTGATTGCAGTACTCCATCAAGCAGACCCAACAAATGCATCTATCATTCTGCCAGCTTACTGTCACCATCAGTCCTACAATGTCTATCATTACCACCATGACATGAACGAAACAGGAAGAAAAGGAAAAAAAAACATGATCATCAGTCCAATTTATGGGAGAGAGAGAGATTATCTTATGCAGTTTTAACAGTAAAAATTTGAACCACTATGCACTTTTGGTGTAGTGGTAACTCCACAAGTATAAATGTTTGTGAAGTGTGGGGGCTAAGGACTGGGGTTCAGGGCCGGGGTTCAAGTCTCCAAGAGAGAACTTCACATACATATACACTTAGATTAGATTAGATTAGAGTAGAAATTTTATCTTGTATAAATAAATAAATATATAGATAAAAACAGTAAAAATTTGAGTAATTCTAGAGACACATTAAATACATACCATTTCACAATTTGCCGATTTGTATGATTGTAATAAACCCATATTTTCTATTTTTTATAATTCACCACTTTATATTAACTACAAAACACAAGTCAACAAATTATATAAAAAAAAAAAAACGGAGAAATAGTTACACTGGGTTTTTATTTATTATTTTTTTCTGCATTCTTTCTATCAACTGCAGTTTTCTTTCTGCGTCTCTTCTGTTCTGTTGGAGCAGTAGTTCTTATTGCCCTCGTTAGACCATGTAAAAGAATAAAAAAAAAAAAAATGATATGTCCACAATATTTTTACAACAAATCCTAAGTGGCAGGTTGTTACTGGTTATTATTGTTGGGGCAAAAAAGTAATCTTAGTGTTAGATTCAAATTTAAACCAATAACAACTAACCACCTCTGATTTGTTGTGAAAATATTGTAAAAATATTGTGGACATAACACCTCTCTAAAAAAAAAAAAAGTCAAATGTTAAAAGCACCTACTTATTAAGGTTGTACTAATTAAGGTGGGTCTCATATAATAAAAAAATTAGATAAATAAAATATAATATATAAAACTAATTTTACAGGTTATTTTAATATATTTTTTTCCCTATAAATTTGACCGACTT